>NC_073693.1:141169706-141769706 GCF_029784155.1 Uranotaenia lowii
GAAGAGAGAAGAGAGAAGAGAGAAGAGAGAAGAGAGAAGAGAGAAGAGAGAAGAGAGAAGAGAGAAGAGAGTTAAGAGAATTAAGAGAGTTAAGAGAATTAAGAGAGTTAAGAGAGTTAAGAGAGTTAAGGGAGTTAAGAGAGTTAAGAGAGTTAAGAGAGCTAAGAGAGATAAGAGAGATAAGAGAGTTAAGAGAATTAAGAGAGTTAAGAGAGTTAAGAGAGTTAAGAGAGTTAAGAGAGTTAAGAGAGTTAAGAGGGTTAAGAGAGTTAAGAGAGTTAAGAGAGTTAAGAGAGTTAAAAGAGTTAAGAGAGTTAAGAGAGTTTAGAGAGTTAAAAGAGTTAAGAGAGTAAAGAGAGTTAAGAGAGTTAAGAGAGTAAAGAGAGTTAAGAGAGTTGAGAGAGTTTAGGGAGTTTAGAGTGTAAAGAGAGTTAATAGATTTGAGAGAGTTAAGAGAGTTAAGAGAGTTAAGAGAGTTAAGAGAGTTAAGAGAGTTGAGAGAGTTGAGAGAGTTAAGAGAGTTAAGAGAGTTAAGAGAGTTACGAGAGTTAAGAGAGTTAAGAGAGATAAGAGAGTTAAGAGAGTTAAGAGAGTTAAGAGAGTTGAGAGAGTTTAGAGTGTTAAGAGAGTTAATAGATTTGAGAGAATTAAGAGAGAGAAGAAAGTTAAAAGAAAAAAGAGAGTTGAGAGAGTAAAGGGAGTTAAGAGAGTTTGAAGAGTCAATACAGTCATGACACTTGAGAGATTTAAGAGTATTGATAGAATTTAGAGGACAGAGAAGATAAAGTACTGTGGCGATAAGAAAAAAAAACTATTTTTTTTTTCTAATAGCTTTGTAAATCTGATTTTTTTGGAAAAAAATTTATGCATTTTCACATAGTGCCACAGACCCGCAATCTATTTCAATCCAGATAAATCAAAATGCTCTTCAAATTCCAACTATGGATCGTTGGGATGATGCTATAACATCGAACTTACATATTGTAAGTTATCGCAACTTGTCTTGAGCTAGATTGTATCACGTCTTGTTTTGTCGTGTAGCAACATGTGTGGCTGGCAGCATGACACGATGATAGATGGCTCCAAATTTATGTCCCATTAAGGCGTTGCATGAACTGGCGAAACATGCAGAAAGGTTTGTCCTAAAAGACATCTGCACTGAAACCGTTTAAAGAGCTCAGAATCTGAATCATATTGGGGTTGAATAAATCACATCCTGAACTAAATTTCTCAACGAGAGATTTAACCTCAGATACTGACCTCATCTAAGTCCTTGTTTAGGTTTCTGAGGGTCCAGCGTTAATCGAATGAACTCATTAGCTCCTTTTTAACTAAGTGAACCCTCTAACCCCAAGCCACATATCAATTTACTAATCAAATCAAATATTGAGCTACTCCACCAGGCGGATGCCGAAGGTTAGTCTAATTTCGGGCTGTTAACCAATATGGCCACGAACATGTGCTGTTGATTGACAGTGGCTGTAATTTGGACACAAAATGCCATGAATCGCCTCGCATTCAAGCCTCAGCCGCAGCATCCAACCGGGTGCGTGGCATGAGATGTGAACGAAGATGAAGCGAGCCATCACGAGAAGCTTTTACCTGCCTGGAGAAAGAGGTGTGTGCTGTGAATTATGATGATTCGACACACGCGGATCACGAAAAACCGAAAAAATGAATGGGAAGCGCTTGCCGACACCGGTGCACGATAGGGTTTATTATTGCATAAATAAAAAGACCGACAACTTTCGGTGTCCGCTCCCATTTTGCCACTTTCGGGGGGCCGGATGTAAGGGCTTTTGTGATGATCATCTCTCGTGAAGCGAGAAGAAGATTTCGGACAGTCCGGTGGCTGCCGGGTGGATCAGGTTCCAGAAATTTGGGATCAGTATTTTTCGCTCTTATTTTATTCATCACCTCACAAGCACCTGGGGCAAGGGTTGACGTCGTGGGTCGTAACTCTGTAAGGGGTTGGATGCCATCATGGTCCCAAATTACCGCGGAGAGCATTTGTCCGGCCCATCCATAATAAAGGGTGACGTTTGACCTGATTGTGTGACCCGTGGCGTGGCTGTAACACGTTTAACCGTATCGAATCAGTAAATAAACAGAATTATGTAATGAGTTATTTGGGTTTACATGGTGGAAAAAGTTCACATTTCACGCATTTCACACAAGATTGAATTACGGTTCGATACGTCAGCTAAATGAACATAATTTTACAGATAAATAACAAACGGACGTTAAAACAAAGTTACGTAGAATTACTGCGACTTTACAGAATCACCAATCAAAAATTACACTCAGATGTTTAATTTTAATTTAAAATTAAATTTACAATACGATTTTCAACCAACAATCCGTGGAAAAATTTATCACCATTTGTATTCCAAGTTCTTTCCATACTTGCCGATTAAAACAACTTTTGTTTTTCTTTTTTATTGATTTTATTAGTCGTTTAACCATCTTTATGGCATTCACGACTTTATACCAACGTTGGCGTTGGCGTCTTCGACAAAGTTGTTCAGCGGAAAATTTCCTTTAGAGAATTTATAAATTGGCACAAAAACCATAAACAGGCTCGGTTCCACACGGTAAATTCAGATTATTCAGAGACTGGTTAATTTCGGTTCAGCGGTCGCACCATGTATGAAGATGAAAACATCTGAGTTGAAATCCATCAAAATTCTGAGTTGTTTTCATCTATTGACTTTCAAAGCCTGGAACTTAGCGAAGACGCATACGTTTTCGAAAAAAATAGATGAAAACAACTCAGAGAGTTCCAAAAACCATGGTTGATTGTTTGGATGCGATGGTCGGAAACAGTTGACGAAATAATCAAGGTGAGTTTTAATTACATTTTCTATTAGAAATTAAGTGGTGTCGAAAGGAAATACAAAATTGAACAATTTTATCTTTTCTTCCAGCAATCTCTACGGAAGCCATCATTCACAACTGTAAGTATAATTTTCTCATAATTTAGAATTGTAAATCGTTTTAACCTATGGTGTTTTTTTTTCTTGTCTTTTCAGATCAGCTCAAATTAGACAGAGTGTGCTGGTGGGTGAGCGTGCCAAGTGGGACAGCACGAAGCTCTACCGGCTGGATGCGGTCAAATGACTCGGTGGCACTAACTTTTTTTGTGGTAAAAATAAAACCAACCGTATAAAAATGCACGCATCCACCTTCTAAATACACCGTACAATCGTCTTTTTCTTTTTGCAATCAGAAATTCCATTCAAAACCGCTTTGAAATTTCATAAATTTTTGATTTTTTTCATTTAGTCGATCCATGAACAAGCCTAAACCACCCTGAACAAAAACAACTCAGAATTCGCGAAAACCTCTACAATTCATTTCTGAGTTTTACCGCTCTAATCAAAATTTGAGTTTTCCCAGTTTTGGCACATTTTGAATTATTTTCCTTCAAATCTGAGTCAAGGAGAATTAGAGTGCACCGAAGAAACAAAAATGATGTTGATTTTTCAGTACAAAATATTTAATTTTCCCACACAAACCTAAAAGTTCAAATTTACCCATGTAAACGTTACTAAAAAATTCTGCAAAAAATCATGGATGAGTTTTGAGCCAAAACGAATTTTTAAGACTCCAGGATTTGAGAAAATCGAAAATAACTCCAAATCAACTGAATCTAATATTGCATATCTTTTGATCTCATTCAAAATATCGTGAGCCTTCCCCGGATGTGTTTGAAAAAAGTATATGTTTACTTTATATGAATTTTAAAATTAGCTTAAAGTTCGAAAATTCTCATAAAAGTGCACCTAAAATATAAACCCGATCATCTCAGGGTGGTGGACCAAATTTCTAATTTTAAGTTGCATTCAAACCCTTATTCCACACTTATCAAACCACATCTGTTGAATTTTGTGCGAAAAATTTGAAATGTACTTGAAATAACTCAAATATCTATACTTAAGTTATCGTTCAAAATTTTGGGATCACTCCGCAATATGGTTTTTTTTTTCTTAAATATGTCTTTATTAGTGTTTTAATCAATACATGTAAGTTACATTATTAAAGTAAATTAAGTGTTCAGATCAATTATGATCAGTTCAACTCTTTGATTCAGTAAATTCTGAACATTGTTTATTTGATTTAAATTTGCTATATCAATAAAGTATTTGATATATTGGAGAAAATCCTGTAAATAGAACAAAAAAAATGTATAAACTTAATCCTAAATCCTAAAAACTAACTTAATTGTAAAGAGAACGAATCTCTGCGATGGAAGACTGCATCGATTTGCCTCTGAAGTTGGAGATGATGTTGTTGGCCATCTCTCCGATCGATTCTATGCCCGCAATCCGATGAAGATCTTCGGTGCTGTGCCAAGGTGGAAGCCGCAAAATCATTTTCAGAACCTTGTTCTGAATCCTCTGAATAGCTTTCTTCCTCGTCGCGCAGCAGCTAGACCAAATCGGAACTGCATACATTATCGCTGGTCGAAAGACCTGTTTGTAGATTAACATCTTATTTTGCAGACACAACCTGGATTTCCTGTTGATGAGAGAATAAAGAGATTTAGTGTATTTATTACATTTAGATTGAATATCTTCAATGTGATTTTTAAAAGTAAGATTCCGATCAAGTGTAAGTCCCAAGTACTTCACGTGATCAGACCATTCTAATGAAACCCCATTAAAAGTTATGGAATGATTTTCATTAGGTTTTAAAAAATTTGCTCTTGGCTTATGGGGAAATAAAATAAGTTGAGTTTTGGAAGCGTTAGGAGAAATTTTCCACATTTTCAAGTAATTCAAAAAGGAATTTAAATTTTGTTGCAATCTACTGCGTACCACCCGTAAATTTCGACCTTTGGCTGAAAGCAAAGTATCATCAGCAAATAATCTTCTACCTTTTCCTTCTGGTACATCAGGAAGATCAGAAGTAAAAATATTATATAAAATAGGCCCAAGTATACTACCCTGAGGGACACCAGCTCTAATGGGTGTCCTTTCAGAGCATGAATTTTGATAGCTTACTTGCAAAGTTCGGCTAGTCAAATAATTTTGAATAATTTTGGTGAGATATACAGGAAAATCAAATCGAGCTAATTTAGCTACTAAACCTTTGTGCCAAACACTGTCAAAAGCTTTTTCAATATCAAGAAGAGCAACACCAGTTGAATAACCTTCAGATTTGCTAGCGTTAATCATATTAGTTACACTCAAAAGTTGATGTGTAGTAGAATGTCCATGACGAAAGCCAAATTGTTCATCAGGGAAAATAGAATTCTGATTAATGTGAATCATCATTCTATTCAAAATAACTCTCTCAAATAGTTTACTTAAAGAAGGAAGCAAACTAATTGGTCGATAACTTGAAGGCTCTGAAGCACTTTTTCCAGGTTTCAAAATTGGAGTTACTTTGGCATTTTTCCATTTATTGGGAAAATAAGCCAAGTGAAAACATTTGTTGAAGATTTTAACTAAAAAATTTAAAGTACTTTCAGGCAACTTTTTAGTAAGAATATAGAAAATCCCATCTTCCCCCGGAGCTTTCATATTTTTAAATTTTTCGAAAATCAATTTAAGTTCATCAATATTTGTCTCACAAGAACTTTCAAGTACATTTGGCTTAGAAAGAATATCATCAAATTCAAGGGAAATTTGAGCATCAATTGGACTTACAACGTTTAAATTAAAATCATGAGCAGACTCAAATTGTTGGGCTAATTTTTGAGCTTTTTCTGCATTCGTTAAAAGAAGTTTATCCCCGTCTTTCAAAGTAGGAATTGGCTTCTGGGGCTTTTTCAGAATTTTAGTTAATTTCCAAAAAGGCTTTGAGTAGGGTTTTATGTCCTCTACTGCTTTGGCAAAATTTTCATTACAAATGAAATTTAAACGACGTTTGATCTCTTTTTGAAGGTCGCAATAAATAAATTTCAAATAAGGATCCCTAGTACGTTGATATTGGCGTCGACGAATGTCAGTCGTATCAAAAACTGAAGATCGTCATCAATCAAAGGTTGATTAAATTTATGTTTAACTTTGAGTATTGAAGCGGCTTTAGCATTGACTATTGAAGTTGTCAAATATTCTACAGCCAAATCTATATCTTCTATTGAATTCAGTGGAGCGTTTACATCCAAATTGTACGTTCAATAAAATTCCTATACCGCTTCCAGTCAGCTTTTTAAAAGTTAAATGTTGATTTTAAAGCAGGGGTGGCCAAGATTTTCAACAGGCGGGCCAAATTTAGTACTAAGGCGTGCCACACAAATTTTTTTTCTGAAATATTAAATGAGGCACTTAGGATCAGAGGGGTGCAAGTGATTTTTTATCAAAACTGAGATAAACTGTTTTTTGGATAGTTAAAGTATAGATTAACATTCTGTAGAAGACACAGGTCAAAAGAAAAATTATTTCGATATTTTTAAGCTATTTATAAAAAAACGTGTCAATGAAAATCCTGTTTCGTTTGGTGTCAGAAGGGTGCAAGTGCACTTGCGCCCTTCTGACACCAAAGGATTATACTTTTAGGCTAATTTCATTAGAACGTATACATTTTTGTCAGTTGAAAACAACATCATCTAGCTCCTACTAGGATTTTATACTGGTTCTGACCAGGATAATCCAAAGTCCTCAGATAGAGAAGTGATCAAAATAGATTCAGGTGTAACTTCGTCGGCATGAAAATCTCATTGTTATTAAGTATACAAAAAAAATCTAAATTTTTTTTTATGGCAAATTTAGCCAATGCTAATAGGGATAAAAGGCAAACACAAAACGCACTTAACAATAAATTTTTGGCAAATATATCTAAGAAAAATCTCTCGGATGAAAGCTCAGAGGATTCAGAGTTTTCGACAGGCTCTCATCATGATATCACATACTATCCCACGGAACAAAATGAAACTTCGAAAAGTTCAGATAAGTCGTTGCGACAGGTAGTTTTTAAAAAATTTCATTAAGTCTTTAAGGAATATTTACATAACTGTTTAGGAAAGAGGCCTGGTATAATTAGACCAAAGAAAAATTAAACATCCACGGTTCTTCTGGAGAATCAGAAGTTGCTGCTGCTGCAGTTGCTAGCGAGAATGAGTCCATTCCTGGAGAGTCAACTGGCCATTCATCAAGACCCCAAAAACGCCAACGAAATCAGGCAGTCTGGAAACTCATCTTGCGAAAAAAGCTACGAAACCAAGGGGAAGCGTACGTTGGTTCTACCGGAAAAAGCGACCAGCTAAACAGTTAATTTCAATGAATGAACACATCTGCTGGTATTCTTGTGTATCCATTAAGGAAAAAGAGAGATTGAAAGTTTTCAACAAATTCTGGGAATTAGGATAGTGGAACTTGCAAACCTCGTTCATTTTAGGTTGCATAGAAATTTGAAGCCCGAAAACGCAGAAAATTAAATGTGTGAACAAAAACAAAACATCTAGTATCGTACTGAATATACTCGTTACATACAGGTTTCAAAAGGATGCTATCATATTGTTTGGAGTCAGAGGGGTGCAAGTGACATTCTTGGGATCAGAAGGGTGCAAGTGAAAAATATCAATAAAAGTAGTTCGCCGTTTTAGCATAAATATCGCAAAAACTTTGGTTTTTCTTTCAGAATCGTTCATTTTAGACCTCATGAGACACACTCGTTTGAAAATTTAGTAGAAAAATTGATTCGATAATTTTGATTTAGAAAAAAAACTTTGAGGCCCGTTTTCTCGAAATCATCATTTCGGCACTTGCACCCCTCTGATCCTAAGCGCCTCAAATGCAAACGAATTTCAGTGGGTTATCTAAAATATAAACTCATTCAAATATTTTATTCTTTTTTTACATGTTTTAAAAATAAAGATTTTCGAGATTCAGTATAGATTTTTATCAGTTCTTTTAGATTTGATCAACACAAAAATTTAAAAATGTATAATACACTTTTAACAAGCTAACAGACATGATTATACCTTCCAATTCTGACTTAATACTTTACGCTTTTTAATGATAATAAAGAAGAATAATATTAAAAATTTGCACATAACTAATCTAAATGTTTTAAATTTTAGATAACGTTCTTTAGAAAGTTTCCATTTGATTAAATTTAAATTCCATAAGTGGGAAAGCCGTTAATAAAAAGGATGATTTTTTTTTCAAATTATAGGTATTTGGTATTTTACCTTTTTGAAATAAAAAAAAACCAAGAAAAAGAAAATAACTATAAAAAAATATGTTTTTAGAAAAGTCCCCCTTCTTCGTAATCTATAAGTACCAAATACGTTCAATTTAAAATTTCATATTTTCTAAATTATTTTCTCTCTTTATTTTTGGTGAACTTATAAGATAAAAAGCTCAACAATCTGAAGGAAACTTTGTATTAGTTATCTCGCTTGTCAATTGTTTTTGGTGGATCTTGTTTACCACAAATTTGGTGAAAAAATGAATTTTCTAACAAAAACAAAGCACATTAATTAGCGATCAGCGCTTAATGCTCAACACTGTCTGTTAGTTTATATACCATTGCACTTAAATTAAAAATACGTTACTAATACTAAGATATATCATTTCGATCTAATTTAAAAAATGTTACCTATTTCTGTTGAAGTTACAAATAAAGTGTATGAGTTTTTAAATTTTTCAAATCAATTTTAACAAGCTGAATAATTTTTGTTAGTAAACAAAGTATCGACAAAAAAAAATCGAATTACAAATAGTAGAAGTTTTGTACCAATATAACTCTGATAATGGTATGATTACAATATAATGTGATAATTTTACAAAGATTTCAATTATTTTGAGCTTCTGTTTTCCTGATTGATGTGTTTCAATCGAAGCTGACAAATGAAATTTCGGACAGCAAAGTCAATAAATACTAAATTTATGTTTTGTAAAAATCTTGTGAGTGATTTTGAATTACGGTGCATTTAAAGATCAAAATAAATATAAATATTTTTAACTTTTCCATTATCATTTTAATGTACTGAGTTATTCGAGTTTTTTTTTGTAATTTATGAGCATACCTCCCTGATGCCTTCCAAACTCTTGAAAAATATACCAACTCTCCAAGACTCTCACGCTCCCAGAATAGTGGAGGCCACTTTCAATATCACTATACAAGTTACTAAATAACAAATATTTATTGCATAATACGCTATTGCAAAATACAAACAATACATGAAATTTTGTGAAAATTGAAGAATGTAAAAAATGTTTCTCTTTTGCTTGATATAGTTGGTTTTTTTTAAAATGATGTAGAAGGGAAACATTCAATTCTGAAAAAAGCTTCGCGGGCCACAAAACGACAAACGCGGGCCACTTGTGGCCCGCGGGCCATGGTTTGGCCACCCATGTTTTAAAGGGTTTTGAATGGGACTTTAGGATAAAGAAAAAGGTACTGGAAGGTGGTCTGAATCGAGGTCCGCATGAGTAACTAATTGACCACAATGCTCGCCTAAATCCGTTAGAACCAAATCAATTGTGGAGGGATTTCTAGTTTAAACAGAAACGAGTATGCCCATTAGGATATTCAACAGTATAGAAACCTGCAGAGCAGTCATTTAACAAAATACTCCCATTTGAATTTAATGAAATATTATACCAAGATCGGTGTTTTGTATTAATATACGGTTTCTTCTTATGAGTTTTTTCGGTGAGTGAAACATTTTTTTTTTTATTTACGTAACGTTTCGGGTTACTTTTCTTCACCCATCATCAGACGTGAAAAATAAGGCAGCACAATTTTATTCTGTTCGGCAGCCGAACTAAGACGTTGACTTCGCATGTACGTTGAGACTTGGTTTTTGTCATTAGTTATACCTGAATAGGTTAACCCATTTTCAACCACCTCTGAGAACGTTAAACAACGAGTCTGTGGCGCTGAATCAGCCCAGGTAAAATTAAAATCACTTCGAGTCGTGACGTAATTCAAATGTAGGCCGAGGCTGACCGCGAACAGGCAGATTGTTTGTCGGCCTGACGTGTGAAAACGAAAAAGGGGAAGGAAGAGAAAAAGAAGCTTTTCTGACGACTTTGGGATTCTTCCTAGAAGCAATAATTTTTGCCCTAACGGGAAGTTTATGGAATTCGAGGAATGATTACCCGCGTAATTCGTGTCATTACAAAAAGTTTGACAACGACAACATTGCGTAATATTTTGAAGAAAATTGGAAGAAGATTTTCGAAAAGGTTCGAATTTGACTCGACAATGAAACATAAGACGAGCCTTTTCAAGAATTTGCAAATTATTAACATGATCCTTTTTAAAATGGATCAAATAAAGCTCAGGAGCAAAACCAATACTAGTAATATTATTCGTGTTGGTTCTTTTCCTCATTAGAATTACTTGAATTGGAGAAAAAGCTAACAAAGAATTCAATTCGGTTGTGATCTCATCCGGTGTCTGATCACCGGTAAGACCACGAAGTAGGGGAAAACTGTACAAGACGCACCAGTTAAGCATAATCGCTATTTACAGCGATACCAATAATCTAAGAACCAAATTGAAAGTTTACGACGATTCAGGGATCAGATTTACATATTATCAAACAGAAAATATATGATAAAAACACGATTTTGATGATATTCTTGTTAAAAACTTAAACAACCAGAAAACAAACTGCGGGGTAGAACGCCAAAACTAGTGGACAGAACCAGTGCTGCAAATTTTCAGTGTCAGTGAGAAATTATCAGCTGACTTTATTGCAGTGTATCGGTCAGTTTAATTCCAACTAGATTCATACGAGAATGAACTGAAAGCTCAGTCCTGAAAGCTCTCTGCACACTCATTCACCAATCGGCAACATCGGTGCTTAGTATACTTTCAGGCTCTTTGCAGGTTCATGAGGTTATCCAATCTACATTTTCAGTTTCAAGCGAACATTGCTGAAAGTGAAAAAAGCTTCCTTCTATTATCATTAAGTTTTGTTGAATGGTGACAAAGATTGTTCGACTCGCTAGACATGCGCAAATTTCAGAATTACTGCTGAGATCGCTATTTTTGAAGGATTCTGATAAAATATACGTCTGTTTCAAATAGTGTGAAGAGGTGGGAAGGTTTAGAAATGAGTGTTCGGGTTGGCGAGACGAACGCTGGCGAGGGAGCGTGTAGACGAATGTGGGGGACAAAATTATGACAAAAAGTTGGCAATAAAATGACAAAACATGACAAATGTGGTAAAAGTATGACAAAATTATGACAAAAAAAAACTGACAAATAGGAATGAAATTTACAATACAATGGAAAAATATTTACTAACACAACTCTGTCGAAAATATGACAAATCTGATTAAAATGTGACAATATTTTAACAAAAATATGACAAAAAAGACAAAATCATGGCAAAAAAAAATGACAAATGTCTTAAACAATTGACAAAAATATGACAAATATAACAAAATTATGACAAGCGTGGTAAAAATATGTCAATAAATTGACAAAATCATGACATGAAATTGTGAAGTCAGACAAATTTATATATTTGAAAATTTGATATCAAAAGAACAAAAATACGACTATGTCGTCAAACTATGTAAAAATTTGACAAAATGATTGAATATTACAAATCTTCCAGATTGTTGTCATTTTTTAACCACATAAATAATTTTATTGTCAATTTTTTGTGATAATTTTGTTTTAATAATAAGATTTATGTCATAATGTTGTCTTATTTTCATCACATAACACATGTTTTTGACAAAGTTTTCTCGAAGTTAAATCATTTTATTGTTAAATTTATGTCGTTTTTGTCAGACTTTGTCATAATTTTAAAATTTTGTTGTCATGTTTTGTCATTGTATTGTAAATAATTTGCTTCATTTTTGTGTTATTTTTCATATTTTTATCACATTTGTCACATTTTTGTCTCATTTGTCGGATTTTTGTCTTATTTTTGTTATGTTTTGTCATTTTATTGTCAATTTTTTATCATATTTATGACATAATTGTTTGACTGATGTCATTTTATTGTCAAATTTTAGTCATATTTGTCAGATTTTTCTCATACTTTTGTCAAAATTTTATCATGTTTTCAACATATTTATCACATTGTGTAATAATTTTGTCATTTTTTGACCTCATTTTATCATATTTTTGTCATTATTAATTACCATAAATTCAATTTTTTTTTATATACATCCATCCTCTTGTCCCCCTTCAAGTAAACGTATAGTCTCAGCGATTTTCAATTCGCGTTTTCTTTTTGAATCCCAATTCATAATTTGCAAAAATGGCAAAAACAAATGCTTACTGAAATTATCAGCAACTTTCGCTGACACTGATTGAATACTTAAGCTGCAGTCACTGATCAAAAACAGTAAATGACAGAAATGCCCAAGCGAAAGACGCTTTCGTAGCTTTCGAGTGAAACAAGTTAGTTCGGGTTTACGAGTGAGCTTTCTACTGACTGATAGACACACTCACACAGCTTTCTGTAGGCACGAGGATGACCGAGCCGATCAGAAGCTTTTATATTTGTTGACTTTTCTATTCCGTTCATTTCAGATGAAGCTTTTTACACTGATAGAAAATCACAGTCAGTATCATTCGTGCTTGAAGATAATTTGCAGCACTGGACAGAACGCACCAGTCCGAAACGGTGGTAAGAAATGAAACAATGATTATAAGGAATGTAATATTCATTATATTTCATCGTATTTTCATCATTCATCGTATTTTTGTGAACTAATCATATTTTGGCAAAAAATCATTTAGTATTGCTTATTTATCGAACATTTCGCTTTTCAAAATACACTTTTTTATAGCCTTATAGTTGAAACGCCTTCAGGTAGGCAACGAAATTCAATTTCTTGACTGATATCGCGGCAAACATGGCGGCAGATAATTTTTCGTGTCGAATATTGGTGCGTCTTTTTAACTCTAACAAGGACGAAATTTGTTATAATTATGCATTGATAGCGTGATTTGGGAGTCAGCAAATAAAATGAATGGCTTTTGTTTTGATATTTGGGGTTTCTTAAAAGTTAACTGCATTCAAAATTTCAGCCTAAAACACGTGGTCTTGTGGGCATTCTGCCCCAATTTGAATATGATTGATTTATGTTAAAATTTATATGAAGTTAGTAAAATACGCTAGGCACAATTTTCCCGTATGTTTGGATAACGTGCCGCTATTAAGCCTACCCCCATTCTGATAGTAAAATACAACAAAATAATTATAGTCTTCCGAAAGTGTATGCGAGTGGAAAAACGATAAGCTGTAGTTTCATCAGATTGCCAAGGCCAGTTTACTAAGAAACCTTAAATGTTAACCATGAAAAATAATAGGTTTCACGCTGATTCCATTAATCCATCGGTTTCTAAGAAATAAAGCCGTTTTTGTGAACTTTTCATCTAATAAATGATGAAAAAGCTTGTTTGCTACAATATAAATGAAGAAAAACATCATTCGAAGCCCTAGGTTAGTGTATTTTTGAGAAAGAATGACATGGGCCATCTTACCCCGCTGGTGCGTCTTGTACAGTTCTCCCCTACAACTTTAAAAGGACGATCACTTTTAGTGTCGTATGTGGAGGTATAAACTTGGTGTTTTTTATTATTCAAATAATTTAAAATTTTTGGAAAATCATTAAAAGATTCCGCCAATATACGGGCAGTTCCCCTTCAACCGATCTGAAAAAAAAATCTTCACATCCTTGACGGAAGTGACGATTTCTTTTCGAAAGGCATTGAAGTCAGGAATCGTGACCGTAATTGGTGGAACTTTTTCGTTTTTAAGAGTATAAGAAGGAGAAGGTTTCTTAGTACTGTAACCGGTTGGTTACAAATCGTTTGATTTTTGTTTTCATTTTTGTAGTATTGTATATTTAGCTCTAGAAAATTCATGTTCCTTGTCGAGTCTCACAACAAGATAGCACCACAGTAGGCTACATTTTACTGCTTGCTGCTGTCAATTCACAGAGGAGGAAAAGGAGGAAAGAAAAAGAGAACATGGAAGGCGAAAAGGAAGCTTGCTTCAGAAAAATTCGCTCTCTTCGATATCAGGCGTCCGTGTGGGAAGTCTAGTCCCCGTTTAGTGTTGTGAAGTTCCAAGGAATTCGCCCGGAAACGCCGGTTTGCTTCCCCACGGCTCGGCCCGCAGATCCCTTGTGGTCTCGCGCCTTAACGTAAAGGATCAGCATCTTCGTCCTCGGGTTCTGCGGATCCCTAACTCTCAAAGAGGACTTCCCTTCTCGGCCTGTCCGGATACGGGGCACTCTCGTGGGCAGGCCGATTAAACGCCAATGAAGGAAGACGCCTGCAACAACTGAGTCCAGCAACGCCCGCTGGCGCCGACAGTTTCGGCATCCCGTTGATACGCCAATAAATCAACGGCCCTCCTACTTCCGGAACTGGATTTCCGGAGCCACGACGTCGCGACGCAGCAATCGCCAGCAGCACAACCACGGTTAGTGAGAATTTACACGCCACACAAGACACAGAACATTGTTTTATACACACAGACAACACGCCACATAAAAACATTAATAAAAGCAAACATAGTAACATGAAATTTCCGATTTCTGTATTTTATCCGTAAAGTCCTTGGTTACCCAGTGGCCAGCCGGCCCTGAGGTTCCGTACTCTTAGAGTACCTTGCCTTGGCTGGTCTAGCCGCTGCTCATCTATCAGTTACAGTACTCTTACGAGAATTAAATATGAATATTTCCTCATCACCGATGTCATGAAGGACATCGAATGAATTGGAAATTTCAACTTTTTTGGCAGATGGGCCTGGATTAGGTTCGGCAATCCGTTTTCTTCCGACTTTGACGCCGGCCGATGACTTCCCCATGCTGGAAAGAAAAGAGAAAAATTATGAATAAAAGAAAAAGAAAATAATTTTAGCACTGAAAAGTTTGAAAAAGATTGAAAAATAGGTAAGAATAAAATGAAGAATGTAAAATGTTCCTGCAGGTACACAGAAACGATACGAAGCTCCGGCGTACGTGTTGACGGCTCAACGGTACAGATGGAAGTGATCTTTCACCTTCTTCTAATCTTCTATTCGTCTAAAATTGTTCAATACTTAAATATTCTTTCTCAAAGAATATAAAAATTTCACCGATATAGCTGATAAAATAATTTCATAATTTAAATTGAATTTTCCAAAAATAAAGCGCTTTATAACTCACACTACTATTAACCGCCATTCCGAAGTAGGAAGTTCACATAAGCTGTTCCGGTTGTCCAACTCACACGGAATCATCCTTCCGATATATCAATGGAATCATCTCGCAATGAAAGTAAAATTGGCTGAGACTGCCACCATCAATTCGCGGGATGATGTAATGAGAACAAGCGCGTGAGGCTCTGTCCCTCTGTCTGTATGCCAGATTTTATCGAACCTCAATCGGAACTCATTGTGGACCATTGCGAAGATCCGGACCAGAAGCGGTTTTAATAGATTCCCGCCAGTCGTCACAGCGGGGGATTTCCTTCGAGCCGCCGCGTCGTGGGCCACCACAAAAAAAAACATGAATGATGCCCAAAGGCAGTCACTGATGACAGAGTAAAAACAACATTTCTTTATTTTTATTAATGACCGTCTGTAGGTATCTGTCTGGCTGGATTGGAGTTGGAACCGTATCTTATTCGATGGTCACGGGTCTTTAATTCGCCAATTGTAGATATATGCAGTGCATTAAAAGTTTGATAGTGTTACACCGAGTGGTGTGATGTTTGTATTACTTGAGAAATCGGGATGCAAAGATAAATATAATAGAACTTGAAAAAATAGGGAAGAAAGATGAATGCACAAAAAAGGGTTTGATTGCGGATTTTAAAACAAGACATGAAGAAAGTTGAACTGAACAGAAATCGAAATTCGTTAAAAATTTTGTCAGTCAGTGTGCGCACGACAGCATATCAACTTATGCCAGATTTTGATCGGTTTTGTTGATGTGCGCAAAATCAAAACGCTTTCTTGACAAATTGGATCGAATTTTTCGTGTCCATCGATGATAACCCCAGGGGTACATATCAACAATGTGTAAGGATTCGGTTCTTCAATCGCGTCTCGTCTCGTCACTGGCAGTCAAAATTAATGAAAGAAAAAACAATTTTAAATCGAAACACGGCGGAATTCAGTAAACATTTTGGGCGAGCACATTTTTTGTCACTACATAGGTGGCTGCATGCGAGGTATGTGGTCTTCTTATTTATTATCATCACTGTGGGTGTTATAATTGATATTGTTAGATGTACGAAGTTAATGATTCGAAAATGTTTGCTTCAATCTAATGAAGGATCAATTAAACAATGATAAAAAGTTATAAAGAAACTGTTTCATAATGATGGAATATTCATTCAGCTACAGATTAGAACTAACGCATTCGAGGCCGAGCGATTTTTGCGGCATTCGAACTCGTAGTACTTTACAGGAAGATAACTGTGTGCAATCGGTCTTGAGTGAGTTAAACACGATGAAATCACTGTTTCCTGAATTTCATATAACTAGAATTCAAGAAGACGACTTTAGCTACTTCAGATTACGGAACATTGTTTCCTTTAAATAACTACCTACATTATGTAGGCTACATACTTATAATATAAGCGATACGGCGATACCAATTACATTACTTAACTGAAGTGATATCTTTACTTATGAATGTTCTCAATTATGTGTGGTATTCTGAGTTAACCACTCAGAATATTTGGCAACACTGCTGCGTTACCACGAACCTCGATTGAGTTGTTTGGCTTCACAGTGTGATGATGTAAACATTTGTACCGTGATCATCATAAGCAGTCATCAACAATCATCATTGCTATTGTTGCGAATTGACCAAAGCATGCGGAGAGCCAAAACAAACAATATTTTGGTTCTGCTGCAATCGACAGCACTCTGCAAGCGGCAGGTCGGGATGATCCATTCCGAATTCCACAGGAGGATCCGAAACAAAACGATAAGTTTCAACACCTTCCCTCAATTCGTAAATTGAACTTCCTGAACAACTCCGTATGCCTTACCTTCGGTAGCGCCTTCGTAAACGCATCAGCTGGCTTAACCTCAGTCGAAATGTGTCGTAAGTATTGCTGACCGATTCTTACGATCTCCCTGATGAAAGAATCCAAATACTTTATCCTCGGATGTGTTCGTGCCTCCTTGAGATACTGGATGCAACGGACGCAACAGTCATTGGAATCATTGGCATAATAACTCTTTATCTGCATATCCGATTAGAGTTTCCGGTTTCGCGTTTCGCGTCGAAGGTATGCAGGATACGCTTCAGGCCTCGCCAGTGGCTATCCGCCAAGCTGGCCTGGTATTTACTTAGTGCGCTAACCACAGCACTGATATTCGGCCTCGAAATAACTGCAAATTATCGATCAAATCGTTGAACGGCTGCTCAACATCAGCGGATACGTTAG
This sequence comes from Uranotaenia lowii, assembly GCF_029784155.1. Classification (NCBI taxonomy): domain Eukaryota; kingdom Metazoa; phylum Arthropoda; class Insecta; order Diptera; family Culicidae; genus Uranotaenia; species Uranotaenia lowii. The sequence continues at coordinate 141,187,035 of NC_073693.1, forward strand.
TGCCTCTCGATGCTTCCGAGAATTAGCAAGATTTTGTTCAGCAGCACTCGTCTATAATGTCTCAGAAATCAATAAGTGGTTGAAATCGTTGGCAACTTGCCTTCACCTAAACCACCTTCTCCGACGCACCCGGTATTCTAACCGTCGAAAAAAAGCTTGCACATTGCACATACTAACCGCAGCTAAGCTACCAACCACGAGAATAATCTTTTCGACTTGCAGCTTCATGGCTTTTCGTTCCACTGCTTCAACGCTTCGAACGCTCCAAAAAGCTGTTATGGAGGCTTATCGTGGTCGAAGCCACTTAAATGAGAAGATAAATTTTCTTAAAATTTTGGTTTGTATTATGGCATTTAGTTTTTCAATTAACTCTCCCCCTTTTCCCCGACATTCACTGTGGACATTAGCCCCGTGTTGATCACGCTTGTTCGACGACGCGTCGTCCCTGCAACGACGCGGACGCGCCCTCGCGTAGCTGCTTCTCTGCCGGTTGCTATTCGCCCAGAACACTTGCTGATGTGCGCCAGCAGTTTTCCAGCTGGAACTGGACCTGAGGATGGCCTGCGAGCTGCTCCTCCGACCTGCGCTCGAGAACGCCACCTTTTTGCACTAGTAGTACTGCGTCCACCTTTTGACCGCATTATGCCCGGAGCTTCGACAGAGGAGCACAACAGGTGCCTATCCTCCCTTAGGATCTTCCTTTTCTGACGCACCGATGGATACGCCCTGCGGTTACCTCGGTTTGCCGTCACCTGAATAGCACAACTGGTGCTGTTTTTCTTCAGCCACTTCACGCCACCTGGCGCACTGATGAAATAGCACCGTTGGTGCTACTGCTTCCGTTTTAGGACGTCCTGTAGTAGCTGCTTCTTCCCCCTTTTCCTGCCGCTCTTCGCACGGAGCGACAATCTGCTAGCGCTGGTTGAGCTTCTTCTGCTTCTCTACTTGGATCACCGCCTGAGGACCACCAGAGGCGTCTTCCTTCCGTCTGCGGTTGCTTGTCACCGGGAGCACCTATTGGGCACCACTGGTGGTGCTCTTCTTCAAAATTCGATCGCTCTGGAGCACCGAAGAGGAACAACACTGCTGGTGCAAATTCTCCTTGTCGGTTGCTCTGTTCCTGAAGCACCGATGTCACTAGTCAACCCTGGAAGTTTGCCACCGAGGTCACGATAGTGATGGTAGATAGGGAAAAGTAGATGGGGGAAAAAGGGCCGCCTGCGAAAAGCCGAAATTAGTTTATTGTGGCCACGTTTTAAAATTCACATTACCTGCCTGTGCGATCCTATTGCCGTTCTTTCTTGGCTTCTACCGGACCGGAATTCCCGGCTGGGGCTACCCTATGGGCGGTAAAAAGTCGGGTTCGGTAATGCGGGCTAGGCTCTTCGCTGCAGGTGTTACCTTTTTAGGCTTGATGCCTTTTCCGTCCTCGAATGGACCGGTGCAGTGGCTGCTCGTGGCCTGGCCTGGCTATTCGCCGTGTAGTAGCTGTAATAGTACCTTCATTAGTTTACGCACGCAAAAATCTGATGGTGCAACGTACCTGTGGTTCGGATCTCCTAGGCACACTTCCCACGCGGTATTCTCCCAGGCGACAGAACTATTTTTTTCCACAACTAACTTGTGTGGTGTGGTGATCTCTCCTCACCGGAAACGACAATGAGGTTTTCGGTGGTTTTTAGTTTTGTTTTGTTTTTTTCCGATCTCTGCACGCTGATTTTGATTCACTCACTCTTTTTACACGCGGAGTATATATCACTTGTTTTTGGGATTTTTATTTTATTTTTTGTACACGCTTCCAAAAATCTACATGGGGATGGGTTTTTATTGAGTTAATGATGCCAATTGCCGTATCATGTCAGTTTAGGGACTATTAACGTAAAAATAAATTCAATTGCAACAAAGCCGGAGAGCAACGTTCAGCAGCATGAGCCCAATCTGGCTCTGATGCGTTACTGAAGTTGCTGGCAACTAACCGTCGCCCAATAAATCTCCTCCAAAGTCACAGAAAAATCGTAAATACTGTAGATTGGATGAACTCATGCGTACTGACCGCAGTGTAGCTCCACATCACGAGAGTCACCCTCTCGATAAGCAGCTTCTTTCAACCTCCAATCCTGGTTAATACTCAATCAGGAGCATTAGGACCTGCCTGACCAGTCCTGATTAAAGACCCCGAGAGATCTTCTCACGGCCGTCGGATATGAACTCAAGCTGCTAACTGCAGCAAAACTCGTGGCGGCATCGAGAGTAACTCTCTCGAAACCTGACTGCCTGGCGACGAATTCCAGTTGCGTCTTCTGGTTGACTTGAAGCATCCCATGGCCTCTGTGCTGACGATCCCCCGCGCTCAGCACTTGCATGCTGACCACAGTGCACAAGTGAAGCATGAGAGTAACCTTCTCGGCTATTAGCACCACTCAATTCATTCAGGGTGTTGCTCCAACTAAACCTGTCCACTGGCTCCCCGTATTCAACCTCTGGTAGACCATTTCGCTGGCTGATCTCGGCGCCAGTGGTCCTCTGGCTGGCGCTCAGCAATGGTCCTCAGGCTTCTGGATGGCTCTTCTGGCGGTGCTCGACCTGGCTGGTAGCTCATGAACTTGCTGACCGCAAGGTGTCGCCGCCGACCGTGGCCTAGAGGATAGCGTTCAAGTCTTCTAAGCCAGAGGTCAGGAGATCGAACCCCAGTCATGCCGTATATAGTACTCTTTCTGTGGGCTGATGGTTTTAGCATTTGTAAGATGCTAGCCATCATATCCTTGAAAGATGTACGCCTTAGAGTTAAGTAAATTAGATCTCTTTAAAGAAACATGAAGTTTTACTGGGATCCTATATGTGTGTGTTCCTTTAAAAAAAAGTATTGAGAGAACCTCTCTCACTAACTCTTTGTTCCTATTTTCCTATAACCTGTTGAAAAGGCAGGTTTCAGTTGTGAAATAGAGTTAATTTTTATTCTCATTCTTCGTCTACTTGTTACATTGTTACTTGTATCATAAGTGATAACAATTGTTTATCACTATACAATGCGATAAATACTCATTACAATCTGCCAACACTACAGTGTAACTCATGGGGGTTAGCAACCTGGTTCTTCTTGCGAACAAGAATCTTTTTCTTCTTTTCGATCCATCAATAGAAACGTTTATGGTGTTTTCCTCTCAAAGCAGAACAGAGTTGAAAAAGTCAAAATTTCAACCACAATAAGGAAACAGAATGGTTGTTGTGTAAGTGTACCATATTTCTCTAGCATTTGACATTTAGTTCGCGTCCTAGACAGTCAAATGTCAGATTTGTTTGATGGAAATTCAATGACAAAGGATGGAGATGCGAAGATGCCATCTCCCTGGTGTAACTGCTAACCGCAGTATGAGTAGTTTCAGTTTACAGTACATCATCATCAGCAGTCATCAACAATCATTCAATAGCGAATTAACCAAAGCATGTGGAGAACCAAGCAAGTGGCAGATCAGGATGATCAATTCCGAATTCCACAGGAGGATCCGAAACAAAACGGCGAGTTTCATCAAACATAATCTAGAAATCTGCGAATTGCTGGATTCTGTAATTGAAAAAATAGATGCCAAAAATCGTAGGTGGACTCTTTCTAGACCTTAAGAAGGCCTTCGACACTCTTAATCATGATACATTATCGAAAAAATTGGAGTATTATGGCATAAGAGGCCTAGCCAACAATTTTATACGCAGCTACTTGGCTAACAGGAAACAATTTGTCATCTTAGGTGAAGACAAGAGCTCTCTAGAGAGCTTGGAAGTTGGTTTCCCACAAGGCAGCAATATAGGGCCTTTAATATTTTTACTATACATCAATGATCACAGCAAATTACCGCTGCGTGGTATACCTCGTCCATTTGCTGATGATACAGCCTTATTTTATCCTGAAAACTGTCCAAATGCTGTTATAACTAACATGGAAGAAGATTTAAAACTCCCTCACAAATATTTTTCAGCTAACCTGCTGACCCTCAATCTTGCTAAAACGAAGTACATGATTTTTCACTCTGCGAAGAAAAAAAATCGAACTTAATTGCGATCTCAATCTATCCAATACAACTATAGAGAGAGTTACCAACTTTAAATATCTAAGAATAATTCTAGACGAAACGCTGTCATGGCTCTGCCACATTGATCAACAAAAAACAATTTCATCCCTGAGCGAAGCCTTATGGATTTTACTCAAATTTTATTTTGATTTTGTACACCCGTTTATACTATTTAATAGCTATTTGAGACAGAGCGTCGTTATCCCTTGTTTCTCGTCTACAAACCCTTCAAAACCTTTGTCTGAAAACCATATTCAATTTTCCTTTTCTCTATCCAACCAACCTAATTTATTCTAATCGCTCTCACAATGGGCCTTATTCTGCGACGCGAGTGACGTGACTCACGAAATTTCACTTCTTCGTCCTGACCCCAGAAAATGCTTCAGCAAAGAAATTTCTGTATCGATGAGTTCTGAAGACCAATATCAGCTCATCCAAACGAAAATTTCGAGACTAGAGAGACTTATTAAGCCAGCAAAACGATATGAAATTTCGTGAGTCACGTCACTCGCGTCGCAGAATAAGCCCCAATATATATAACCTCTCTCCATACTTTGTGATCTTCAAACTATAACCTATGTTTCTAATAACTTAATCTCTTCAAACAATAACCAAAACATAAGATTCAATGCGGGTTTGCTATATCACAATTCTCGTCAATCTCACCGCTTGATGCACAGTACAAGTTCAACTAGTTTTGGTCTGCGTCGAATTTCATTCATTGGGCCAAAAAAAAAAAAAAATCAACAGCCTTCCTGAAGAAATTAAAAACAGTTACAACAGAAATGTTTTTAAGACGAAACTTAAGCAGTACTTCAAAGATTACCTAATCCAATGATCAACCAACCACTTATTTCAGTCCTTTTTTTTAATTTTCTTAGCGATAAATTTAATTTAAATCATGTAGTTTTAGTCGTATTTTTTGTTACTCTTTTTATCTGTATATATAAAAATGAATGTTTGTCTGTCTGTCTGTTCCCTATAAACTCGGAAACTACTGAACCGATCATCGTCAAAATTGGCATCTGAGGGTTTTTGAGGCCGGGGATGGTTTCTGTAATAGTCAAAACTCCATCCGATTTAAGGGAGTGGAGGCTTCCATACAAAGTTTGTAGTTTTTCGGAACAAATTAAAGTCATGACATCCATTTTCTCGAGATTTTTTCTTCCTTTGGGCGGTTTGTTTTTCGTCTCCAAGGTCGAGGCGTCGCGAGCCAACGTCGCAAAAGGATAGTAACCATGGCATAGCATACTGATCAGTGGGAATATTTTGGCGCGTATTTCTCAACCAAGCATATTTTCAATGCAAGGGGTGGCGATATGAAGCCTTGATGTGATTTTTTTTCTACTTGATTCCTAGCTCATTTGTACATCACATGGTTATGAATGACGTCTAGATGAGTCCCAGGTTGACATTTTGCCGATCGAATAAAACATATACCTACCTACATTTTTTTTGCCAAAATCTGAAATTGAAAAGTCATGGCATCCATTTTTAGAGATTTTCTTTTATTTGAGGGGTTTGTTTTTCGTCTCTATGGTCAAGCAAACGTCGTCGCAAGTGGATAGTAACTAAAGCATACTGTTCATTGATCACTGGAAAAATTTAACAATCAGGCGCCTGTTTCTCAACCAGGTACCTATGCACGTGGGGGCGATATGCAACCTTGATGTGTTTTTTTCTTGCTTAATTGCACTTGGTAATAAATGACGCCTAGATGTGACACGGATTGGTATTTTATCAATCGAATCATAACCAATTGAAAGATTCGCAAAAATACTTCCATATTTAGTTCGTGTTAATGTAGGTAGCATTCGACTTTTCGTTCAAGGAACATTAGAACATGTTCAAACGTTCAACTTTTTCTGTTAAAAAAGAATTATGTTTTCTTCTAGAAATTGTTACTTCGGCCCAAAAACACAACTGAAACGAATTTAGAAATGAAACTGGGATCTTTTTATTTTAAATAATTCTGAAAAAACCATCGTACTTTTTTATTACATACTAATTCAAGTACGTACTTAACATGAAAAGTGTTTTTGTTTTACATGGCTGCATAAAAGAGACTATTGATCCGCTTCGTTTTTGAAAAGCGAGACTATAGAACTGATATTCAACTTAACGCAAAAATTTTATGAGAAATTTTAGTATACCCTTAAAGTGTTAAAACAATATTCCCTCCTGTCAACTTACACGGTGGGGCAAGGGCAAACGTCGAACTTTTAAGAAATTCATCTTCAAAATGATTCAATATGTTGGAAAGACCAGAAGGAGTATTCCGAATGTTGAAACTGAAGCGGATATTGAAAATTCTTAAATGTCTTTGTAAATGAAGGTCATTCCTTTTGATCAGCATTCGTTAAAAGTGAAGTAAAAACATAAATTTATACTGCAGGAATACTGCAGATATATCAGTAAAACTTGATAGAACAAAAAACAGGAATACGTATGAAATCCATTTTAAAGCCATTACTCTGACGCATCTGTAAATAAGCTTTACATTAGCACTTGCTCCAATATACGGGACAAATGTAAACTTAAAAGTTTGTTTTTGCAACATTTTTGAATATTTAACTTTCTCCACCTAATTTTTTTTATTAAATATGTATTTATATTTTTTGCCGTAGTAAATTTATCAAAAAGAAAAAGAAATTTTCACTGTATTTAACACATAACTAATTTAATATATTTTTCATTACCATGATAAGTGCTGTTTGGGAAAACTTCAAGCTATAATGTCTCATGTCCACGAGTTTGGAATATGGCAAAACATTTTTTTAACATCATTTTGGCGCGAAAAGGATAGATATTCAAACTGCTTCGTAGGCGAGGATGGTGAAAAAAGCTGTTTGAAAATGGTTCTTAAAAATCCTTTTCATCGTTTTGTTTCATATTTCTATAGCTTATTTTTTCAACTCCGAAAAATACTCCATTTAAAGCTTTTCATTAGCTGCAAGTGCTATTAATACAGATTATTAGAAATATACTCAAAAAACTGTCTCGATTCACGCTATTCATCGATTTAAAAAAATTTCTCTCAATAAAGTACAATTTGCAATAAATTCCAATATGCGAATCATTTTCTTTCAATTAGTATTATGTAAACTCGAGCCGGCTAAATTTGCCTACCTTCTTCAAGCAGTGTGGGACAAAATTGGAAAAGATGGGGGAGCTCCCATGTAAATTTTAGATAAAGAGCTTTTCAAAGAAGGGACCATATTTAAAAAGGTTTTTTTGGGTACAGAGTACAAATTTCAGATCTTGAAAAACGAGTTTAGAGATCAAGTTTCAGTAAATAATATATACCATCTTTGAATTGCAATTCAGAACTACAGCTGCAGCTCTCATTTCAAAGTTTTTGGTTCTGAAGTATGATGAGGTTTGATTTAAATAAAAGGCTCTCTGAAAGCTAAATTTGAATAAATTTTTACAAATTACATTTATTTTCGGAAGGTGTTGCAAAGCACAACGGGTCAGCTAGTATATAAATAAACGTTAAAGTAAAGTTAAACCGTTTATACGTTCAAAATTTGGTCAATATCAATTTGACGTATTTCTTTCAATTTTGCATTTAATGAACCTGAACACCTCTCATTCTGAAGGTGTGTGTGTGTAGAATGTTGCTCCTATTTTGATTTTGGAATTCACTCTTCAGTTGTCAAAATGCCGTCCAAGGAAGAAGAGCAGCGTATAAAAATTTTGCCCGCGCATCGCGAAAAATCCGAGCTACTCACACGCAAGCTGGCAAAATCGCTAAAAGTTGCCAAATCAACCGTTACAAATGTAATTAAAGTGTTTGGGGAACGTTGGTCGACAGCCTGGAAGTCTGGATCGGGGGGAAATCGAAAACCGGAAGCCGCTGAGGCGACAAAGAGAGTTGCCGGTAGTTTCAAGCGAAACCCTAACCTCTGTCTCCGAGATGCCGCAAATAATCTGGTTTATCGTCTACAACCGTGCATCGAGCCAAAAAACGAGCCGGACTATCGACTTACAAGAAGGTAGTGACTCCAAATCGCGATGATAAACAAAATACGACGGCCGGATCCCGGAGGCTGTACACGACGATGCTGACGAAGTTTGACTGCGTGGTAATGGACGACGAAACCTACGTCAAAGCCGACTACAAGCAACTTCCGGGACAGGAGTTTTATACGGCAAAAGGAAGGGGAAAGGTAGCAGATATTTTCAAGCAGTGTTCCGAAAATCACTCAATTCTCATGAGAGACACTGAAACGTTTTCAACAGCGAAAGCAAAACCTAAATTGTCGGTTGGTTTATCTCCCAGCGGGGCAAAGATTGTGTTCGACAGCGCTGCTCCGAGAACCAAAGAAATAAAATTTGAAAGAGAGACGTTTCTTCTCCTGTTGGAATTCTCAACTGAGTGAGGAGCTACCTGATTTTCAGTTTCTTCTTTCAGTCAATAACTTTTCTTGCTCAATCACTCACTCACTCACTCGTTTACTGATCGATGATCGAATGCTGTCTGCCTGATACATCTTGCTTTGTTGTTGCTGTTGTTGGGGAGGATCAAAATAGCCATTCAAATACGCAGGCAGTATGTATGAACATATGTATCTGCCGCTTTGCCAGAAAGTACGCAGGCAGTATGAACCGATGCAAGGCCGCATTGATCGAGTTTGAGTGAGTGAGTGAGTGGATTTTCGAATTGGATCTTGTATCAGTCAGTGTCTCAATCACTTCTTATACATCAGGTAGTGAGCTTGAGAGATCGACTTAAATGTGAATCCGTTCTCGCTTTTGAATCTTGTTCACATTGACTTCGCATTGTCGCTCTGCCGAATCTCTAGGGAACAACAGGCAGCAGCAATCGGCTTTGAATGTTTCCAACTAGAAACCTATCATGAGCGTTTCTTCCGAGTGATTTTCGGAACACTGTTTTCAAGCACATGAAACTGTCAAAGTTCGCGAAGAAATATCTGGTTTGGCAAGCCATCTGTACCTGTGGCTTGAAAAGCAGCATTTTCATAGCTTCCGGGACTATCAAACTGGAAATTTACGTGAAAGAGTGTTTGAATGAACGTCTGCTGCCTTTCCTGAAGAAACACGGTTGTTCTGTACTGCTTTGGCCGGATTTGGCATCTTGCCATTACGGTAAAAAGGCCATGGAGTGGTACGCCGCCAACAACGTGCAGGTGGTTCCCAAGAACAAGAACCCTCCCAACACGCCAGAGCTCCGCTTAATTGAGAAATACTGGGCTATTGTCAAGAGGAACCTAAACCAAAAGAAACTGCTAAGGACGAGCAGCAGTTCAAGGCAAACTGGCTTTTTGCGGCGAGAAGGTGGATAAGGTGGCTGTACAAAATCTGATGGCAGGGGTTAAGCGTAAGGCCCGGCAATTCGGATTTGGAAAAGCGGAAGCCTAACTGAATATTTTTCCGAAATTTTATACTAATTAAACTTGAATAAGAAATTTAATTTGATTTTTTAAATAAACGATTTCACCGATTTACACTCGTTTTCCCTTGACCAAATTTTGACCGTATCACCCTTTGATTTGTTGTAAGCTGTATTCCTTTTAAAGTTTTTGCATGAGATGTGAAACAACCTCATAAAATGGAAAAAATACGTTGGTTTTTTAGATCAAATGTCTCAACAAAAAAAAGAGTACATTTGGTAAAATTTCACAAAAAGAAGAGTACGCCCAATTCTCGATCGAAAAAGAGTACATGTTCTCTTGAAAGAGTACGTATGGTATCCCTTTTCGAGACCTCCGATCGATTTTTCACCTGAATAGTGCTTTTGATAGCGAAGAGTCTGGCAATATTTCATAGATCTCGATTTTTTTTTTCTTGGAATCGTTATAAAAATACACTGTGGCATAACTATGTTTGGTTGTTGTTCAATCAAAAAGCATGCGGTGAAAGGAAATTTTAAACTAATTCTTGAAAAATTATTATGTGTTGGCCTTACTAGGAGACAAGGGATTAAATTTTCACAAGGAAACTAATTTTTTCGACGTTTTCAAAACATTTTAATTTCAGATTTTCCAGAAAGAACCTTTTTGATGGACAGATTCATTTTAAGTGAAATAAGTATACCTACTGATACTTTTGAGATTCACCAGTAGGACACGTCATAGGATGCATAATTCATAAACACATGTTACGATCCTGCTCATAACCACTACTTCAACGCTTTTTCCTATATCTCTAAAAGGTCATGTATGGTTTTTCGGCGCGAGTGTTGCACTTTACATGCACACCTAATAAACCCAACCATTATATGGTTAACTTGGCCGAAAATTGAATAATTCCTGCAAATGATGGACAATGACTGCAAAAAATCACCATATCCGAATCAGCATTCCATTCATTCGAAGGCGACGACGACGACGACGGCGATAGAAAACGAGCTCAAGAGAGACCAGTCCGAAACAATGTTGATGAGGTACTAAATTAGTTTTAGGTGATTACGACCATTCCAGCTTCAGCTGGGCAGCCAGTGCAGATAAACAGTTTTATGTAAGACTGACTGCTGAAAAGAGCATTCCTCCGATATAGCATTTCGTCCGTCCTTACAAAACAACAGCGATGATGAACTCTGTCCGCATCGAGTAGAGCTGAGCTGAGACTGGAGAGTGCAATCAATTCGAGTGCAAACAACTTTCGGTCGATTGGTTTCATTCAGCACAAACGACAGCAGCAGCCGGGCGCTAAAGCCAAAAATAGGAGGTTAGTGTGGCGCGAAATTGAAAGGAAAGGCAGGCAACTTACTGGCTGACTGACTGACTGACTCACTGAAAATTGCGCGGTAAATGGTGAAAAATTGACAAGCAAAATAGTGATCAATGGCTTCGGTTTTGAGTGAGAGTGTAAAATAAAACCGCGCGATCCTCCTCCGAAACCATCCCGGTGGTGGCTCCAGACAAGCGCCCAATGATCGATCTTTCGCGAGAACGCCTCATCTTCGAAGGAAAATGTGTGGACACAACATGATCGAAAATTTGAGCGATCAATCGAGCAGCCTTCGATCCCATTCATTTGCGCTGCTGAAAAATGTATGCCTGTACAAAGTACATAGGCAGTACTAAACACCAACAAATGGAGGACTTTGTGAGGGTGCTAATTCAAAAAGTGCTACCCAGCTTTCGGGTTATATAATTATTGTAGAATATGAATACGGATGAAATAATGATGAAATAAGCATGTTTGTCGGTGGTGGGCAAGCTATCTCAAATTGAAATAAAACCTTGCAGTTTTGTGATATTTGTTTGAGTTTTTCATCACTTCCTAATAAAACATCGGGTCTTTGAATCCTTCAAATTTGAACTTTTTCTCTCAAAAACGCTTTCGTGAAGAATACCCACCACCAGTGAGATCACTTCTCAATGAACACATTAGGCTCGATCATAAATATCTTCTTTCCTGCCCGGGGCACGCATCGGATCAATGTCGATATAGCATCCGCCGATTTATTGGCAGGGTTGGAATGGAACACACCCGGAATCTTCTCGTTATTGGCGCGCTTGTTATTGGGAAGCGGCGGCGGCGGACATGATTTCAATATTTTTGGCAAGCCTCTCTCCGGCTGAAGAGCGCATCATCTGCCCCGGGATTAGGCACGAATCGGTCTTGGAAATGGCTTTGGTTGCGATTATGTTACAACAGATTTAATTATTACGATGGCACACATCGGTCCCACACACGCACGGGTGATGAGTGGTTTGGTTTGCAACAAATCGCCCGGTATGCAAAAAATACGATTGGGTCAGGGTTCCTTTCTTAATTCTCATAAAATTTCATTGTTATTATTATATTGTTTGAAATTCAAGCAAGCAAAAAACGTTAAAAAACTAGATCCCATATATCGTCTACAATTTCAAACGTTTAAATTCTGCCAACTTTTATTATGTAAAGAGCTATGAAGTGGTTTGTTACCAACAACGTCCAAGCGGCGCACACAGGGGTAAATGCACCTTATAAGCGATCAAAATTATTTGCGGACGAACGGTAAACGGTAGACATTTGATGTCTTCGCAACATTTTTATATTTTTAGATGATCTATCAAATTCTTGAAAGAAAAAAGTGATTTTTCCACCTGGAAGGGAGATAAAAAAATTATTTCTTGAAACAATTAGTTTAGAGACTTGATATCTTGACAAAAGTTGTAGATCTTATTATTTTAAGCACTTAACTTTGTTGAAGACACCATCAAGATCGCATGAAAAACATAAAAGTTACGAGCATTTTAAAAATAACGAGCATTTTAACAAACAATTTTGAGTTTTTATATAATATCTTTTTTAGTATACGATTTATAAACTTGGTATATTTGAAAAAGTTGTTCAAATTGTTGAAACACACAATTTTGTGGAACATTTCAACTACATATTTCAACTAAGAAAGGAGATATACTACAAAATATCCAAAATAATGCCTTTTTTCAGTAAGTAATAACTTAAGAGTTCGGACAAGTTCGGATATTTTTTTGAGTGGATTTTGTAGGTCTAGTTAATGGCTTTCCATTGGTATATAAATTTAACATTAGTTTTGGATAGATTTTCTGCAAACTATCAATCAATAATGCGCTTTTTTCTCTAGAAACACTTAAAATTCGAAGAAAAAAAAACCCCAGTTCTTCCTGTTTTTAGAGGAAAAAGCTCATTTTTTATTGCTAGTTTGCAGAAAATCTATCCAAAACTAATGTTAAATTTATATACCAATGGAAAGCCAATAACTTGACCTACAAAACCCACTAAAAAAAATATCCGAACTCGTCCGAACTCTTAAGTTATAACTTACTGAAAAAAGGCATTATTTTGGATATTTTGCAGTATATCTTCTTTCTTAGTTGAAATATGTAGTTGAAATGTTCCACAAAATTGTGTGTTTCAACAATTTGAACAACTTTTTCAAATATACCAAGTTTGTAAATCGTATACTAAAAAAGATATTTAATAAAAACTCAAAACTGTTTGTTAAAATGCTCGTTATTTTTAAAATGCTCGTTACTTTTATGTTTTTCATGCGATCTTGATGGTGTCTTCAACAAAGTTGCTTAAAATAATAAGATCTACAACTTTTGTCAAGACATCAAGTCTCTAAACAAATTGTTTCAAGAAATAACTTTTTTATCTCCCTTCCAGGTGGAAAAATCACTTTTTTCTTTCAAGAATTTGATAGATCATCTAAAAATATAAAAATGTTGCGAACACATCAAATGTCTACCGTTTACCGTTCGTCCGCAAATAATTTTGATCGCTTATAAGGTGCATTTACCCCTGTGTGCGGCGTCTGAAAACATGAACCCTCTACGCGGAATTCCTGAGTTTCCAACTTCGCTTATCATCAAAAATAATCACAAAAAAGGGGGTGTTTCGAAAATGTGCACTTTTCGATAGAGGAGCCTTTCAAAATTGCCAATAAAATACACTAAATGCTTTCTATAGAGCTTCAGCAACTTTTAAAGGGTGGTACGGTCAAAAATTGGTCAAGGGAAAACGCGTGTAAATCGGTGAAATCGTTTATTTAAAAAATCAAATTAAATTGCTTTTTCAAGTTTAACTGCCGTTCTAAGCAAGATTGTCCCATGTGGAAAAACGTGCAAACGAGAAAAACGCGATTGAAATATCAGCTTTATTTCCAATTTTTCTCTCGAACTAAAAATTCACCGACAGTTTTTTCGTAGTGAACAGTTCAAGTTAATCAGTTTACAATGTTTTCTGCCAAAAAAAACTACATTTCCTACAAAAAAGAACACCACATTAGAGCCAAAAATGCTTCGTGTGACACTTTTGCGAAGAATCATAACGCATGCCGATGCTAGTTCCACGAAAAACTGTCACACGGCTACAATTTTTCTATCATTTTAAGAACTTGCGTAGTTTATTTTTTTCCCAAAAACTCATGCTAAACCGTAATTTGAGGAATACGTTCCTCTTTGTTTATAAAAATGTATAGTTGAGTATGGATCTTGTAAGTAGTGCCTACCGAAAAGTGTTTAGTGAAAATTTATCTGAATAAAACACTCAAGGCTTCTCGCTCCTCCTCTGCCCTCTACTTTAGTGTTCTTTTCAGTGAATAACATTGAATTCAACAGTTTGAACTCATCTTAAGACAATTTTTTGATAAAATTTGCATTTTTCATAGAATTTTCTCTAGTGTGACATTCTTGCGTAGAACTATCAACATAGAGACAACCACCTTGATGAAAATTTCGTATAAGTTCAGAACAAAGTATATTTGTTTGTGTTTTTATTCGAAAGTTAACACTAAAAAATACCGTTTCCAGCAAAAAAGTGAAAATGATCCAAAAGTCACATGGGACATTCTTGCTTAGAACGGCAGTTAATTAGTATAAAATTCAGGAAAAATATTAAGTTAGGCTTTCGCTTTTCCAAATCCGAATTTCCGGGCCTTACGCCTAACCCCTGCCATCAGATTTTGTACAGCCACCTTGTCCACCTTGTTCGCCGCAGAAAGCCAGTTTGCTTTGAACTGCTGCTCGTCCTTAGCATTTTTTTTTTGGTTTTCTTTAGGATCCGCTTGACAATAGTCCAGTATTTCTCAATTGGGCGGACCTCTGGCGTGTTGGGAGGGTTCTTGTCCTTGGGAACCACCTGCACGTTGTTTGCGGCGTACCACTCCATGGTCTTTTTACCGTAATGGCAAGATGCCAAATCCGACCAAAACAGTACGGAACAACCGTGTTTCTTCAGGAAAGGCAGCAGACGTTTATTCAAACACTCTTTCACGTAAATTTCTTGGTTGACAGGAAAGTTCCGAAAATCAATCAAAATAAACACTCAGGATGTGTTTCCTGTTGGATACATTCTGATTCTATAATGGGATAGCGCCTCTCGCAACTGCTTCGCCCGACTGGTATGCAATCTCGATCAGCGCTCTACTCAGCAATGCCAACCGAGTCCCATCATTCAGAATCATCGGGTTTGCAAACATCGCATATCGGAGATGAGTGAGATACCAACTGATCCATTCTGAATGTCACTCACTCAGTATCCGTCTGGCTGATTAGAAATTGAAAAGACGGCGGTAGTGACCATCTTTCCATCACAAACACAACTACAGTTTGATTTTATTCTTACTGTATAGTAAAAAAAGCTGTAAAATCAAATAAATTTATTAATTGGCTATGTTTAAAATCAAACAACATTTGCTAATGATCGGTTACATATATCACTCGCTCACTGCCTGAACCATTCACTCCTGATCCTAGCCCAACATAATTCGCCGTATGCATCGCTCAATGGTGAGATTCCAATTTGATGATAGTGCTGCACTGTTTTGACAGCAAACATCGTGCGAGGTGATCTGTATTTTAGCGATGAATAGAACGATCGATGATCGGATAAGTCCAGTAGCAATCAATAACAAAACCCGATCGCTGTACGTTCAGTTGCGAAGTGCAATCAGGAACATTCATTGAAAATGAGTTATTTTCGGAATACTGGTTGACAGTATCGGAAGCTATGAAAATGCTGCTTTTCAAGCCACAGGTACAGATGGCTTGCCAAACCAGATATTTCTTCGCGAACTTTGACAGCTTCATGTGCTTGAAAATATCTGCTATCTTTCTCCTTCCTTTTGCCGTATAAAACTCCTCTCCCGGAAGCTGCTTGTAGTCGGCTTTGACGTAGGTTTCGTCGTCCATTACCACGCAGTCAAACTTCATCTGCATCGTCGTGTACAGCCTCCGGGATCGTGCTTTGGCCGTCGTATTTTGTTTATCATCGCGATTTGGAGTCACTACCTTCTTGTAAGTGGATAGTCCGGCTCGTTTTTTGGCTCGATGCACGGTTGTAGACGATACACCCAGCTTATTTGCGGCATCTCGGAGAGAGAGGTTAGCGTTTCGCTTGAAATTACCGGCAACTTTCTTTGTCGTCTCAGCGGCTTCCGGTTTTCGATTTCCCGCCGATCCAGACTTCCTGGCTGTCGACAAACATTCCTTAAACACTTTAATTATATTTGTAACGATTGATTTGGCAACTTTTAGCGATTTTGTTATCTTTGCATGCATGTAGCTCGGATTTTCACGATGCGCGAGCAAAATTTTGATACGCTGCTCTTCTTCCTTGGGCGGCATTTTGACAACTGAAGAGTGAATTCCGAAATCAAAATAGAAGCAACATTCTACACACACACACACCTTGAAAATGAGGGGTGTTCAGGTTTTAAATGCAAAATTGAAAGAAATACATCAAGTTGATATTGACCAAATTTTGAACGTATAACCCTTTAAACCCATCATAATGTATGAGACAATTATAGATCGTGGTTTGTGTCGGATTCTTCTAAGGAATCTTCCTGACAAACAATTGGAAAACGTCCATTGCTGCCAAATTTCGTTACTCAACTGATGCTTCACGCACATTTGTCTTTCCTTCTCTCTTTCTCTTTTCTAACCGTTTCTAAAAGGCCTTTTACACACTCAACTAGAACCATTCATTTCCATGTTTAAATCGATCAATATGTTTAATCATTATTTCAAACTTTTCATTTCTGCTATTGTTCATCTGTATCCTACAGTTTGTTACAACTTTGTTTCAAAGACAGCGAACCTTTTCATTCAATCTACAACGTGTCAGGTTCAAAAAACTGATTTTTCATGAGATTTTCTTTACTTTGACTATAACTCCTGAGGGTAATGTGATATGACTTTGACATATTCAACAAACTTATGTATTTTGATCAGATAATCTAAACAAAAAAGTTAGCATTTTTATCTCGCTATCGGTGGACACCTCGGCAAAAATTTGTATACTAGAATATGCTCCATATAAAACTGAACAATGTTGCTGAAGACATCAAATGTCTATCTCTTCATCCCTGGGCGCTGTTAATTTCGTACAGCTAGATTGATGTTCTGCACCACTGTGCAATGCAATGTATAATAACGTCAATATTGATAAAACACTGAACAGGTAATAAACTGAAGATTTGAAGCCAGAAAAATGAAAAACTCAAAATCGAAAGTTGGGATTCGAATTGTGATAACAATTAGTAAATTAAGTGTGTTAAAAGACTCGTAAGCTTTATTTCAGGACGGTAAAGTTTAATATCAAAGTGTAATGAACTGAATTGTAAAAGGCAATACAGCATTTCACATAAGTTAAAAATAATTTTCTGGGTAGTAAGATACTTTGATGCGTAATTCAACCAAAAAAACCTATTAAAAATGTCTTATTCATAAATTAAATTGATTTTTAGCAAAAAATTCTTTTTACAGACAGTGGTAATGAGTCAAAATCGAAATCCTAAGGTCCATGTAAAAAATAGCAAGAAACTCTTTTACATTTGTTCAAAATGTGAAGTTTTCAGACTTCAATTATTAAAAATTCAACAAAAAGTTTGAAAACGACACACTTTAATGGTGGGTAAAATATTGGTAGTTCTAAAATTTGTAAATACCATCTGTTAGAATTACCACAAATGAGAACTAGAAATATGTATATGGAAAGACAGGCCAAATCTTTTTGAACACCTGAAAGAAAAGATAAATTAAAACTTTATTCAAAACCAGAGGCCGGCAGTAAAATGCTATTTGCTTATTATTCCGCAACGTTTTTGTTAAAATATTTATTTTTTAACTTAATTTTTGGAGAGCTTACGGTTAAACAAACTCCATCACCTTGTGGAAAATTACATTTATTAGCATTCTTGCTTGAATAATTGCAGCTAGTGGAGTTTGTATATCCGTTGCTTCACCAGAAATCACGTTGAAAAATAAATTTGTCAACAAAAGAGAAGCGAGAGATTAGCGATTTGATACTAGAAAACAGCAACCCGATCAGGAGGGAAAAACTAAATTATATCAAGATGAGATATTTTGATACTAATTTTTTCCTATCTAAATGAGTTATTCTTCAGTACTCGTAGGATGTTAAAATATCTCAAATTATATCAAAAAATCTATACGATCATAGCTTAATTATATCAATTTTAGATATGCTCCTATCAAGATTATATCTCGTTCAGATAGCATAGTTTGATATTGGGCAGAACAAAACCTATCAAAATTATAACTTATCAAGATATGAGTGCTTCGAGAAAAATTTCTAGTGGAATGTCAATAAACCATATTATTGACTAAAACTATGTTCCATTTTTGGTTTCCCAAAAATTGGATCCAATTTAATGGATCTGTTGAGCGAAATTCATTAATGTACGGTGTGGGCCGTTGACTTCGATGTCCGTGTTTCAGAAAAAGTTTTTTTTTTTTTTTTGTGGCGTTTAAATAGCTGTGAGAAGCTGACGCTGAAAAGGAAATGTGGGTAGAGGGGTCAGGGAAATAAAAGTTTAGAGTAGGCAGCTAACTTCGATGTCCGTGTTTCAGAAAAAGTTGTACATATATCAAAATAAGATATAATCATTTTATTTTGGGACAACCCGAAAAAATTCTTAATCATTGAAAATTATCTCAACCCCATTCAAGTCTGTCAATCAGAATAAGATATAATTTAGATTGGAGAAACTTAAAATCTATTTTTTTCAGTACGTAATTATAACTGAATCAGATGTAAATATCTTGGTGAGATACGATTGAGTTATTATTTTGATATGCTCTTCTGATCGGGAAGTATCTGCATTTTTTCTTTGACTGACTGCTTTTGGTGTAGTTTGTAAATCCGTAAATGTAAACAAAACAAATGTAACAAAACCGGACCAGATAACTTTGCGATTAGTGTTTCAATGTCGAACAAACTTTTGACATTTTGACTCAAAACCAGAAAAATTAAGAACGGATACAAAAAATTATAAAATTGAACGAAAATTAATACAAATTATGTAACACGGTTCGTTGCTTACTTTTGCGAGCGTTAAAGTCTTTTGATAGAGTATTTTTACAAGTGATTCGATTATTGAGTCTAGTTTGCTAGTTAATTGTTGAGCAATAGCTAATATTAGTTTCATTATAGTTTTTAAGCTTAATTTCAATAACCTAGTTCTCTTTTTCAAACGATCGTCTGCTAAGCTACAAGATTCCTTATCGCTACACCAAAGAACATTAAATACACCCAAAAGCATTATAATGTTCAGTATTGTAATACAATTATAATAGTGACTCAAAATGTACTTGCTGAAAATCTCTATTTTCTAATTATTTAAAAAAAAACGCACGATTTGCTCGAACCCAACCCGAGATAGTTGACGATACATAAACGTGCTACGGCAATCAGCAAATCGATTAAACCCTAGTGAGCTGCAGTGAAAATCAATTTTATGCATCGCAAGTTTCCGCAAAGTGGCCGTCGTCGATGTCGTCGTTAAATGGCTGCTCAGCTCAGTTCAGCCCATCGATTTTCGCTTTTTCTTTCTACCATCCATCGCATTCGAAGCTCCTTACCAGAGTGTGGGTGTTGAAGTAGAAAATTGCATTTCCTTCTAGTTACAGTGGATGTGTTACTGAAAAGACCATTCGACTTAGCAAGTCCCAGCAGATCTAAAGCAGAAAGTAAACATATGACCTTTATCGAAATCTCTTCTGCTGTTTATATGCTGATGAGCTGACATTTCACAGGTTTGAAAGTCTTTCGAATGGGAGGAAAGGTTGTTGAGTTTACAATCCGGAAAAATTGGTTAAGATCTACGGCTCATGTGTAGTGAAGCGTGATTTTAAAGCGATAGTTTTCAAACCCATTTCACTCTTCACCAGGTGACCCCTGAATGAAGTTAAGACCGTGAAATGAGAAAATTCATCAATATTTTAAGGAATGGTTTCGATTCATTTTTAATATTTCCCTATAACAATGATTTTTTTTCTCAATTTATAAAAAATCCACGTGACCACAAAATAGCAGCACGTGAATCATCGAAAATGCATCCGACCGAATTGGAATTTCAGCAACGAGCCCACCACATTGAGGTCAGAGCATTATGTGAGCTAAAAAAAAAGGTTGAAGAATGACGGCATCGGCAAATGGATGGATAATTTTATTGATTATATGCATTGGGAGACGACGCTCTGGTGTTATGCACCTTGCAGGTTGAGGCTGGCAAACCACCGAACCCTAATCTTCGCATGAGTGATGTCAAAATGCATTCCTGAAATGTTTTGGGTGAACTCTCGTCTTGGCTCGGGAGAAAGTGCACCGTCCACCTTGTCGGGAGACAGGTTGGTTACAAAATATTTACACGTGTTATGACGATGGTCCTCGAAGGGAAACCGAAACAGATTACGGGAGATCATTAACACATGCTCAATTCCGGATTTTATTTCATGATAAAATTCAGCATTTAGTAATTAAAATTACTCAATAAGCTAACATATCTGATTTCTTTAAAAGACTTACAAGATTTTTAATGCTTTATTCATAATCAATCAGAGCTTTTAAAAATAAAAAAAACAGATTTTTTTCAACCTAATACGCCACGTCACCTCAAAGTGTGTGCTATTAAGGGAAAAATTTGAGATGTTATTTCTTAATAGATAAAAGTCTCGTGGCGAAAAAAAAGTCGGTCCTAAAAACACAAACAGCTATAGCTTGCCTCCCACTGATTCGAATTTCAAAAACTTGAGCTTCTTTAATGAGTAAAACAATATTTTGTTTTAAGTTCAAAGGATTATGAAATACTTATTCAAATGTCGAGTAAAATCAGCAAGCTAAAGGGTGATACGGTCAAAATTTGGTCAAGGGAAAACGCGTGTAAATCGGTGAAATCGTTTATTAAAAAAATCAAATTAAATTTCTTTTTCAACTTTAAATAGTGTAAAATTCAGGAAAAATAATCAGTTAGGCTTCCGCTTTTCCAAATCCGAATTGCCGGGCCTAACGCTTAACCCTTGCCATCAGATTTTGTACAGCCACCTTGTCCACCTTCTTCGCCGCAGAAAGCCAGTTTGCCTTGAACTGCTGCTCGTCCTTAGCAGTGTCTTTGGTCTTATTTAGGTTCCGCTTGACAATAGCCCAGTATTTCTCAATTGGGCGTGTTGGGAGAATTCTTGTCCTTGGTAACCACCTGCACGTTGTTGGCGGTGTACCACTTCATGGCCATTTTACCGTAATGGCAAGATACCAAATCCGGCCAAAACAGTACGGAACAACCGTGTTTCTTCAGGAAAGGCAGCAGACGTTAATTCACGTAAATTTCTGGGTTGACAGTCCCGGAAGCTATGAAAATGCTGCTTTTCAAGCCACAGGTACAGATGGCTTGCCAAATCAGATATTTCTTTGCGAACTTTGACAGTTTCATGTGCTAGAAAATATCTTCTACCTTTCCCATTCCTTTTGCCGTATAAAACTCCTGTCCCGGAAGCTGCTTGTAGTCGGATTTGACGTAGGTTTCGTCGTCCATAACCACGCAGTCAAACTTCGTCAGCATCGTCGTGTAAAGCCTCCGGGATCGCGCATTGGCCGTCGTAATTTGTTTATCATCGCGATTTGGAGTTACTTCCTTCTTGTAAGTCGATAGTCCGGCTCGTTTTTTGGCTCGATGCACGGTTGTACCCAAGTAACATTTAAAGTTTTATAACAGGCTATTAGATCATGTTTTGGTTTTATAAGGGCTTGAGGAGTCCAATAAAACTATCGGTGTTACTTGGGTAGTCGATACACCCAGCTTATTTGCGGCATCTCGGAGAGAGAGGATAGGGTTTCGCTTGAAACTTTCGATTTCCCCCCGATCCAGACTTCCTGAATGTTCACAGACGTTCTCCATAATTACATTTGTAACGGTTGATTTGGCAACTTTTAGCGATTTAGCCAGCTTTGCGTGCGAGTAGCTCGGATTTTCGCAATGCGTGAGCAAAATTTTGATACGCTGCTCTTCTTCCTTGGACGGCATTTTGACAACTGAAGAGTGAATTCCAAATCCAAATAGGAGCAACATTCTACACACACACACACATTGAGGGGTGTTCAGGTTTTTTAAATGCAAAATTGAAAGAAATACGTCAAGTTGATATTGACCAAATTTTGACCGTTTCACTCTTTAGATAGCATTGACGACTCAAGTGATGTGCACGTTTTTGATGTAATATCGCAACACTTTTTTTGCTGTGTAGTTTAGTGAAATTTCGGGTGGTCAAGTCTCAATACCGATCCAGTCGGGCTGGTCTCCAAATCCCGATCAGTCGAATTGATCGGCTCCTTAGAAAAGGCAACTATGGCGAACGATTCGGAACAGGTGCCCCAGTATTTTCCCGCTGTCTTGAAGTGTCTGGTTGCTAAAGTGCTACAGTTCATAGGAAACGGGCGGACCAAAAAAAAATCTGAACCATTCCTCGTCATTTGAAGTTGGCCCTTCAGAATGATGTGGAGTTGAACAACAGATCGGAGATACAAAGACATTTTACAGAAAGCGGTTCTGGCCCGGAAAAGTTTTTCGTACCGGTCGATTTTGAGCTTTGATTGTTTAACGAACCGAAACCGATTCCAGTCGGTGGCAGGGGCGGTCCTAGAGTTTGCTCTTGGGGGGGGAGGGGGGGGGGGTTGATTTTCCAAATTTTCAAAAATCAGGCAATAAAAAGGATCGTAAATATCTGGCGAAAAAACGTGTATTTTGAGAAACAGAGTAGAAGATGGAAGAGGGGGGGGGGGGGGGGTGTTTGTTTTTCGACAAAATTAATGAAATTAATGAAAAATAGTGAATTTTTTTTTTTACAAATTTCTTATTTTGATATCCTTTTATTAATCAAACTGCGAATCTTAGATGTTCACTGCGAAAAAGTTTTGATAAAAAGATAGTTTTGGTAATTTTTCCATTTGGCAGTTTGGAATCTCATAACCTTAAGAATTTTTTAAAGAATTTTCCGATATCAATGTCATTTCACAAATGAAAATTGAACACACATTTTCGTAGAAGAAAATGTAAAAAAAAATCTCCAAGTTATCCACAATATTTTTACTGGGAATTTTCATATCAGGGTATAACCTTCACTAAAATTTTAATAATTCTCATTTTGCAACGACTCAAAAACGATTATTTGAGATAAGTTTGTTAATAATTGATATAAATTTAAGACTGAATATTTTATTATTTTTCTGAAGTATCGAATTATTATTAATTTTTGTTCAAATTCCTTAATTTTTAAATTTAAATTTAATTCTTAAATAAGATCATAAAAATCATATTGTTAGGTATGCAGCTTTTGGAACTCCATTTTTATTTGTTTTTTTTTTCTTGAATTTCAATCTCTCATACTAGATTTTTAATTTAGTTGAAACTAATTCCAAAGAAAAAAGTAACTAAATTGCAACGAATTACTTATGAAAAAAGTGGAAAGTCGTATGTTTTCTTCATGCTGCCAATATTTTCAATCTTTTTTTTATAATGTTTGAATTTAATAAAAACATATTGAATAAAGAGTTAATTTCTGAAACATAATCATTTGCAATTAAAATAACCGAACTTTCAGATGCAGAGTGGATTTTTTAACCTAAATTATCATGCTGAATTTCTACTCAACATTTTAAATATTATTGTGCACATAGCTTAGCTTAGCTTAGCTTGGTTGACTACTCATATCCACCCATTTTCCATGTATCCATTTTAAATATTATTGTGCACATAAGCTAAAAACAGCATCGGCGATATAGTTGGTGTAAATCCTGAAATCCAGCCTTGTTGGTCACAAATTAGAAAAATATGTATCTTTCGAATGTTAAACTTGAGCGATGGCCTTGTTTCCGAGAAAATAGTCGGGAATGACGGAATAGTTTTATCTCCCCTAGGAAAAATTAAACCAAAGGCTAGTTTTTGGAGCCTATGCTTTTAAAACTGATTTTGGAAATAAATTTCTGACCTCGATTTTAGATTTTATCCATCACCTCTAGTTTCAGAAGTAGTATTTTTAGTATTTTTTCGGAAATTGAATAGATATCATTAGAGATTTACCGAATAGTGCGAACAGCCGAATACCGACTATTGGCCCTTTTCAAGTATTCAGTGAAACGAATATTCTGAACATGAAAAATCGTAAATTAGCTTAAAATGTGTTCAAAAGTATTGTTTGCATCACCGAATATCTGCCGAAAATACCACTGTGAGTAATATTTTTAAAGTGATGATAGAATTGATAAAAATATTTTATCACTTTTTGCATAAAAAACAAACAATACGTGAAAAACTGCAGTCACATATGTACATCCGCAGGTAACGCGAGCCTCTTACAGCTTTAAAGCCAAAGTACTAATCAAAGTTAGTGGAAAACACAAATTTTTTTTCGAGCTTTGTATAGAATTTGAAGTTTAACTGATATCAAGTTTCAACCAATAATCTTAATTTCACATTGTTAATGTACTTTTTATTACCATAAAATCCCCTTAATTGAAATTTATTTTTATGATGTTAATTATAATTTGGTCTCAGAACATTTAATCGTGACCATTTCTTATTTAAATAACTTAACTTTGAAAGTTTTCAATTAAATTTTATAAAAACTATTGATCATTATTAAAATTGTTTAATTGTGATAACGGCTGAAAATGTATAAGGCTCTTCGAGCCAAAGGGGTATAAGTGCATAAAAGCTCATGAAAAACGTAAAATATCACAGTTAATAAGCCTTGGAAAGAAGAATAAATAATTAATTTAAAAAAAAAGAAACTTATTTCGAGAAAACACATTTTTAATATGACGTGTTTGGCCATTTTCTATATATTTATCTAAAATTTTAATTTCTTTTTCAAACGTGAATATATGTAAATTGAAATTCTAAATATCTGCAAAAATATCAAATATAGTTTGAATTAAGAAGAATCGTTTTATATCAATTTTTTTCAAAAAAGTTCCAAAATGAGAAACTAAAAAAAAAAAAAAAATCTCATTTTTTTTCTGTCCAAGTGGTATCTGAACGGCCCCAAAGGCAATTTAACACTTAAATGCTCAAGTCAAGGATCGAGATATGTTGATCATCAAACATGGAGCCAAATAATAATAAAGTTATGGTCCAAACAAGATTGCAGGTATTTATTGAACATACCATTTATTTGGTGAACATTATTAAAAAATGATCAAACTATAGCTAAAGTTTCAACGAAGTTAGTCTTAAAAAAAATTCACTAAATATCCAAAAAGCGAAAACAACTCATGAGCATTAAATTTAACTTTTCAGATAAGCTATACGTTGTTTGATGACAGAGATACGCACGAAATTAAATTGCATGTTTTGCATGATCTCAAACTTTTTGCCGATACACCATACTGAGGGGTGAGTCCAAACTTTGATCGATAACTTGAGTAGTATTTTATCTGTTTAAAACACTATGCAAATTTATAGCACAAAATTGAAAAACAATGTGTTTTGACGGTTATAAAAAAGATTCAAATGCAACTCGAATTTTTAAATTGGGTTCACCCAACCCTGAACTGATCGGGTTGAAATATAAAGTGCGATATTTTGGAAATTTTCCAACTTTAACTTAAGTTTAAGTCATATTAAATAAACATACATTTTGCCAAAAATATACAAAAAAGGTTTTGATCATCGACTTTAGAATAAGATCAAAAGAAATGCAATATGTCTGAGATATGACCAAACAAATTTTCTTGTTTTTGAGGGGGTGATCCCAAACTTATGGCCGGTAGCGTATATGGTCAGCAAATTCTTTTTCAACGCTGAGTACCTTAACGAAAGTTTTTTTGGGAAATCCGGTCCAGGGAATTGCAAGTTACAGCTGTTTTAGTTGGGTGGACCGACTTTTTTTCAATTTAAAGCTATTAAGTGATTAATAAAATCTTTTTTGGAGAAACACCCCCACGGAGTGGAAAAATTTGAGAATTCGAAAGTACACCTACTAGGAAAAGTTCTTAGTTTTTATATAAAATCCAACGTTTGCGTGTATTTCGTAACGGTTTTTTGCCGGGGTGATCACCCCCCTCCCCCCCATAGGACCGCGCCTGGTCGGTGGTAGCGGTGCAGTCGCTGCTTCTTCTGAAAACCTGCTCCATATCGGGATGTATAAGCCATTGATGCTTAATTTCCATTGAGGAAAAAAGCTGCCCCATAGATGGAGATATGAGTATCAGAAATAAAGGAAAAAATCCAATGTAAAAAGAAACATTTGAAATAAAAATAATTTTAAATCTGGAAAATTTGGTTTTTAAAATCGTTTAGGTACTTTCATTCCTTAACATTGCCCCATGGTACTTTTCTATTTTTCGTTTATTTTTTTTTGTGTTAAAGGATCCATTTTTGCAAATAACTCCTGCCGTTCGCAGCAGTAGATTTGCGTTTGTTACGCGGTAGTAAAAATACGTTCGATCGAAAACCGTTATGCTATGTTTCGTTCGAACGAATTATGTTCGAAAGATCGAACTGTTCACATTCGTTTGAACAAGAATACGAAATAGCAAAACTTTCAAATGAATGTCATTCGATCGAAAACGAGAATAAGGGTAAATATGTCAGCCAGGTCAAGGTCGTTTTGCTGCTGCATTGAAAAATCAATAGGCAACTGCAAAATTGTGAATTGCCCAAGATGGATGTGTGATCGAGAGAGTACCCCGAATAGAACAGAACCATGGTTTCACATTAATTTTTCATTGAATTTTATAGTGACCATGAATTTCATGGTAAAAAGAACATCCAGCGAGCGTAACTTTTTCAGGAATTTACACATTCCAAGTTTTCGTGTACGGGTTTTTTTCTCCGCATCCATTCTCGGTAGGCAGTCGGCAGACAGTTTTCGGAGAATTTTTTTGTTTCACATTGTATGTTTATTGGAAATGCCCCATCTTCAAGGTGCAACGGTAAGTTAATTCATATCAATGTTAACAAAAGACAATAATCTTAATAATATTTTTTACCGATTCTAGCAAAATATATCAACAATGCTGTAGCCAATGGATGCCGGGAGCGACTACGGAATGCTGGAATGCGACCTCAGACAAGCTCAGCGAATAATGAACAGTGATTAAGTGTGTAAGTAAAGTGTTTAGGTTATTAGAATAAATGACAAAATTTAAAGAAATTCATTGGTTTTTTATGAAACCAAATTAAGAAAATGTATGTATGTATGTATGTATGTATGGTTCCCCCATCGGTAGCAAGGTCCTGCCTATGTCTGTGTGGCTTGGCCTTCGAATTGCTTCTAGGGCTTCCACGGTCCGATGGTTCGTCGAAGGAAGGCATCCAACCCTCAGAAACCTACAATGGTCGGCTACCCGTGCCGCTTGCAATAATCTCTTTGTGTTTTTCCCAGATGCATTCCGTCTTAAAATAGTTATACAGATAATAAAAATATATGATACAGGGCGGTAAGGAAAATCACTCAAAATATTTGGTGTGAATACAATTATATGAAATTAAAAATAATTATTGAAAAAAGGATACGAATCTGAAATATAAAAATTATGAGAGCATATATGTAATACCGTATTTGTTTATGCCGAGTGTTGCACTAGTGTTGCACTGGTGCACCACTAGGTGCTGTCAAACTGTTTGTTTATTCGGACGGTGTTGCACTGGTTTTGACCTGTCGGAGAGCGAGAGAGCGTGTGAGTGAGCGAGGTAGCAATACACTGGCGAGGATTTGTGTTTGTTTTTATCGGGTACGGTGGAACACTCCACGAGTGGAGAAAACAAATACAGTATAAGTTAAAAATAAGAACATACAACCTTTAAAACGATGAATCGATTAAAGTTTGTTTTCAAATATTATTGTTGATTTTGAACTAACAGCTAAATGTAGACTTGAATATTTCTTTAATCGTTTGAAAGTGAATAATTTTTTTCAATAACATTTTACTGTAATACATTCTGAACATCCCAAAGCTTTTTTTTTTATCCTTTTTATTCAACGCTTTGGTCATGTGAACAGGGCATGAGTGAAATTGCAACTTCGCCAGTCTCTATCCATTTATTCACGAACGCTAACATTCAGCTTGAATGCTAGTACTACAATTTGAGATTAACGCACTCATTATCATTCAATTTTTATTTTTCTACCCTCTATGAAACACTCTGTGGCTTCTATAACAAGATTATAATCCAATCGGACAATATTTAATAGAGTCATTAAACTTTCACCGATAATGACAGAAATAAAAGAAATCAAAATCATAGTAATGAGAATTTTCTAATATAGACACGCCTCTATGATATAATATTTACAACAATA
Organism: Uranotaenia lowii; assembly: GCF_029784155.1. Classification (NCBI taxonomy): domain Eukaryota; kingdom Metazoa; phylum Arthropoda; class Insecta; order Diptera; family Culicidae; genus Uranotaenia; species Uranotaenia lowii. Next base: position 141,215,143 of record NC_073693.1, read on the forward strand.
TAGAAAAAGGAATGATCTCACCAAATTAGTGCGCCCATGCTTTAGCCTCTCCTTCATGTGATGCTTTTCTTCCTTCTTCGCCACCATCCAGCGAATGCAAATGTATTCATGTCATAATGTCATGTATGCGATCCGACTGCGACACACGCACACACATGGTGAGAACCAAAAACCTTGATCACAGCCAGATCCCTGCAACGTTACACGATTTGTCTATGTATCGTGTGACCAACATCTTTTAACTAAGTGTTAGTGAATCTCGTTTTTAAGCTTTTTTTCCTCAGATTTAAGCTTTTTTAACCTTGAGAGCATAGGAGATGAAAGCTCAAATCTGACAAAAAAAGCTTAAATCTGTCAAAAAAGGGGAAATCTGAGGGGAAATCTAAGAGATGTGCTCCATACGGTTTGTATAACATTGCCGGAAAGTGATCACATCCCGACGCCATATTTTTATCAATTCAAAACCGACACCCTATGATGTTTCTTTTCGGACATATTCATATCTTATTCGATTTTTTTTCTCCAGAATCCGGTTCCAGTTTTCGAGCCTTTCAATATTCCATCACTGACAATGGCTTGCGGAGCCAAACAAACAAAAATCTCGCCCAAGAGCGCAAAGCAACACCAAACCGAACCGTACACGACGAAAGCTCGTTGCAGACTCATGAAACCAAATTAAGAAAATGATGACAAAACCAAAACCGGGTGCAAAAACTCCACCATGAGCAAAGATTTTTATTTAAGTGGGTTAACAATGAAAATAAGCGGATTTTCATGGTTTTACTATGCATAACTGGAAGCTGTTATAACTAGAGTGCCTATAAAAAGAGTGACGCCAATGTCAAAATTGAAATAGCGGATGAGCTGTCAGTGTCATTCCAAACGAACTAATGACCTGTCAAATTCAGCCTGAGAAGAAAACTCAATTGCGAGTATTGTGCTCATTGTGTTTTCAAAACAGCAAAATGTTTTTATCCCTTTGCTCGATTACAGTAAGTAAATTCATTATAACTTCAATGTTTTTATGATCGCCAATTATTTTATTGATAATTGATATTGATAGTGTTAGACACGAATGCCATAATGCTGGTAAAGTGTCAAAAATAAAACCTAAAAAAAAAAATAAGATATTGATAGGATGTTTTGCAAACTACTGCCCGAAAGAGTTTGTGATGCTGTTAGTCTATTTTGCTCATCTTCTTCGAGAGTAAAGTCGGCAATCTGTGGAACGCAATCGTACACTGAGACTGCCGTACGTCGCTGCATAATTTTTCCTTTGCCGGAAGCAAAATATACATCCTCCTGCAGAAAGTCAAACTGTTTTTCGCAAATATTTAGTTAGCTCCTTATGTTTCAACGATTTTTACTTACGCTGCACACTCGACAACTAGCTGTAATTTCGAAATGATCTGAGAATCAACAGAACTTTTTCCATGCAACTTGCAGGTCTTCATCAGCTGGAAATCGAAAGAACTCAAATGTTCTTGAATCACAATGTTTTACACTTCATTGTTTCAAACATATTCTTATGCTTTCTTTCTAAAACTAAACGCAATAAACCACTAAACCGACAATCAAAGTACAACGAAAAGTAAACAAAAGCATCATTTCGCAAAAGTCACTTGAAGGCTTAAACTGAACCAGTGAAACCAGCTGTAAATTTCATTGTTTCCAAAGACATTTATTTTGTTTGGGATAGATAGAATGTCGTCACTCTCCTTATAGGCACTCTAGTTATAACCATAAACTTTATATTTTCCGGCATCTGAATGTATGAAAAATCGTCATTTTTTTCATGGTCACGCTGCATAACAATACCCCTTTTTCATGGTTATTTTCGCCAAAACGATGAAATGTATGGTCGAAAACTATGAATTTCATTGTGTATTCACGGTATCGTGGGCGACTATAATCATTGTGTGAACCATACAATTTATGATTTGTGAATATGGAATTCATGGGTTTTTCACGGTGTAATCCTTTTCGAGATGTCAAATAAAGTATCTAAGACTGCAAGTCGATAACAAGCTAAACTTCATAGAGCATGTGAATAATACAAAAAAAATCGCAAAAATATGGCGTACTTTGTCGGATAAATAGGTAATTGACTAGCCGATTGTTACAATTACTGTTCTACAATTCTTCTTCAGGCTTCAGCCACACAAATAAAGCGATTGCAGAAAATCCAGAATCAATGCATATAACAGCCTGATGTTTGTCCGTTTACGAAAAATAGAATGTTACCTTCATAATTGGCTCGAGATTTACAGTTTAGAAACGACATTCACAGTTACCACACAATAAGGCCATGTGAGTTTAGATTTATAATAGCTAAGAAAGAAACTACAGAACCATATTCTATAACGGTTTGAAGATGTATACCAGCCTGTCACAAGACATCAAAGATAACTTGATATAAAAAGCTTAAACAAATTGCAATATGTACTTATGTGAAGATAACATTTTAATATATGCAAGAATCTCAAATGGGATCTTTATAATGTGATGGAAATTTGATAAGATATTATATCTAAGAGCCATTGAGTAAAAGTATTTAAAACTTAAAGATACTAGCTACCGTCAGCACTTATCTGATCTTCAACGGAAATTTAAAGACGACCCTTCTGCATTTTGGAATTACGTGAAAAGTGAAAAAAGGTAATTTGGGGCTTCCGTTGAATCTTACTTATCAGAATCGCACGCCCAATAACGCTCAAGAAGCAGTTCAAATTTGTACTGATTATTTTTAATCCACTTTTGTATGCCACAAGGAAGTAAACATTTCCAACCAGTATTTGAATTCGGTTGACTCGTTTGATATAAGTATTCCTGAATTCAGGGTTTTTCCAAACGAAGTTAAGAAAGCACTCTTTGATATCAATGAGCAAAAAGGAGCCTGTCCGGACGGCTTACCGCCACTATTTAATAATCAAAAGATGCTGCGAATCCCTAGCACTTCCAGTGAGCATGCTGTTTAACAAGTCATTGGAAACTTCTACCGTATCCATACTCTGGAAAACAGCAGCTATCTCACCTCTTCATAGATCTGGTAATATTCATCTTGTTGAAAACTATCGAGGCATATCAATTCTGAACTGCTTAGCAAAGGTATTTGAATTGTTAATCTTCAATAAAATGAGTTTAGTTTCATCCCATATCATCGCAGAATGCCAACATGGTTTCCGTAAAAAGACTAACTAACTTGATGGTGTATGTTCCGTTCATTAGTAGATCTCTATCCGATAAGAAACAAGTCGACGCAATTTATGTGGATTTCGCCAAAGCGTTCGATCGGCTCCCGCACAAACTACTTATCGATAAGCTTGACACTATCGGATTCCCCAAATGGCTGATCATGTGGCTAGAATCATACCTTCAAGACAGAACCGCATTCGTCAGACAGGGTCACATCAAATCCACAACTTTCGCCGTTCCTTCTGGAGTTCCCCAAGGAAGTAACTTGGGCCCATTGCTATTTAATCTCTATATGAACGACCTTTGCGTACTGATCGATTTGGAAATAATATTCTACGCCGACGATTTAAAGTCGCTCACGTTTAAGGATCACCTAGCTTTGACTGTGGCTAAAGCTAAAACAGTGCTAGGATTCATCGTACGCCACACAAAAGGATTCAGTTATACCACCACTCTAAAAGTACTTTACTGTTCACTGGTTTGTTCTGTTTTGGAGTATAATATCCAAATTTGGGCACCTTCATCTAAGGCGGTATGAAGCTGCTAGAATCTGTCCAGAAACGTTTCCTGCGATATGCACTGCCGAACTTACCCTGGAACGAACCACAACGGTTTCCCCCTTACGACGATCGATGCGGAATCCTGAAAATCGAACCAATCGGATCTCGTGTGTTACTCCTCCGGCATGTATTCATTTTTGATATTTTATCTGGAAACATCGACAGTACCAACCTGATCGAAATGATACCATTCCATGTCCCTTCCCGCGCTTTGCGCAATTACGAACCATTAAGGATGATGAATTACGGACAAAATGAATTTTATAACCCCTTTGATATTTCTTGTAAGCTTTTTAACCAAGTGTATTCATGTTTCGACTTTAATATAAGTAAGGATAGTTTTAAGCGTAGATCAAGAAAAAATCAGTCTGTGTGATATTGAGTTATCGTAGACCGTGAACAATAAATAAAATGAATAAATTAGACACATGATCTGTACAGTGAGTGATGGACATACGCTGGAGTTGATAAGACGACCAAGTATTTAGTACCGTAATCAGGGGTAATGTTGATCACTTTTTTCAATATTTTGCGATTATTTTTTCTGTTAAGGGGAATGTGGCATGTTTCATATTTTTAAAACCAGTACTGGACTCCTATGAACGTAAAACATGGTTGCAGAAATTTATTTAAATTTGATTTAAAAATCTATTTCGTCTCTGTTTTGAATCTGATGCTTTGGGATAACATTAACCAGTCTCTATTTTCGATGCTTTTTATGAATTTTCTTGATCACAAAGGATTCAAAACACCTTCATATTATTAACAAATGCTAGTTCAAAAATGTTATCTTGCTTTTTAACTTTGAAAAGAAAAAACATTTATGATCGAAAAAAGATCTATTATGGTGCATACATTTAGGGGCAAAAATTAAATTAATTGCGAAATAGCTTGAGCTACAAAATACAAATTTATTTTTTCTTCAAAGGTAACCATTTGATAGGGTTCCAATCCATTTGTCCAATACGGGCTTACTCTTGGAAAATGTACTTATTTTTTTAATATATAAAATTTTACGCTAAATGACTATAAAAACAGCTTTATAACTATACACATACAAAGAAAAAAAGTAGTTTTTTCACTTTCAATAACTCGTTTGCTTCTTAATGCTTTTTGGTATCATCAGGAGAGCTGTTTGTTTGCGAGCCTTTGAAAAACTAGATATTTTAGGATTTTGAAATTACATTTTTACTAACAGAAAAAAAATTCAAATACAAACAAAATTTTGTTTATTTGATACTCGAAAAAATGGATTTGAAATATAGGAAACAGTTTTAAAAAATTCAAACTATAGACTGAGTTATTCATGATAATGAGCAAAAATTTATTGTTGGTCATGGTTACCCCGGTGATCAAAGTTACCCCGTTTTACGGTACAGAAAATGTCAAAGAAATGTACCAACAAATATTCGAAGATAAATTGTCCCTCCCACTTCAAAATATGCGTATCTATGGGGTGGAAGGAGAACCTTAATGGGCCTCCTGGGACCATCACAAAAAAGGCTAATATATTGGAAATACGTTCTAAGATTGATTGGAACAAGGACAGTGTTCCTAGACTTTCTTATTTATTATTTTTCCTTGATTGAGTTGTGTTTAGGTTTACAAAATACACCATTAAAGTGAATCGTGGGTTGGAAGAGCTGAGTTTTACAGAAATTGTTTTTTTTTCGAGTCTTTCACTATACTTCAAACAGCTGCTTGATTACTAAAACGTCCTAAAACAAAAGACTTCAACGCGTGCAAAACTAAACAACGAACCGCATTGAAAAGCATGTCAAGCCCATCATATTCGCTAGATTGTTTTCATGGAGGGGAGAGTGGGGTATCGTGGGCCATGGGGAAACGTGGGCCACTTTTAATATCTCAGACGTGTGTTGAGATAAAAATCTCAAACCAACTGTCATCGTCGTCGCTTTGCGTGAGCATATATTCCTATATGTTGTTATCAAGAGGCGAATGAATTCTAAATTTAAAGTCTCTATTAAAATAAACAAAACAAACAAACAATCCTATATGTTGTTGACTGAAAAACGCATCATATGCTTCTTTTCTTTATCAAGCTATAGAAAGTTAGAAAAATTTACTTACATAATTAAAAAAAACACCCGCTAATTTTTTTTTTACACTGCGACCCAGGGATGGGTCTTGACTCAAACATTCAGTCAGCGAAACTTTTTTTTTGTAGAGAAATGAATCCAACTTAGATGAAATTTCAGGGACTAGATAAGAGAAAATCGATGTTGAAAAACATGCGAAAAAAATTTTCGCCTTGTCTCCCGGTAGGACTTGAACCCACATCTTGCGCCTCTCCGGGGCCCATGTATTAACATTCTACTACAGGAGACCAACCTGGCGTATGAATATTATACTGGTTGAGTGTCGATGTCTATCGGAATGAAGGGAATAGTTCTCCCATATGATCATAATCATTTTTCTTGGTCTATTTCTATTCCCATCATTTAATCTTACGGTAGTTGGAATCAAGTTTGGACATTTTTAAGCACGGCAAGATTTGCATTGCCTTCTCATATCCTGCATGTGGGTTCAAGTCCTACCGGGAGACAAGGCGAATTTTTTTCGCATGTTTTTCAGCATCGATTTTCTCTTATCTAGTCCCTGAAATTTCATCTAAGTTGGATTCATTTCTCTACAAACAAAAAAGTTTCGCTGACTGAATGTTTGAGTCAAAACCCATCTCTGGGTCGCAATTTAAAAAAATAGAAATAAGGCGGTGCCAAACGCCGAAATTGGCTGGATATCCAAATACGGCAAACGCATCATTTCTCATCATAACTGAAAACCCGTGCAGGATATGAGAAGGCAATGCAAATCTTGCCGTGCTTAAAAATGTCCAAACTTGATTCCAACTACCGTAAGATGAAATGATGGGAATAGAAATAGACCAAGAAAAATGATTATGATCACGTGGGAGAACTATTCCCTTCATTCCGATAGACATCGACACTCAACCAGTATAATATTCATACGCCAGGTTGGTCTCCTGTAGTAGAATGTTAATAGATGGGCCCCGGAGAGGCCCTGAAATTTCATCTAAGTTGGATTCATTTCCCTACAAAAAAAAACACACGCTAATTTCATCGATGGGGAACCTAAAGTGCATAACAAAAATATGCTCATACGCTTATGTTCTCAGTTTTGTCATGACCTTTCACGTGGACAAGGAATTTTTGATGAAACATCAATAAGTCACACAAACGCAACCAATTTGCAAATCATAGCTTGTGGGGAATCGTGAGCCACACATCTTGAATCACCTATATTTTTATGTCTTTGTACACATTCAGAACTTAAAATACGTTTTACCTATCTGTAAAGGTTTCTTATGCCACATGAAGAGTTATGAAAAATATTTTGTCCATCCTATATAAGAAATTTTGCCAAAACGTTCGCAAGCCAGGTTTTGGAATCTATGCGATCATAAACAGCTCACTTTTTTTATTTCATCATCTGAAATTGCTTTTAAATAAAGAAATGAATTAGGAAATCACAGTTGAGGGTCAACTCATAAACTTTGCATGTTATTTGGTCAATTTGGATTTGGTGGCCCACAATTCCCCACCATTTTTCAAAATCCAAAAAAATATTGCTTTTTTTTAAACAGTCAGAATTTGGGGAAAATAACTTATTAAAAAAAAATCCCTTAAGATACCTTGAAAATGTTGAAAACCATACCATTTTTTATTTTCATTTTATCTTTTATAATAAAGAAGTTATGAAACAACGAAAAAAAGTGGCCCATGATTCCCCACTCTCCCATACATATAACTGATTATAGTTGTTTATGTTTAAATTTTTATCATGTTGTATTTTTAGATCGATAGGCAGAAAATTTCCAAGGATATTGGAGCTATTCACTGACTCAAAATGTACCAAAGGTTTCACAATAAATTAATAACGTTTTACGGTAACGCATAGGGATGAGAATTCAGATTAACGATCGAGTTTCATGTTACGAAAGTTACCAATTAATGGGATTGAGAAAGCTGTATGGAATCATCTTGATCATGATCCTGAATAATTACAAGAAACTTAGATTCAGTGAATTTGGTCGTCACCCTCGAATCTCGTTTGGGAATCCTTGGGGATCCTTGAGTTACAGTTTGGATTTTTGTAGCACCCACCATATTCACAAGGTATTCTAAATCACCATGATAGTTTTACCTACATGGATAATTTGAAGTGAAATAGCTCAATATCTGTTGAATGGGGGAATAATCTTGAACATACTTTCTTTCACTGAAGACTAGATACAGTTATTTTGTTTCGTGCTCGTGAAAATCTGATATCATGTTCCGTTTACAGAAATTGATGGTTCTCACCTCAAGGCGATGTTGAACCATAAATCAACCCTAATGTGTTACATCAAAAGGCAAATCAACTTCAGTTACAGTGTCAGTGGTCGAAATGCGATCGAATCCCTAATTTTATTACAATGCACCTAGCGAGTGTTTTATTGTTTGCAACATTTAAAGCAGAAATAGATCGCTCTCGATGCTGATGTTTTCGAACAGATGACGACAAATGAACCGCACATAAGGAGCTAGACCGAGCAAAGGTGGGCCTAATTATGAAATCAGACACGCATTTACTACCGATTAAGTAACTCCATGAACTGCAACCAAAGCCTATTAAGTTAAGTTAAGCCGGTCAGTTCCACCCAAAACCTCTTCTCCGGGGCACGTTCCGATACGTTTCAGGTGGAGGAATTCAAATAAGTAAAAGAAAAAAAAATCAAACATACATGTGAGGTATGCACTTCCAAAATAGTTTTTCGTACGAGGTCCGATCAGCGTACGCGCCCCATTTTGGATCATAGTGTATGCAAATCCAATCTCTTAATAGGAGCTGATGATGGAACGGTTGGAGATCGCATTCGAATGATCGGTCGTTGGATTCAGAAACGCGCCTTTCCATGCATCATCTCACTAAACTCCGGCTCAATGATCTCGAACCATATGGGCAGGCTTGCTAATTGTCAATCTGTCATGGACATCCAACGAAATAATTCTATATGTGCTCAAAAGTGTTTGGAAAGGGTCTTATATTTAAATTTACGCAATACTGTAATCAATTCGAATAAATTTGAATACATCAAAGCATAAATTTTTTTGGTTTTTGATTTAAAAAAATTTCGTGTAACACCAACATTTACAGAACATTTCACAACCCTGCTCCTCTTGGCCAGAGTATGTTAATGGGTCTGCAGATGATATTCATCCATATGCCAACGATAGGCTTAAAGTCAAGGTAAAGTCAAATGTACATCGGCAATTACAATTCGGTTAGTGGTCTTTTGACCTGACCCCAGTCACATCTGCAACTGCGCCATTCTACCCTGAGCGGAGCGCATCGCAAATCTGAAATTCAGTGCCACACCATTAGGTATCTTCGATCAGCAGCAGCCGCACGGCCGGAAATGAATTGATGTACGACACAGGAAACCGAATGACCACGAGATACATATGTATGTTGAAGGTATGTTTATCCGCTGCTCGTAAAACCGTGTGTCCATTTGCGAAAATTAACTTGTCGGGTCGTTTGAAACATTTCGGCAAGTGTGGCGCGGAATGCAAATACTTTTGACCCGTTTGGGATGATTTCCTTTCTTCGTTCGCGGTGCAAGGTTGAAAAATCATATTGAAAAGCAAGTTTTCGTTAGTTACAGTCAAAAGTCTCTATAAATTTATGTTTTACGAAAAATAATAACTTAAGGCTTGTACTACTTATTATCGGGTCGTTTTCTATAATTAGCGCCACTAGTTGTCTTACCGAGAAATTAATAAAAGCTTTTTGATCTGGAAGCTTTATTTATCTAGTGGTGAAAATTTTGTGACGATTGATAAACGTGTTATAAATTTATCCAAGATGGAATGCAGGAGAAGAGAAATAATACAGCACAACAACGTCGAAAACCCATAATTAGGGGGAACATCCCCAAGGATTTCAAATTTCCGAGATAGTTTTTATTTTTTACACGGTTTTCCGTCTCACGACATAACCTGATGAACAATATTCTTACAATTCAGTCGGTTCATGGCAACGGTTCTCCAACTTCTCGGGCTTCCCACATTTGCAAAATCACGCTCCACTTGGTCTAATCACCTTGCTCGTTGCGCCCCTGCTCGTCTCGTTCCTACCGGATTAGTAGCGAACACTTGTTTTGCAGGACAGTCGTCCGGCATTCTCGCAACATGACCCGCCTAGCGTATCCGGCCAACCTTCGCCACTTTCTGGACACTAGGTTTGCCGTAGAGTTGCGTGAGCTCGAATACAATACCTACGTCTCATGCCCGTAGAGAACAACCGGTCTACGGGAAACTGACCAGACTGATCAAGGCGACGATGGATAGAACGTAAGGGAGAAGTGGGCTATATGCGCCTATTAAGCAGAATTCTCAAACAAATACTATACTAGAATACTTAATCAAATATTACATCGAATATGTGTACAAAAACTATATGCACATGAGCAGACATCTGTTTTTTTATACATTGGAGTAATTTTTTTGTTGAAATCTCCTTCCGTTTTTGAGAAATTGATTTTATTATAACTGTTGTCAAAATTACTATTTATGTTTTAGGTAAAACTTCCGTTTTTTGCAATACTTCCGTATAATTTCATTGGAAATGCTAGGAACTGATAACTTTTATACGACAAAGCTGAAGTTTTATAAACATCTTTGTCTTTTATAACTGTATGGAATAAACCAAATTTAGGGTTGCCATCATATGGAGGAATTTCATTTCTAAGATAAATTTTATCAAATCTGTTTTAAGATCTTCGATTCGCTCTTAAGATGTTAATAAGAGCTTGGATTTGAAGTTTTAATGATAAAAATCGTATATTTATTCTATTTAACCTGTTATTTAAGGTTAGCTTTTTTTTAAGAGAGTTTAACTGCCAGGGTCATTCTTCCCTAAAATTTAAGGTTAGCGGCATTTTACAAACATGATGGGGGCATACAAAAACACTCTCTTATTCCACTTTCCCATCATAACGGTTCTATGGTTAATAATGATTTTAAAATATTACTTATATGAAACGTTGATAAATAAAATAAAAATAACTAATTAAAAGAAAACCATTAAATTGATGAAGCAGGTTTACTAATAACATGGCGAGAAATTGATTCGATGACTTTCGCAACTTTGCACTGTATTGTGCCTTTGCGGACGGCTTGTGATTTGCCTCCTTTTTTCGTGTATATTTTTTATAAATATTGTTGTATAAGCTCTAGGAACTTGGAACATTGCTTTCGGTAAACAAAGTTATGTACAAAATGTACAGCCATAAGATCTGGTACTGCTGTAACAATATCGTCAGTGCCTTCACTCAGCCTCAACTCTTCAGCGAAAACGTAGTAGATAGATGAGTTGTTACCAAGATCTGAAACAGAAAATAAATTAGTCATTTGTATCGGTACCGTATGTGCTTGTTAGAGTAGAGATTTAGAAGGAGTTTCACCCTCAGATTCAGGGAAAGAAAAAAATAAAAAAGTACATTCGAAAGATTCTAAACGAATATGCGTATTGAATGACTGCTTTCGATTGGCCGACGACATAGTGAGGGCGATGCGATGCGAACCGGCGAAAGCGACTCAATGTGGCGAACTACATTTGATGAAAATGTATGTGAATCGCTTAAACCTGACATAGGCCAATGACATAGTGAGAGCGGTGCGATGCGAATTTACGGACGCAGCCTATGCAAACTCGAGCGACGGAACAAATTGACATCTGCTTCGCCGCGTTAAGTATGTCAGGTTTAAGCGATTCACATACATTTTCATTAAATGTGGTTCACCGCATTGGATCGCATTTGCCACATCGCATCGTATTCACTATGTCATCGGCCTAATAAGGGACACGATACATATTTTACAGTCAAAAACTTTGAACTAATTTTTTTTTTAAATCAATAGTATAAATCAACTTAAACCTATTTATTAAATTTTAATCCACAACTATCTTTTTATCAAAAATATTATTATTTCTGTAAAATTACATATTGATAATGCGTATTTAAGTTTGTCCACTCTTTTCTTTTATACTGTGTAATACGTAAAGATCATTAATTACATAAATTTTTATAATTAATTGAAGTGTTAGTTATGCCCAAGTAACAATTTGAGTTTTTTAATGCTCTCCAGTCTAACTAAGAATTCAAGCTATAAAACCACGTTCGGTTATGTAAGAATCTATAAAACTCCAATACAACGCTTAGTAGCGCAAAAAGGCCCTTCTGCAGTAGGTTCTGTAGAGCAAATTATAAAACCTTTACAAGCCAACTCCACTTCTTAAGTTCTGTATGAAATTTGCTTATAAAACCTATTTATCATATTATTTTCATTTACAAATAATTCTGCTCCGGAATTTGGTTTTCAATAATAATCTTTAAAACAAATGAATCTCATTCAAATCAAATAAAAAAAAAAACAAATCAGAAGCTAAAATTTATTTGTTATGAATCTGTAAAGAAATTTAATATTATTTTCTCTTTCTGCATTTTCGTTACCTGCTCTAAATTAACTTGCGCTTTTAAGTTTACCGCAAATATGTATTAAAAAATTACGAACAAATAACGGGCCTACAGTAAACTACTATTTTAAGCAATGAAAACCGGATGAATTCAAAAAAAAATTTCAATTTTTTAGTAAATTTTGTTGTTGTAGTTGTTCAAGATCAAGTTTTCAAAATTATTTCAGCCATTGGGATGCTGAGCTTTTATAGAGCATGAATTAAATGAGGATAACTTTCACAAACAGAAAACTGTTGTTAAAAAATATCCCATTATTTACCATGAAAATGGCGATAATATACGAAATTAATAATAGTCGTTACTGAACCCTATAAAACGATCATGTTTTCTAAAAATTACTAATCAAACTTTTAAATAATTTTTCCGTCTTATAAAAGTGTTTGGAATATAAAAGGATTGCTTTAATAGGATTCTATAAACCAACAAAGTTGTGTTGCTATCTACAAGTTATTCCTATAAATCTGCGTTAGGCATGATGTGTTTCTTAAAATCTTTTTAAGGAATCTTATAAATACAAAAGGTCTAGAGGCCCTCTAGATAATATTTTCGAATGAACGTTACATATACCTTATAAAACTTTTCCGGTTCAAGGGATGTTAATGGTGGAACATTGAATAATTATTGAATGAAATTTTCAAATACTTTTTAAAATTTTGTATTAAGAGTAACTTTATTTCACGACATCAATAGTTTTTTTTTCTTATAGCACAATTGAATATTATTATTACATTTATCTCATTTCAAAAATCAAACTTTCGAATACTTTCACTTAAGATTTAATCTTGAGTTTCACTTCAGCAACACTACACTTTCTCAGCCAATAATTGATGATTCTATTGCAGTTCTATTTGCCGAACGTTCGGAGAGGTGAATTCGGTCCTATGTGCCCAGGAGAAGCGAAAATACATATTTATTCAGTTTTTGCCAGACGACATGCTTTTGTAAATCGATTGTCCGGCCGAATAACTTTTATGAAACTTTAATAGCCCATAGAAGGTTTCGTTTCTTATAAATGATTCATAGACGCCACATAAATTTATTTATTTGCCTGTTTATAACCTAAACGACTTGTAATGACCTTATAAGAACTCAAACGCTACGAATAAGTTTGAAAGGGCTTTTATAGATCAAAACAGGTTTATAAGATGATATTTTAAACCATTTGCATATCGACTATCATTTACAAATATATTAATGTTTTATAAGGCCCTCAAAGAGCAAATTAAAAATCAAATCAAATAAATTTATTGTTGTTATATAAGTTGGATATTTTATACGCTTATAGATGTCCTGGAGGCCAGTTGTAAAAAGGTTGCCCATTAATGCGTTTTATAACAATAAAAGATAATATAAATCGTTTATAAACTATCGTTAAAGAATTATAAAACCAAAATGGATTTTAAGTGTTACTTGGGTGGTTCAAGCGCTGCTTGAAAGTGAATCATGTCTTCAAAACTGTATTTTAAATATTTTACTCACCTACGTGCGCAAGCATTGGATCTGGACCATCCAAGCGTATTTCTTCAATGCAGGTTCCGAGCTAGAAAAATGAATAAAGAAAAAACGTCAAGGTTAGAAATTTTCTATAATTCAAAAAACTATTACCTTCTGATAGGACACCAGATCTTTGAAATCTTCATCTACTAAAGCAGCAAGGTATTCAAATATTTCGAAATCCCTAGAATTTGCATTTAGATTTTATTTTTTATTTCGCAACGAGTAATCGATAATGTTGTGTTTTTTTCTGAATAATATTTACCCAGGGTATCCAAGGCAATACCAGTGCATTTTTCAAAATGGAAACTTAGCATCTTCCTTCGTCGAATTATTGGAAATTTTTTTAAGTTTTCCCCAATATTTTCTTCATTACTAAAAATGTTACGAACAAATGGTTGACTCTTCTGAAGAAACCATTCATCCGTTACATTTGGCTCGTCGCGTAGAAGCAGTGAATATAATTGCGGTTCACAGCTTGAAGACTTTTCCTGCCAATAGTTCTCAATGGTTCCGCTTCTCACAATTCGATGTTTTCGGCGTTTCGGAAGCTGTTCGGTTTTGTTTCCACTATACCGTTTTTTATAACTAACACGGTTAATCATTTTTCTTTTGAGAACTTGATGTCCTTCGGGTGTTTTGAACCCATCATCATCACGAAAGTGAAGACATGGATATTTTGAATACACTTCTTTAGCCACAAAGTCCTGTACTGATGCAGGAACGTGCAAATCAATTAATACTAATTGATCCACCAATTGGTTCGAAAGTTCACACATAAACGAGTTTGAGAAGTCGATATCAATTGGGAAATTGTGACAATCTGGGTGTTCGTTTTCATAACACTGCATTTTTTCCAGGCGCAAAAGTAAATGATCGCTTATTTTGTCCCAGTTGATACGAAAAGATTCGAATTTCATATCTGTGGCTGACCGTTTATTGCTTTTAACCAATTCACATGAAGTATTAGATTGTAAGAGACTTCCTTGTTCCGATGAAGATGTGCTTGGTAGGCATTCTTCTATTTGCATTGTTCCGGATTGTTGCCGGTCACTAAGTAATTGAGAGTGATCGTCATGACTATTATCAGTGCCTAATTCTAGTATTTAATAGTCACCATAATCATCCCCATAATCATCACCATCCAAGAGAGAAGATTCTAAAAAAATAAAGAAACTATTAATGCTTAATCTAGGTTTATTAAAATATCTTTTATAGAACACTAGCTGATCCCGTACGAACTTCGTTTCGCTTTAATCATTAATACTTGAAGATAAGTTTAGATAATTGAATCTGATGTTTTTTTCGACAATATTCGGTCAAACATTCAACAGTGTTTAAAGTCGCCACTTTTCCTTGTGTTTCAACTTGAAAGTCAAATTAAGAGGTTGTCTGGCTTTTTTTTATGAAATACATGTGAAAGTGTTTTATTCTCGAACGGTTGCAAAATTACGACATTATCGCAGAAACACTTAGAATTTCTTTATATGCACGACTCTTTTGCTTGACCTTTATATTTAAAATTGACCTCCCAAAAAATTATTGCATAAACAATAGACTTTTAGATAGGATGAAATCCTTCATCATCGCATGGCCCGAAATTCGATAATTTGAAAACAGTGAAAAGTTAATAAAAACGACCCCTTTTGCCGACCCCTAAACTAAAATTTGAAACTTGAAAGCAATAAACCGTCCCTCAAAATGTTGAAAAATCCGTCTCATTCTAATGTGTAATAACATCTATATCGCAAAAATATTGAGCAGTAAATATGAACGACCCCTTTGGCTGACCCCTGTTCCTCAATTTGATAATTTGATACCTGAAATCGATTGCTCGGCCCTCAAATTACTCATGTGTATATTTCCATCACAATCCAATGTATAATAACGCTAATATAACAAAAAATAATACATTTTATATAGATGACCCCTTTTACCGACCCCTGGCCCTCAAATTGATAACTGGGTTCGATTGCTCGTTCCTCGGAACACTCATGTGCAAATTATCATCACAATTCGATGTATAATAACGTCATTATCGCAAAAACACTAAACAGTTGATATGAACGACCCCTTTGTCCGACCTCTGCCCCTCAATTTGATACCTGCATTCGATTGCTAGTCCCTCGAAACACTCATGTGCAAATTTTCATCACAATCCGATGTACAATGACGCCAATATCGTAAATACATTTAATAGATTATATGGACGACCCTTTTGGCCGATCCCTGACCCAGTATTTGATACATTGCTTCGATTTTTCGTCCTTCAAAACACTCATGTTCGAATTCTCATCACAATCCGATGAATAATGACGTCCATACTGCAAAAACATTAAACAGTTGATATGGACGACCCCTTTAGCCGACCTCTGACCTTAAATTTGATACCTGGAATCGACTGATCATCTCTCAAAACATTCATGTGTTAATTTTCATTACAATCTGATTTATAATAACGTCAATATCACAAAAACAGTGAACAGGACGACCCCCTGATCCTGAATTTAATACCTGGAATGGATTGTTCGTCCCTCAAAACACTCATGTTCAAATTTTCATCACAATACGATAATTAATAACGTCAACCCCTTCAGAAGGGGTCATCCGAAAATCTGAGAACATTTTTCATCATTCCTGGTCCTAATGAGCATCCATGCCAAATTTCAGCTCTTTAGGTCTTAAGACGGCTGAGTCTATAGAGGACAAACAAACAAACAAACAAACAAACAAACAAACAAACAAACAAACAAACAAACCCACAGATAACTTAAAAAGTTAATAAGATTCTTATGGTCAACGTCAGTTATACGCAAATACGCTAATGGAATGCTTTTTAAATAGGCTTTCGTTCTAATAAAATTAATTTCCTCAATATATGTAAAATGGCAAATTAAAATAAGAAATTGCTTCGTTTTTTTTTTGTAGAAATCGTTGGATTTAGGAAAAAAACTGGTTGATTCTTTAAAAAAAATCTCTCACAAATTTCTGCAACCATGTTTTACGTTCATTGGAGTCCTGTACTAGTTTTAAAAATATGAATCATGCCAAATTCCCCTTAATAGAAAAAAATAATCGAAAAATATTGAAAAAGTGATCAATCTTACCCCGGATTACGGCTTCAAAACTTTTGAAACTGTCACTTGTCATGACCCTCAGTAGGTAGAGTGGATGGGAGGATGGAAAATGAAGTTTTCTTGGAGACCAAAAAGAAACCCTTGAGGCCTTAAAGGATGTCCTGGAGGCCTTAAAGGTGCCTTGATTCGCAAAATTGGAGTTTTCATCCGATTGCCATCAAATTTTCAGGGATTGAAAAATATCTATTAAACTTCATTTTACCATTTTACTCGTATTTTATTTACAGTCCATACGCAAATGCCCGCACCTTGGCCTTAACCCCGGCCGTAAGATTATATGAACAACCCGTGAATCAACCGTTTTTTTTGCATGTAAACCCATACTTTCTTCAGTTCCCCGACTGTCTTCGCTACGTTAGGTCGTTTAACAAGGTGCTGTTCCATTATTGCCCAGTAATTCTTGAAGGGGTGGAGCTCCGGTGTTGTGTTGGGAGGGTTGAACATTTTCGGCACGAAATTTACCTTATTGTCCGCATACCACTTCAGCACGTCCTTGGAGTATAGCATGAGGCCAAATCCGGCTAGAAGATTGTTGGGACGTTGTGGGCTTTCAGGAGAGGAAGCAGCCGCTTCTGGAGGCACTCTTTCATGTAGATACACATGACCGTTCATCGTGTCCTGGGTCACGAAAGGTGCACTACGCTTCCCGCACGTGCAGACGGTTTGCCAAACGAGGAATTTATTGGCAAATTCGGACATCTTCTGGAACATGCTCCAGAACGCTGAACTTATCCTTGGCCGTGAAAAACAGGTTTCCGGAAATCTGCTTGAAGTCGGTTTTCACATATGTTTCGTCGTCCATTATGCAGCATTCAACTTTCGTCAGCATGTTGAGGTACAACTTCCTGGCACGGATTTTGGTGAACTTGTTCTGCTTCTCCTCGCGATTAGGGGCCTTTTGTACCTTGACCGTTCGAAGCCTAGATTTTGTTTAGGCCTTTTGGAAAAAACTTCGGCTTAGGTGCAGCTTCTTAGCCACATCTCGAACGGTGGCGTTCGGGTCTTGGTTGAAGGTCCCAACTACGCGGTTGTGATTTTTGGTGTTGCACAGAGTAGTTTTTTCTTCCCTTCTTGGCTTCCGATCCGTGGTCAATCGTTCCTTGAACCGCTTAATCACTCGTGACACCGTGGAATTCGCGATTCCCAACGTTTTAGCGATGGAACGATGCGAGAGATCCTTGTTCTCGTGATGAATGCGCAAGATTTTATCACGCGCGAGCTGTTCTTTCGACTCCATTTCCGCGCGTTTTTATCACAGAACTTCAAAACTGGCAGGATGTAAACAATGCACTATGAATTAAATCCACCCAAATTTTCATTAAATTCTACCCAACGGTTAAAAAGATAGAGCAATTTCATATTGTGGCAATTTCATAGTGGACACCCTTTATGATTTTTTTTGTTTCGATTATAGTCGTTTTACCATCTTTATGGCATTCGCGACTTTATATCAACGTAGCAGTTGGCGGGCAGTTATTGAAAAACTTATCCGGTACAACTGTGTTCGATGTTTACTCTTGGGCTCTAACTCGCGGACATCGGCTCAGGAAGCAACTGACTTGCCAACCGAACTATATCACAAGCACCACACCCTTTATGATGTAAATATAAAGATGCATCACAAATGATGGAATTTTACAATAGGTAATCGTGTTCTGTGTCATGTAACATTAGTGTGGCTCAATTTCAGTGCTGTTAATGGTTTGATTATTTTTGATTTTGTAAGTTTTCATTCTAAAATCGCATTCCATGTAATGTAAAATCAATGCAATTGGTTTAACATTGATTATATTTTGTTGATCAGTGTAGTGGATTTCAAAAACAGTTCAGTTAAGGATTCACATTTTTTTTGCTGTGTAAAATTGTAAAAAAATCATGGAAGGATGAGGATTTAACAATAAGTTTGAACAAACGTAATAATAAATTCCTTTTGCATGTTAATGACTCTATCGCGTTAATTTCAACATGTTTTGATTCCATTTTCCATTAAACGATATTGTTCTTCAAAATTACATCACATGGATGGCAGCGCTCAGATATCGGTCCACCTGCAGAAGATTTATCTTCGGAGTGGCTTATGTCTTCGGTCGATAAGTCCTGTGCAACCTTATTGTGATGCCGACCACGCGTTTATGTCAACGTGCGATGTAATAGCTCTGTGATGTTTTGTTTATTAGCCTGATGAGGGGAACGCAAAGTTCATACCAAGGAGCTGTGCCGTGGGTATGATTGAGATGGTGCTTTGCTTCACTCGAATGGTAGACCACCCTTGAGAAAACCCTCTAATGTACGTTTCATTTTTACAATAAGCAGCATCCCGCCACTTGCCTGAGCCAGCACACTGTGGTCTCATAGTTTATGCTATTCACATGATGAGTGGCCGACCAATGGCTAATTTGAGTGAGCTAGAGGTCGTTTACAACTGCTATTTAGATCCCAGCTTGGAACACATCTTTGATGTTCTGTCTTGATCCATCGCATGATTTGTAACAATTTGGCTAGCGCGCATGTTGCCAATTTCGCTTATGAAAAGGATTCTTATGACTGTTTGCTGTTTTAGTTTAAAGCTAACTCATCTGTTAAGTTTTATTCATTTTCGAGCATGAATAAAATTTTAGATATTTTTCTCATTAAAAAATAGCGTTGTTAAATTTTCAGCACAAAGATAAAGAAAAATAAAAGAAATTATTAGTTTTTGAAAGTTTCAGTGCTAAAATCAAAACAATTTTTAATTGAAATCAATACAGGACAGATCTTCGATAAACATAAAAAAAATCGGTACTCTGGGTGTTAAATGTTAATCTTAAGTTGTCCATGTCATTTATTCAGTCTGTAAAGCCTATATCGGCTAAGGCGGTGTATGTCTTTTTAAAAATTATATGGTTACACAAGTCCTTTAAGAAATATTACAAAAATCAAATATCTAAACTTATTTGCTAGAAACACAATGTGCAACACAAATGTTGACACCCATCTTAATGAACCAAATTGATAGGTATTAAACAGTCAATTTGAACCATAGAGGCTAAAGTCGCTAACCTCCAGAGGTCTTTAAAAAGTAATCAACGGTCCGATTATTTATTCGTAAACAATAACTAAGCACAAACAAAAACACTCAACCCAGCATCATAAAACCCCAAACTATCTGGCAGGTAACTGAACCACATGCTTCAGTTCACATTCATCTCAATTGCAGCTTCTCCTTCAACGGAATCGCCCGATCTTTCATGCCACAAACTGTAGAGAAGAATTGTTGATGTTGGTAGCCAATTTCTCGATCTGTTTCAAGGTTTCGTACATTATGGTAAATTTTCCCATATTGTAGTCTCTTAAATTCGAAATGAAAGACCTGTGTGTGACTTTGAACTCTCCCCATCATGCGTCGTCGTTGGGTTGAAAACTTATGGGGAACATCCATTTGGCAGCCCTTATTTTCAGTGATCTACACCGATCAAGTTCAATGGTAATTAACACAATGCTGACCGTCGATAATGAATGTTGAATAATTAACGGGCAAAATTTCAAAATCACATCCGCAATTCACACTTTCAGTGCCCTTCGAAATGTTACTTCAGTTTTGAAGTTAAAGTAATCAAATATGAATTAAGGGATAATGTTTTGATGATCTTCATTAGGGCAGCCCTGCACTGTCCAATCTCAATCCTTGGTCAGTTTTTTTTATAATTAGAAATCTTACCAAAATATGAAAACTGAATGGAACACAACCTGAAAAACTATTGAAGGAGAAGACAAAATAAAACACCATAATTTTCTTATCATTCTTATAAAATATTTTAAAAACGTTGGCTTATTCACGCATTTTGAATAAATTTTTGTAAATTAGGATCATGTAAATAGATGGTTTTAGATACTGGGTCATGATATTTATCCCTATCCTGAAATCAGATCCGGACTTTATCCTGAATATTGATCTTGATTTTACGCCTTTATCCTTAAACCAGATATCCCCATGCAAGCAAGCGTCAAAAATATTTTCATAACTTTTTCAACATTTTGTTGATCATTTCTGCTTGTTATGAAACTATTTAGTTGGCATGTTATGAATAGTGGCATGTTTTGATTGCTAAGCTTGCTTGCATGGAAATCTTTTATAGTAAATAAAGCCACAAAACTGATTACGGCACAACTTCCAAGGCGCTTTAAATATATTTTTCGCAGGTGGTCGCATCTAAGCTCTTTAAAATTTGTAAGTACAGGTAAATAAAATTAGAGTATCTGCTCTGACACTAGCTGACAAAAAAGGATCTTGTCCCAAAATTTTGAAATTTCGAATTTTTAGTTTTTTTTTTCATGCATTATTTTCATTGTCTTAAATTTTAAGTATAACCAAATCATATGTGTTGGAAAGTTTGATTCATAACGTTTACACGTTATATTATTGTTTCTAAATTAAATATTTTAAAAAATCATTTTTTCCCGAAAAACTATCATTTTTGCCATTTCTCAACATTATTTATCAATTACTCAATCATGGTACCCCATACAGCCCAAAATTTTGAACTTCTCTTAATCAAAGTGTCTTCATTCCTAAAAGAATATATAAAAAATATTGGTGAGAAACACTTTTCCGATTTTTTTCCACATGATCTCTCATAGTGTAATTGGTTAGAATTTCGTTTTTTATACTAATCCTGATCACACTAATCTTGGTCTTGATCCAGATTCTCTTTCTAGTCACGATCGTGATTCTGATCCTGGAACCTGTTCCCTATTCTGGTCCTAGATCCTGAAACCTGAATCCCGATCTCGGGCCATGGGTTATTATCTCGAATTCTGACCCTTAGATGTTGGCCTAGGTACTGGATTCTGATCTGAATCTTAAATGCTGATCTTGAGTCCTTTTCTGAATCCAAGCCATGTATTATGAATCCTGATCTTGGTTACCTAAGTTAATTTGAAAAATATTGTAACAGATATTCATGACAGCTCTATCTAAGTACCGTCAACAGGGGCAACATGCAAAATTTTTTAACTTCAATGGCTTCCAAAAAACTGATGTCCTCAGATAATCATACGGTTTATCCATTAAAAGTTTAAAGACTGATGAGACATCAAATTGACGTGGTTAAAAACATTATTGGTTTCTTCAGTAATTTTGAATTTTCTAAAAACTCGGAAAAAGGAGTAGCTAGCAACAAATTTGTTTTTCAATGAAAAATTCAATCAAAACGTTGGGGAATTTGCAATTTTCGAATAATATGTGATTAAGGCTATAACGCATAAAACACCAATTGTAGAAATTTTCGGTTTTGTTCGCAATAATTTTTGCATTTTTTCTGTCAATAAAGCTGTTTCGTTGTGCTGCATACATTTAGGGGTAAAAAGTACTTTAAAAAATTCTAGTTGAAATCTTGAATATAAATGTTTGGATGGATGAAATTTTAATGTTATCAAACACATGATGCAATACAATCATATTTCGGCACATGGAAACGAGATTTATCTGTTGGTTGACACTTTAATTAGTATTTTGTTGCGTTTTACCACAGTTAACTGAGTTATAAAAATATTTATTCAAAAAAAATTGGTGATTGTCCGAAAAATATTTTTACACCAACAGTGTTGGTATAGGAAAATTAAGCCAACATAAAGATTGCAGGAGATTTCATAAACCTAATCCATCATACTGGGTAAATTTTTTTACGGCATCGAAAAATGTTAAAATTTGTAAATCTATTGTTCGATTTTTTAAATTTTCTATGCGAATCAAAAATATCAAAATACTAGCTGAAGTTGTGACAAATATGTCATCGTCATTTTGTTATCATTGAATGATTGTGTTGTGGTATACAGATTTTGCATGTAATCCCGCTGTTGCATGATGCTCCGTGTGACTGTAAATTTTTCACAACATTAAATTCACTTGAACGTATAAACTAATAGTAATTATGTATGTACTTTTAAGCAAAAGAAGTTTATGTTGAATTGTGTGATAATCAAATTCTATTCATCCTATTTTTCGTGTCGATTTGCGGATCATCTTAATTTTTTTTGTTGATATCAAAATAAGCAAATGTTTAGGGGAGAATGGGGATACTTGATCACTTTTTCTTATTTTCATCATATCTTTTTGAAAAAAAAAATTAAGACCGCAATCTTCTGCATTTTCCGACAGCGTGTAATTCCAAGTTTATATGCTGCAAAAGTTAGATCGATACATGAACCCTTAAATGAACTAGAAGAGTTTTTGTGCGACTAAAAAAAGTGATGATGTTGTGGCGGTTAAAGAAGACTTGTGAATAAAAATCATGCAAAATCTATGGATAAATGTTCCATTGACTTTTTTGACCAAATAAATTTTCATTTCACAGTTTATAAGTGTCAGAAAAAAAATGAATTCTAATAGTTTGTCTGCAATTTTCAAATTAAAATATTGGAATAAACAATTTTATCAATTTTTTTTCGTGTGGGAAACATTTTAAAGTAATAAAACATGATCTTCAAATCGCATTTTGTAAGTTTTTTTTTCAAACTAAGTGCAATAACTCAAAAATATATTTTTAATTTTTTATTAGATAACAGGTTTGTTGTTTTTTTTTCTAAGTATTTGTCAATTTTTTCTAGAACATAAGGTCTATGTAAGATATTCCAGTTTCGAGATATAGCCGAGGAATCAAGTATCGCATTCTCCCCTTATGTTTATTGTTATAAGAACGTGAGGCTGTCAGTAGTACACAATAGTTCAGGTTAAGAATATCTTCAAAAAATTCCAAAAAAAAACTTTCTGATATAAATTTTTCGTTTTTTTTTTAATTATTACTGAAATTTGTGTATCCTGGTTTGAAAACTTCGTTAAAATTCTTCTTTAGCAAAAACAAAAACTATTTTCTGCATAGAAGAAAATCAGTTTTCAATAAAGTGAAGCTTCGAGACAACAGAGTCTTATTATTCGGAGAAATTTAGAAAAGCATATTTAAGCTTGATAAGATGGGGCAAGTCGATATATGCCGTATCTGTTTCGGGACAAGGTCTGTATGAACGAAAACTGTCACGTCATAAAATGAAAAACAATGTTTAAGGTGTCGTTCACTAATTACGTAAGCACGGTTTAGGAAATTTTCGTCCCTTTCTCCCCTCCCTGCTAAGAAAAAGTAAGATTTTATACCCCCCCCCCCCGTATTAGATCTTAGGTTATTCTTTGAGAAATTGACACGATTTTTTTCAAAAATAGCTTGAAAATATTAAAAATAAGTAAAATTAAAAAGCTGTATTTGAAAGCACAATCTATCCAAAACACCAGATGAAATATCGTTAACGATTAAAGAAAACATTATTAAAGACGTAGCATGTTTGGGGTAGCAATAATCTTAAATTAATTTTCACAATCGAATAAACAATATAAATCTAAATTCCGATTAAAAAAAGAGAGAGAAATAAGATTAGCACAAGGTACCATAAAAAATTGTTATGTTTATTACCTGAAAATCATATAAATCTTTAAAAAAATATCATTCTATACTATAAGAATTGGTGCAAAAATGTTTAACGACAATTACGTTGTCAACTAACCTAAAAACTCAGACTCATCAAGCGGTAAGCGATAAAGTTTTAGGATTTTTTTCGTAAATCATTTGTAAAACTTAGAGTTGATGGTGTTTTTCACTGAAAAAACTGTCTAGAAATTCATTATTTAAAGCGCCTTATATTGATTTTAAAAGATTTTTTTTTGGATGAAGTCATTTTCGAAATATGATAGATTCAAATCGTGGTGTCACAACACGCCATTTTCCTTTTTGTTTCTATGTATTTCTCAATAAATAAGATTGTCATGATGGAAAGCGAAAAGCGACGATCTTTTTTTAATAATGGCTGTGATGAATTATCAATGTAACATTTCTTACGTAAGATTTTTGGATACCTAGGCTTACCGGAATAAATCTTCGGGAAGTAGGACATTTTGCTCAAAATACTTGGATAGTAGGAAAAGTAGGACGTTTTTCGATCTGAAGTAGGACGAAAAGTAGGAAGCTTTATTGTATGATTATTATTTTAAAAATAGTTTATACAAAAATTTTAAACACGATAGATATCACAACAAATAAGGATCAAATTTCACATTTTTATGTAATTCTGTTTTCGATTTTTTCTAGCAACACTTCATTTTTCAACAAATAGGAATGGAACTCTGGACATGAAATTTGCCTTTTCTTATATTGCAGTAAGATAATCGCAGTAAAATGTTGTTTTCCTTTAAGGAAATGATACGTATCTTAAAATAAAAACAAAATTCAAAGACAACAAGCTTACACTGAATAAAGAAGATTCAGTCAAGAATTGTTTTATCTGCTGTTTAACCCATTTAAAACAAAAATCATCCTAATTTTTAGTTTTTTAATGACTTTAAACTAATTTGTTAAATTGTTTGAACCAGGCTTCCGAAAAGTACAGCTTTGCTATGACAGCTTTTTTCTTGCCAAACAAACTGTCTCGGTTTTCCTTACCACTCGGTTCGCTGCTGTACCGTCGGTAATGAATCGTAATGCTTCGGCTACATCACACACGTGCGAAAACCCAGGCTATATCTGAACAATCGGCTCAAAGCATGCGTTACCGAAAATGTTGTGCTTTCAGCTGTAGCGAACCCAACCGACAGTTCGGTTTTCATCCCCCCATGCCTCCTGTTTCGAAAATAATTTCATCCTAACTGTCGGCTGCAGGGCGTGACAGTTTTTGCAGGACTGTCACGGGTGACTGTCGTGCCCATATCGTACCTATGCCCGATCGTATGCGATGCTGCTCGATTCGGATAGATCGAACGAGACATATATTCACACCGAGCAGCAGCATACGACCGAGGCGTAACGCGATGTGTGGTGCCGGTGCAGGTTAGGCGAAAAGGGGAGGGGAGGGTGATTGGGGTGATCACCACCCGCAGTAGCTTCAAGCAAAAGGAAAATACGTTCGTTCGAAATCAACTCAGCCCGAGCGAATCTCGGCTACAGTCGGACGGAGTAAGTAGTACTGTCATGCGAAATTCAACGCATTGAAAACTGTCACGAAGATTTTCCCAAAACTGTCACGAAGCTTAAAAAAATTTCATACCCACGAACAAACTCTCGCATGAGGTAAAACAAGCCATCGCTGTACATCGCACGACCGCTCCTTTTAAAACTGTCGGGGAAGAAATATTCGGGAGGCTTTCATCGAGGTGCACGTGCGACGTTTGCAAGAGTACTGTCGTTCGCCAGTACTTTTCGGAAGCCTGGTTTGAACATATGTTTTGAAAACAATGTTATTTTATATTCAAATCAAATTTATATCAAATGATCTTAGGATCTAATCTTACATTTTAGCTCTCATCAAAGGAAATTAAAAACTATGAAATAGGCATAATTATAATTCCATTTGAAAATATACAGGATCTTCAAACTGTACTGCATTAATATGATTTTTCCAACATTTGCGAAGTGTTTAAGGTTCCTTAGTATGAATTCTCAACATTGGATTTTTAATTTCAAAACTATAATATTTCATCCGTTTTCCTGTTGAAATCTTCAACAAAACATGTTTTATTTTAATGCAGACAATTTTTTTTAAAAGGTGTATGGAAATGAATAGCACTACTTTTGAAATATTGAATTTTCTTAACAAACGCTAGAAATACGCCATTTTCTTTAAACTAGAC
This sequence comes from Uranotaenia lowii, assembly GCF_029784155.1. Lineage (NCBI taxonomy): Eukaryota > Metazoa > Arthropoda > Insecta > Diptera > Culicidae > Uranotaenia > Uranotaenia lowii. Next base: position 141,241,738 of record NC_073693.1, read on the forward strand.
ATGTTTTGTTGAATGACTGTAGATCGTTATAAATTAAAACAATATCGAGTCATCGATCTTTGTGTATATGTGTAAATTCATATATGTCGATTGTAATAATTTTCCACATAATCAATATCAATTTTTCTTTCAATCTATTTCTCGGCTATTTTTTAGATGCTTTAAAATCAGCTTCATATTTTGAAATTTACATGATAACGTTATGATAAATTTATTTTTTCAGCAATAAAGTTTGACATCAGTCAATACAAACAGCGGATGTATAAAAATTTAACTTAACATTTCACCAATTTTTGTTTGTATAAGTAATACAAAGGACACACCTAAGTGTTCGCTGCTAGACCAATTCAAGGTTCGTTTTAGAAGAATATCAGCCTGAAAAAAATATTGTTCGAGCTGTAGGGATGAGATGAAGGATAAGAAGAAAAGAAATCAAATTTAATTAAAAATAAATTAAAATAATAGTTGTATTCGGCAACACTGAAGATAAATAAAATAAAATAAATTTCATTGGCAACGTTTGCTATTTTGGCAACACTAGGCAAACAAACAAAACAAAGTCAGTCATTGATCTATTCTTGTGAGCGACAGACGTGTTTAAGTGAATCTCTGAATTGAGATTCAGAAAATCACGACAATGGCGTGGTTGGTAGAATAAGCATAAATAGCGCAGATATTTAAGGCTGCTGCTGGTGTTTGTTTTGATTTGGCCTTCCGGTGGAATAAGGCGAAATTGCCAAACGAAGCGCAGATATTTAAGGCTGCTGCTGGTGTTTGTTTTGATTTGGCTTTCCGGTGGAATAAGACGGAACTGCCTATAGAAGCGCAGATATTTAAGGCTGCTGCTGGTGTTTGTTTCGATTTGGCCTTACAGTGGAATAAGACGGAACTGCCTATAGGAACACAGATATTTAAGGCTGTTGCTGCTGATTGTTTTGATTTGGCCTTCCGGTGGGATCTGACGGAATTGTTCTGTTGTTTTTGTTATGATTTGGCTTTCCGGTGGAAAAAGACGGAATGGATTTTGAAGCGCAGATTGTCAGGCAGCTTTTGTTGATTGTTTGCTTTGAGTTGGCCTTTCTGTGAAAAGATGGAATTGGTGTTGGAACCACAGATTTTTAAGGCTGTTGTTGTTGATAGTCTGCTTCAATTTGGCCTTCCGGTGAAAAAAACGGAGATGGGTAAGGAAGTACAGATTTTCAAGGCTGCTGCTGATTGTTTGTTTCGTTTTGGCCTTCTGGTGGAAAAAGACAGAATTGGCGAATTGCAGATATTTAAGGCTGCTGCTTCTGATTTTTTATTTAGATTTGGATTTTTAATGCTACTGCTGCTGATTGTATGTTTTGAATAAGCCTTCTGGTTGGGTAGGCTGTTTCTAAGAATACTATCGAATTATTTCGACTCAGGTCAACAGAGACAGAGTGACAAGAAAAGCATAGTTTGAGAAAGCTGATGCTAAGAATGTTTCTTATGCCGATTTTTCCGGCTCTGGTAAACAAAAGCAGAACGACAGGAAAAGCAGCAATTGGGAAGGCTTTTGTGAAGAATATTTTTGGATAGGATAAAGAATATTCAGAAAATAAAAATTAAGATTTGAAAACTTTGGCAGAGAATGGAATGTTGAATTGAAATGAGGGATATTTGGGATATAAAATCTTGTATTTTAGAAAAACAAAAGTCTGTAATTTGAAGATTCTATTGAGAATAGAGTTGAGAAGGAATGTAGAGATGAGATGAAGGATAAGCAGACATAAAATAAATTTTGTAGGATTGAGAATAAAGATGTGGAATATGGAATGAAAATAAAGGATATTTGGTAAAAAAAAATAGTTCTAAAGAAAAAAAAAAAAAAGTAAAAGTCGACGCGTAAAAAAGTTTTAATTGAAAATAGAGGTGAGAAGGAATGTAGGGATGAGATGAAGGATATGAAGAAAAGAAATCAAATTTAATCAAAAATAAATAAAAATAATAGTTGTATTCGGCAACACTGAAGATAAATAAAATAAAATAAATTTCATTGGCAACGTTTGCTATTTTGGCAACACTAGGCAAACAAACGAAACAAAGTCAGTCATTGATCTATTCTTGTGAGCGACAGACGTGTTTAAGTGAATCTCTGAATTGAGATTCGTAAAATCACGACACGAGCGTTGAAGTTGAAAACGTAATTTTAAATTACCTGACGACAGAGGATTCAAAACCACAGTTTTCAACAATTATTGATTATATTTAACAATCGTTTTTCAAACATTCACTTTATACTGCAAAGCGTTGAATTAAGGCAATAAGGTTGTCGTGAAAAATGGATCGAAGTCATAAAAACGGCAAAGTAAAAAATTCGATAAACAAGATAATGGTCCTAACCGTAGAAAGTAGGACATTTTGGGTCCAAAGTAGGACGATAGGACTAGGGTCGAAAAAGTAGAACATGTCCTACCAAAGTAGGACGTCTGGTAAGCCCACCCCTACCCCCCTAGTAAGAGATCGGCAGGAAATGTGAACACCCCCCTCCCCCCCTTTGTGTTTACGTAATAAGAGAACGGCCCCTAATACAGTTGTAGGAAAAAAAACATGATTATCAGAGAATCTTTTTTTTTACAGCTTTTTTTTCATTTTTTTTAATAAATGGATGTGTTGCAATACATTCAGGCTTAAACTGTAAAAAAAGCATGTACCCACAAAAATCTAAAAACTGAAAAAATGGTCAGATTTGATTTTCATATTTTGGACACTTCATAAAGCTACATTAACTTTATCATTATTGAGAAAAAGCTCTGGCTTTCCCTTTTTTCATCAACGGTCTTGCGCCACAAGTATTCGATAATCACTCAAATTCATTACCTTTGTGTAAGGCATTCCAGGTTTCCCGGGTCCAACCCGATGGTGGGCATCGAAAATCATAATATTTTACTTCGCACCGACTCCAACGTCCATCCATATTGGTGGATTGCATGAATGAAGACATGACGCAGTGCTGAATGAATGGGACTTTTGAACAGGTATTTCGCCACAGACAAATGGAGAGGACATTTGAAGCGGTAATTAATGTTTGAAGAAATAATCGGATTAGGGTCATTAAAAAATTCGGAATAAACGATATTGCGATGCTATAATGTAAATTTGAAGTGAGGAAATAAAAAAATTACAGTACGATCTGTTTGCTAGGATTCGACTTTCACAAGAATCGTTGCTTTAGGTCGCGTTTCCTCATTTCTTTCTTTCGAAATGGGGTTTTATCTGGGAGTGCCGAAGCCAAACTGCATTTATGTTACCGGTTGAGGAAGAGTCCTGATGATCATGATTATCGGATCGCTTACTTACTATTCGATGGTGGACTGAAATTTCGATCGTTGAACAAAAGACAACTGCGTTTTTTATATTGTTTCCTACTTGATGGTTACCTTTAAATAAATTTTATTTGAATATTTATACTCACAAAAATCGTTAAATTTTTTTTCTACATTTCAGGGTTGTAGAACTTTATTCCAAGCTAATTCACGATCGCTACCGTCCAAATATCATACTGTCGCCATCTTTTGTCAATTCAAAAGAATGGACACATCGAGACTCCAGGTCGTAGCTCTTAAAGATGCTAGCTCAACCGATTGGCAAGAAATCTCCACTCATGGTAACTTACCTTTCACAGTTGATCGCGGATATATGCGGTGTTGCATATGAATGAAGAATACCAGTAGTAGATTGTTCTAAATCAGATCGATGCTGCATAGAATGGAACCGCCAATTTGTGGTAAAGTCCACACTTACAGGTGACCTTCCTTCTGGAAGTTGTTCAACTTTGCTTCACATGGCTCGGTTTAGGCCAGCCGAGTTGCGTAAAACTGTTTCAGATCGTGACTTTATTCTTCTCTATCAAGTTCTACCCCCGAAACGTTCTCGCGTTTGTCTCCTCAGGCAGGAGTCAAGGGCTGATGACATGCTTGGGACTTACTCGTAAATTGTATGACTGTTCCTTTTGGTATTTACATTAGCCAAGGTCAGTCATTTCGAAATATATATTTCGCTTGCACTGGAAGATGATGTGTTACAAACGATTGGTAGATGTGAATGAAGATGTAGGTATGTTAAGTTTGATGAGATCGTTGCATATGTATATATTTTTTAAAACTCAGAGTGTTCTAATTCAAATACAGTTGTTAAGCTAGCTAGTTCGAGTGGAACCTTATAATACTCAAATGGAAATCTTGTTTTTGATGTAATGGTTTCAAACATTGACAACATTGACGTTTCAAAGTGTTGTGATGACTTGGAAACTTTTTATGTTCAACTTACATTTCGGTAAATCACATTGCAGATCATAAGCTCCTGAACAATATTAATTGATGATCGTCCTCGTGTGGTGAGTTCCCAGAAACGGATGGCGCAACAGATTATAATGCTTCTTTTCATGGTCAACTCGCATAATTATCAAAGTTTTATCGTATCCTGAGGCGAAAGACTTACTTTTTTGGAAGCATTTCCCACATAGAGTCATCTGCTTGCTGCTTGACGAAAAACCATCCAAAAGCATTCGATTGTCCATTCTAATCACCGCTCACATTCGCTTCCAAGCATTTGGTTTCGTTTCGTCCAGGGTCAGTGCATTATGATGATCTCTGAAATCAAACAACGAATAATCATCAGCGACCGCAAGTCGACTCGACCGTTTGACCATTTGATGGAATTAAACTTGCGCCGAACATTAGCCGAGGTGTCAGATTTGAAAGTTTACAACCTACCCAACTGCTACGTAATGTTTGGGCTTTTGCACCTTTCGGGTGATTGATGATAGACACAATAGCAACAAACACAATGTTCGTTGTCCACTCGCTGTATGACACTAGCTACTAATTGGAATTCAGCTAGCAAGGAAGTGCAAGTGACAATTCCGGACTGCCTGTCATTTCCCCCTTGGAAAAATTACATGAGGATGTGATACTGATCGTGTGAAGAGCAAATAAAAAAAAAACAAATCGTAAAGATCGAACACGAGATTGGCGACAATTTTATTTAGCAAACGAACACGCAATTTCTACTGATAAAATGTTAAGGAAAATTGTGTGAACACCAGCACTTGAAGCTTCAACTTTCAATTTGACACAATGAAACGAACCAAATAAGTTTATACATCATTACTCACGTTTTTTTTTGTTGTGTGCAACTTTTCATAACTAACAACCCGACAAGGAGAGAAAATCTAAATTATATCAAGATGAGATATTTTTAAATAATTTTTTTCCTATCACGATAAGTTATAAAATTGTACTCGTAGGATGTTAAATTTTCCACTCACAGTATCTCCGACACTAGACGGTAGGATTGGAAGTAATTCGCTGGGAACACTAGTTTACAAAATTTTAAAAAAATCGTGAACTTGATTAACTGACCAACATTTTTAATGTAAAATCGGGCGCTGAATTCGAAAATGAAATTCAAAAAATTTCAGTAGGACCGTTTTTGAGTTATGCTCCAAATATGAAATTTCGAAAAAATTAAAAAAGTTCTTGTTCTTAGATTAAAATATCTCGGACAGCATAACAGTAATTTGAAATCCCTCTTTTGCATATTGAAGGTGAATAAGTTTTCTATCGATCATCTGAACACTGTTTTTGCGTTTGACCAACAGTATTGTTGATATTAGTGACTTTATGAGAAAAAAAAATTTAAAAAAACGCATTTTTTAGAGAAAATTTTGTTTCAACGAAAGTTTTAGACTCAATGATAGCATTTAAAAAATCTGATTTTCTGTTGCACTTAAATGTCAATTCAAAACAAAGATTTCAAGTGGTTATTTATCAAAATCGGTTGAAAATTGAAGAAGTTATGGCTACTTTACCATAACTGAAATTTTTGGAGTTTTTAATAATTTAACGAACCGCAGTACACTTATCATAGTATAGGAAGAATGAAACATGATAAATCTCACTCGCTCCATGTCATAATTAGTTATTAGCTTACCAGAAGGTCACATGCCAAGTTTCAGGAAGATCTGACCATAGGGAGGGGTTGCTTGAGTCTCAAACGTGAATAAAATTTTGAGGTATTTTGCCCGGAAGGAACGAAAAATGCTGGTTTTTCATCAATAACTTTTTTTACCAATAGCTGATTGTTTTTTACGGTTGGTTTTTTTAAAGCCTGAAATGAGACAAATATTTCACCCGAAAACTGTAACTCGATTAGATTTGAAACAGAAAAGTTATTGCGGTTCAAAGATTGTATTTTGGTCAAAAATTCTCGTTTAAAACGCAATGCGTAAAAAGTACTCATTGCGTGTTGGACAAAATTTGCGGCCTTTGAACCGCAATAACTTTTCTGTTTCAAATCCAATCGAGTTACAGTCTTCGGGTGAAATATTTGTCTCATTTTAAACTTTAAGAAAATTAACCATAAAAAACAATCTGCTAGTGATGAAAAAAGTTATTGATGAAAAACCAGTATTTTTCGTTCCTTCCGGGCAAAATACCTAAAAATTTTATTCACGTTTGAGACTCAAGCAACCCCTCCCTATGGCCAGATCTTCCTGAAACTTGGCATGTGACCTTCTGGTAAGCAAATAAATAATTTTGACTTAGAGCGAGTGAGATTTATCATGTTTCATTCTTCCTATACTATTATAAGTGTACTGCGGTTCGTTAAATTATTAAAAACTCCAAAAATTACTGTTATGATAAAGTAGCCATAACTTCTTTAATTTTCAACCCATTTTGACAAATAACCACTTGAAATATTTGTTTTAAATTGACATTCAAGGGCAAAAGAAAATCAGATTTTTGAATGCTACCATTGAGTCTAAAACTTTCGTTGAAACAAAATTTTCTCTGAAAAATGTGTTTTTTTATGATTTTTTCTCTCATAAAGTCACTAATACCAACAATATTGTTGGTCAAACGCAAAAACAGTGTTCAGATGATCGATAGAAAATTTATTCACCTTCAATATGCAAAAGAGGGATTTCAAAGTACTGTTCTGCCGTCCGAGATATTTTAATCTAAATAGAAGAACTTTTTTAATTTTTCCGAAATTTCATAATTTGAGCATAACTCAAAAACGGTTCTACTGAGATTTTTTTGAATTTCATTTTCGGATTCAGCTCTGTTGGTCTGTTAATCAAGTTCACGATTTTTTTTAAAATTTTGTAAACTAGTGTAATTAATAAGCCCCCAAAAAGGCTTTCAGTTCGGACACGTTCTTAGGGACCATTATTACTTTGATGGTTGTGAATTTCTCTGGATTCGGTTTTAAACCAAACTCACTAATGATGTGTCCCAAATATGCCAACGCTCTAACAAAGAATTATCATTTTTTAAGTTTATCTTTATGTTAGCTTTCGATAATCTAATAATCTAATAATCCGATAATCTAATAATCCAATAAAAGTTTTTTTTTCCTTTCGCCGATTTAATCGGCTTATTAACAATAATAATAATAATTCATTTTTATTCGTGTAACATAAAATACAATCTTTTTTAAGTGTTACAGTTGGGTTGGTTTTATATAATTTCAATCTCAATGTTTCTGATGCACTTTCATATCTAACTAAAAATCATTAATTGTTACCGTATAACAGCAAATCTTGATAGTGAAGCTTTCTTGAATTCCGATTTCGATATAATGGATTTTATGTAGGTAGGAAGATTATTCCAGTTCGAGAAACGAATTATTGTAATAGACAGAGCAATGAGGTGGAATAACAAAATTAAAAGTTCTAGAATTTCTTACAGGAACAAAAAGTTGTTTAATGTAATTCGGACCACCTCTAGTTATTATTCTATGGACTATATTGCATGATCTATATTTATAGAAGTTATTGAATGGGCAGCCAATCAGTTTTGCTTGAAGATGGGATACACTTGAAAACCTTGATAATTTATAGACATAGCGGACACATGAGTTCAATGCTACTCGGAGTCTGTCTAAGCTAGCTGAGTAATTAGAATAAATAAAATCTCCGTAAATAAACAATGGATGAATGTAGCTTTTGAACAGTTTAAGTTTAGTTTAGATATCGAGATGTCTTGTGGTCAGTCGACCGCAGCAAGTTTTGTATGGAAATTTTAAATTCTCAAATTTTTACACCTCCCATAACTTTTTTGGTTATTTTTGCTGCCAGATATTGCAATAAAAATTTTGGAAGCGATCCATCCAGTCCTGAGTCAGCGCAACGAGTTTTAATGTTGTATGGGAAAACAAAATTTTTGATTCAAAAATCGCTAGAGATCTTCTGAAAGTTAAAAAAAATTCTACTTTGGATGAAAAATATTCCCTAATTCTTGCAGTACATTTTATGTGAAAAAGTACAAACCTAAATTTTTTAAAGTTTATCGTTTTTGACTGCTTATTTGAAAGCTGTGTAACAGTAGGATAAAAATAAAAAATCTCAATAAACTGCTTTACATTGCCAGAGAATTTATTGATCTATATAGCGCAAAAACATTTCATGCAATTATTAACAGCTCTAGCAAGCAAAGTCTGCCAATTTTGAATATTTTTCAATGGAATCAGATTTTTCATATTTAAATGGTTATAACTTTTTCCATGAAGTTGCTTGTCATGTTAGTAAAAATGAGGCTTAAGAATAGTCAAAACCAAAAATTTAAGACCGACTTCATTTCAAGCTTATTTGAATTTTCTGGATGATTTAATGTGCAAAAATTTCTTCTTCCATACAAATTTCCATGCAAAATTAAAACGCGTTGCGCTAACTCAGGAATCAATCAAATCATCTCAAATTTTACACTGATGCTTGGTGACTTAAAAGGCATCGAAAAAATCGAAAAAACATATGGGAGCAAAAAGTCATTTTTTGCAGCGGTCTAGTGGTCAGGTTAAGCTTATTCAGAGTACCATAGATTTTGCTATATTGTTTATTAACTTGTTTTTCCCACGACAGTTCATGGTCAAAGACAATGCCAAGGTTTTCAGCATGATCGGTGAAAACAATTTCAGAGTTAGCCAAATTGAGTCTTGGGTATTCTAAAGTTCTATGCCATTTATTAAAAAATAGAGCTTTAGTTTTCGTAGGGATAATTGGTAGTAGATTAAAGTTGGACCATTCGTTTACTTTTTGTAAATCATAATTGATTCTTTCACAGACTGTATTCATTGGCATTGTTTTGTCACAACAATAATAAATTTGAACGTCATCAGTGTACTGACCGGGCTTCCTTTGCTTATGACACTCACGAATTCATTTTTTACACACTCTCATCTGAGGATGCAGCCATCCGTTTTCGCGTACACTTTCAACATAATCTAATAATCTTAACAATTTTCCTAATCAATTCTTCCACTCATTCCTATTCCCTACAATCAGCAAACATCTGGATACTACAAAATTCGGGAATTGAGGGATTAATTGAAAGGGAAAAAAGAATGGAGCCAAGAATGGAACCTTGTGGAACTACTGACTCAATAGGTGACATATAAGATGAGCAGCCATCAATGAATACGCTTTGTACACGTCCTTCAAGATATGACTTGATCATTTTGGCTGCGGGCCCAGAAAATGAAAAAATATAAATTAATTTTTCGATTAGCTTCTTGTGGGATACTCTGTCGAAAGCTTTAGCAAAATCTATTAAAAGAAGAATAGCTAATCCTTTTTTGTCAAGAGAAACTGCAATATCATTATGAACTTGGATTAAGGTAGTTTCTGTGTTATGATTGCCTCTAAATCCAGATTGTTTATTGCTTAAAAGATTATACTGATCTATATAGTCCGAGATTTGTTGCTTTATCAATTTTTCAAATATCTTAGAAATCGAACTTAAAAGACTTATTGGTCATTAGTAATATCATGTTTATTGTTTTTTTGGGAACCGGTATGACTTTAAGTTTTTTCCATTGGAACGGAAATTTCGATGTTCTTATGATAGTGTGATATGATATTAACAAATAGTTTTGTAGGAAAGGCGGGGGGGGGGGCTGTTTGTTATTACATATTCATTGTAAAATATATCAGAACTAGAACAATTTTCAAACGATTTTGATCAAATTTGGTGCATAATAAAATTCTAAATGTCATGGGATAATTTATAGATTTCTAAACGTTTACAGTTTTTGTAAATGGGGCTCCCATACAAAATTTTCAATAAAAAGATTAAATTCGAACAGTTTTCGAACAAATTTTGTCAAAAATTGATAAATATTAGCGTTTTTAACATGATTTATTGATTTTGCGAACAGATTTTGGTCTTATTATATGATGTGTTGTATTGAAAGACTCTTTTCATTAAAATTATGAGGGCACTCATCTATCTTCTATTTAGAATGAATGTTTGTCTGTCTGTTCCCTATAGAATCGAAAACTATCGAACCAATCAATTTGAAATTTGGTATGCAAGAATTTTTGGGGTCGGAGATGGTTTCTAAAATACCTTCCAACCGCTCTAACTTAAAGGGGGGGGGGGGACTCTCATACAAAACAATAAAAATATGACACAAGTCGAACAATTTCCGAAAACTACTGAACTGATCAACTTTAAATTTGGTTCAAAGCCGTTTTCAAGACCAACAATGCTTTTAATAACATTTTTAAACTTACTGAATCTAAAAAGAGGTGGTTTCCATACAAAATTACAAAAAATTTGACAGAATTTGAACAATTTTCAAAAACTACTGAACTGATAAACGTGAAATTGAAATTTTGTTAAAAATTGATAAACGTATGCGTTTTGACATAATGATTTATTGAACTGACAAATAAGTTTTAACATAATTTGATGATATATTTTATTGACAGACGCTAACCACTTTCATAAATTAAGACACTCATATTCAATAAATGTTACATACATATCAATTATGGAACCCATGTCTTAGTGTTTTCATAAAGTTTGGCACACTTTTTGATTATGTGCAAATTTGCCTGTGTAACTCCTTCCGCATCAAAAGGGGCGATAATTTTTTATAATTCAAAGGATTTATTTAGTGTATTGAAGACCCCTCCTATTTTTTTCCTTCAACCTTCAAACCTTCAAGTTACTTTGAGACTCAAGACAACTTAGAAGCTCAGGTGCCATGGAAAGCTTTTGAGTTATGTTGAAATTTAATTTAAAAGGAAGTTTATTTTGATTATGATCTCTTAAACGAACTTAATTTTTTCAATGGAAGGGGTATCAAAGCACACCGGGTCAGCTAGTTATTTATAGAAAAAACTTCAGAAAACTTTTTTCTTCAGCCGTAACCAAAAATATCCAACCAATTACTACCTATTAAAGGAATGAAATGATGGTTGCCATCCAATATAATTAAATCCAAACAAACTGATTTACCATTCAATGAAACCTTCACGAAAAAATATTCAAAAATACTCAAGGTGGAACCATTTACTGCCATCAACTTTCTGTCAATTTTTTCAACTAGAAAATGTTTGAATTTCAAAATGTAATCAGTTTTACTTATCACTGAAACCGCTGACCCACTATCAACTTCCATTTTCAAAATTTTGTCCCCAACTTGCACATTTAGGAGACAAGGTTCACTGATATCATTGATAGACTTTATCATCATACAGGGATATTCATCTGAATCGTCACTGCTACTGTAGTCCACTCTCAACCGTTCAAAATAATCATGAACCTCCTTCTTTTGTTCCTGTTTCTCGTCAACTAAATTTACATAATTTCTTTCAATCCTTTCACGCTCGAAACACGATTTCCAAACATGTCCCATTTTGCCACAAAAATTGCATTTAAAATAGGCATATCTGCCTCTTCCATTCTGGTGGTAACGAGATTTCGATCTATTTCTATTAGAATCATAATGCTAGCTATAATGCCTATTGTTATCACGACTGCGAGATCTTTCCCCACCAGAAAATTGTCTATTAGAAAATCTAAACTTTACTCTGTCGATTCCCTAGTCTATATTTCACCGAACTTATATCTTCAGTGTCGATAAACCTATCGTTGTCGAAAATTTAATTTCGTCAAAACGACCATTCCGCAAAAACTTATAAACAAATCTTTCCGTTTTAACTCAGCAATGTTATTTAAGGAGAAAAAAATATTCCAACCTTTCCACATAATTTGCGAACGATGTACCCGGAACGTACGGGTCAATGCTACCAAGAATAGCCAAATCGATAATTTAAAAAAACGAATAAAAAACCATCACCAAAAAAAAAATCAAATTATTATTCAATAATTGAACTCCCCAAGTTTTTTCAATTGAAAATTGTCTAAACAATCTCAACACTAAACAGTTCCAACTTATGTTGAAACAATCATCAAGCATCTACATAAGGTAATCCAAAATTCAAAGGAACAGGCCGAAGCAAACCGGTTTATATCCCAAGAAAACTTACAACACAATTCGTGAAAACCCGATCGTTAAATTTCGCGGAAAACCGAACAACATTTATGTTTTTTGTTTATGTATGTAAAGGGTGATACGGTCAAAATTTTGTCAATATCAACTTGACGTATTTCTTTCAATTTTGCATTTAAAAATCCTGAACACCCCTCATTTTGAAGGTGTATGTGTGTGTGTGTAGAATGTTGCTCATATTTTGATTTTGGAATTCACTCTTCAGTTGTCAAAATTCCGTCCAAGGAAGAAGAGCAGCGTATCAAAATTTTGCTCGTGCATCGCGAAAATCCGAGCTACTCGCACGCAAAGCTGGAAAAATCGCAAAAATTTCCAAATGAACCGTTACAAATATAACTAAAGTGTTTGGAGAACGTTTATCGACAGCCAGGAAGGGGGAAAATCAAAAACCGGAAGCCGCTGAGACGAGAAAGAGAGTTGCCAGTAGTTTCAAGCGAAACCCTAACCTCTCTCTCCGAGATGCCGCAAATAAGCTGGGTGTATCGTCTACAACCGTGCATCGAACCAAAAAACGATCCGGACTATCGACTTTCAAGAAGGTAGTGACTCCAAATCGCGATGATAAACAAAACACGACGGCCAAAGCGCGATCCCGGAGGCTGTACACGACAATGCTGACGAAGTTTGACTGCGTGGTAATGGACGACGAAACCTACGTCAAAGCCGACTACAAGCAGCTTCCGGGACAGGAGTTTTATACGGCAAAAGGAAGGGGAAAGGTAGCAGATATTTTCAAGCACATGAAAATGTCAAAGTTCGCGAAGAAATATCTGGTTTGGCAAGCCATCCGTACCTGTGGCTTAAAAAGCAGCATTTTCATAGCTTCCGGGACTGTCAACCAAGAAATTTACGTGAAAGAGTGTTTGAACAAACGTTTGCTGCCTTTCCTGAAGAAACACGGTTGTTTCTTACCGTTTTGGCCGGATTTGGCATCTTGCCATTACGGTAAAAAGGCCATGGAGTGGTACGCCGCCAACAACGTGCAGGTGGTTCCCAAGGACAAGAACCCTCCCAACACGCCAGAGCTCCGCCCAATTGAGAAATACTGGGCTATTGTCAAGCGGAACCTAAAGAAGACCAAAAAAACTGCTAAGGACGAGCAGCAGTTCAAGACAAACTGGCCTTCTACGGCGAAGAAGGTGGACAAGGTGGCTGTACAAAATCTGACGGCAGGGGTTTAGCGTAATGCCCGGCAATTCGGATTTGGAAAAGCGGAAGCCATATTTTTCCTGAATTTTAAACTATAATTAAAATTGAAAAAGAAATTTAATTTGATTTTTTAAATAAACGATTTCACCGATTTACACGCGTTTTCCCTTGACCAAATGTTGACCGTATCACCCTTTAATGCTAACGCCTTACACTCTAAATTGTACAAACTTGAATTTGAGTTCATTACAAATACGTCAGTGCGTTGTATCGGATGAGTAACTTTAATCTCAAGCGCAACTACCTACTTTGGGTTGTTCCGCTTCAATCTACTTTGAAGCAATCTCAACTAACACTTGTGGGTAGTTTTTTTTCTGTCCGATTATCTAGTTTAATTCAAATGGAGGTGAAAACTCGACCATGAGGGAAATACCATTTCATCTTTTAGCATTTGACATTCAAGTTTCGTTTTTTTCTCTTTCAAAGGCACAACCAACAAAATTGGAAAACTTTATAGTTATCAATATTTTTAAAGCGGTTCTCGATAATACAAATGATTTTTTTACGAAATTATAAAAAAATTAGCTGAAATTTTTACTGGTGATGCGAACCTGCAAGCGGATCGAGAATATTGCTGAGCTAAAGATATTATAAAAATATTATTCAATACTTTTTAATTTAGAAGGAAAAAAAAGAAAAAAAAACTTTTTATTTGATGGTTTAAACTTTTTCAGCTACTTTCAAGTCATAAGGTGAACATAAAATTTAGACTACATTAAAATAAATCATTTACTTTGGAAAACTTAGTTTTCAATGAACCAAAGACCAATTTTCAATTAAGAATTCTCGAAGTGTTTTAGACAATGATAAAATTGACTAAGGTAGTTGTTTACGTAGGTTCTTCGATTTTTTTTTCTAAATAGCAAAGATTTATCTATGGAAACATTTCGCAAACCAAGCTCTTTGCAAAAAATCATATTTTTCCAAATTTACGCATACTACGGAAATCACGACGTCCAGTGACATCGCTTTGTATTCTTTCAAAGCTTTGAAAGGTTCCAATAAGGTGCGTCGTCATGTTCGTTGAAATTAAACATTTGTTCTGTTTGTTCCGAAGTTGATGATCTGCTGTAAGGTAGTGAAACTTCTTTCACTGTACCCTGTGCTTTACCTGTTATTCGATATGTTATTCGGATACTTACTTGCTTTAGGGCCAATCAGTTGGTTTAATAATAATTTACATATACCAAAAAATATTAGCATATCCTTTAGCTAATCGTTTGGAAGGTTGTTTAAAAACAAACTTTCCAGATAAATTTATGGATTTTTTTTTAATAAGTTATATTTACCAGATAACTCACCATTTTATAATGCCCTTGTTCCAGACACAGGTTTGTGTCAACATCACTCTACAAAATGCTTAAAAATAACAGAAACTTCAAATAAACCTATTCCGACTGATTCTCGAGCCATAATGACAAACAATTTGAATGAAATAAAATAAAACTAGTAAAGACATAATTTTAAGTTTTTCGTCACACAGATTTGAATTCAGTGATGTAAAATTAGACCCGATCAAACTTAAATATCTTCAGATTCGAAACTCTGAACGTGTGAGTAAATTTTATATTTAAAATTATGTAAAATAAGATCTTTCTTTGAATAGACCAATACAAAAAAAGATCTCCAACTAAATCACTGGTAATAATCCACTTCTAAGGAAACTCTTTTTGTTTAACCATAATTTGAAATTTACCCTGAGTTGATCGATACTGCAGACAAGCTAAAGCTCAATCTAAAAAATCTCACAAAAGTGTTAAAAGTTGTATGGTAACGGACCTATTTTGGACCGCTTTGGGAAGTGCCTATGCTATTTTCTGAAATAAAAATGTACAAGCTACAATTTTTGACTGCTTTATCCATTCATTACGAAGACCAAGACTTTTTCTATCGAAACATATCGTCGTTTGTTGCAAAGTAACAAGATTTAAGCCTAAAAACTCGTTTCTTCGTTCATTACTCTGGTCGGTATTTTGGACCACCAGGTTTCTATTTTGGACCACCTTCTGGACCTATTTTGGACCACCCTTAAACTAAATAAGTGTTTATTCTAAATTTTGCTATATTTATGACAGCGATTGAGGCGCAATTATGCGAATAATTCAGTTAATCTTTTCCTTTCTTAAACTTGTAGACGAGTTTTGGTTGTTCACGTTAATTCATTCTTGGAGTAACTTTCTTTAATTTTCCCCCAGTCTCTATTTAGGTACATTTGATTGTTAAACATTTCCTACTTCAACCATCTGTTTTTCTACTACTTCTTATGCTTTAAAACAGTAATTTTCGTTAATAATAGAGTAAGAACAGAAAAACTCCTCCGTTTTATAGTGTGTTTTAAATGATTTGATAATTCCGACAGCATACTCAGGGCTAGAAGCGACCATGAGGCCAAAAAAATAGGGCAAAATAGTTACTTTGAAATGAAATTAGGGCTAAATTAGTGACCATATCAAGTCAAAAATTACATCAGTAGGGTCATCTAAAATTTCAACCTACAAATCAAATGATGATATTGTCAATTTTGTATATTTCAACCCTTTACTGCATACGAGCCCATATATGTCTCCAAATTTTTTTCACTTTTTTTTGGCATAATGCAGAACTGTAAAAGAACTCCAACAATTTTAATGCATCAACAATTCATCAAACAGTTATAAAACATCAAAAAAATTAAAATTATCATATTTTTCATACTATTTAAACAAAAGAAATATAGCAAAAACATTTATTTTTTATTTTTGCTGAATTGCTTGGTAAGAGGCCAATGAAGTTATTTCCGTTGAAGAAATTTATTTATTTCAGAACGCATTCGTAGTACCTGCATTAGAGGGTTGAGACGCTTTTTATAAGAATTCATAGACCCATGGTAAAGAAGAAAATACAGTTGATCACATGGCATCAGACTGAGTTAATTTTAATCATTTTTTTATTTCAAATGTCCTGATTTCTGTAAAGTTTCTTTTTTTGTTTTAAAACTCTTCCATTTTTTTGCAGTATTATGAAGTTATCTTTTTTAAGAGTAAATCTAAAGTTTAAGGTTTGTATGGGACAATTTTAAATTTGGTTCTGAAAGCGAACATGATCTGTCTTTTTACTCTGGAACCGAGTTGTCTTAACGCTTTTGTACAACTTTATAAATTCTTTAAATGACATTTTCTGCTAAATGTCTAAGGGAAAAAACCTTGTCGAAATTTTCGAAACATTCAAATTTCAGTAGACTTTAAATTTAATTGAGGATAAGAAATTCCAAATTGAGAGATATCAGTTATATAATGAAGACATAAAAATGTTGATACACATTTTTAAAATAAAGTGTAATTCAAGAAACAAAAATAGATACAATTCTTTAGAAACCTTTTGAAAAAAGTTATAAAATTTCGAATCCCAAAAGAATAATATGTGCCTATTTATATTCTCAAATATTAAATTTCACATTTTAGAGCTCATAAAAAATAATTTGAAATTTGATCTACAAAAAAATACCTATTTGAAAAAGATCTAATAAAGGCTGAACTTCACTTTAAAATGAAAAAAAAAAATAAAGAAAATATAAAGTAATTTTATAGAATAAAACGAATCACAAACGTTGACAAAACCACGTTTCTATGCAGAGATAAATTGGTCTTAAAAACAAATAATCATGTTACGGATATTCACGTTAACAGATAATCGAGTTCAACCTGTAAAATAAATTTGGTAGTGAATTTAGACAAGGGCAAATGCGTTAGCAAATGAAGATATAAGCTGGGTCATAAAGTACGTTTTGAGATCTACATATGTAGTCATGTGTATTTAAATTGTTGAAAAAAGTGACTTTAGTGACCAAATTTTGAAAAAAAGTAACTGGTGAGTGACCAGCTCAAAAAAAGTGACAAAGTTACTAAAAAGTGACCAACTTCTAGCCCTGCATACTGCAATCTCGACGAAATTTGTTATTTGTATCTTTAGAACCAATTTTTGGAACGCATATAATTTCAGGCGACCCAATGATAAGTTAATAAAGTCTGACATCATAAACTCCGCGACATCAATTGATGCATTTTGACTTTCAAAACCTTAGTGGATTTGGTTTGGCTCAGTTCTGTAGAATGCATTGATTCAAAAATGATAAATATATGCGAGAATTATACGATCATTTTAACCATCTTTAACCAGATTTTTGTTGTTGAAAAATTCGCAAAAGTTTAGTTTTATCTTTTCAACAGTTTTTTTTTTCATATATTGCATAACCACAGAAGCCTAAAAAATAGATTTTTAGTACTTTTTCGCTTGTAATTTTTACACATTTCAACCATTTTTTTCTAAGATTGGAATCACGTTAAGACTATCCCATAGCTATAGTTGAATATAATATTTATTAAAATTATTCTACTTTAAACGGAGATAAATCAACTGTTAAAAATATTAAACACAGTTACATATTTGCCGATTTATTGTCGTTTTTCCCAACTCTCCTTTAGACGGGGTATTTATTTCGTCTCTTTGACCTAACCAAGTTTTTTTTTCTCGAAAATTAATCCTGTATGGCTGTTAATAATTTTTCATGAAGCATAAAAAATAATGACTTAATAAAAAAATAAGTGCATGTCCAGTTTTTTCATGTTCTTAAGCTGTAGCTTTCGACAACTGCTTATCAAACATTTATCATTAATGTAGATTGTAAGATCAACGTGGTTTAAAGAAAAGTGCACAAAAAGTGAGTGAAAACAATGATTATATTGGTTTTATGACGATTGAAGTGAACCCCTTCTAAAGGCGTGTTTGGGCTTTAGCGAGTTGATTGAATAAAATAATGTCCATGCCTAAAAGACCAAATTTTATTTATAATTAGCGATTATGATAGTGTGCATAATTATTTTCATATCGCCGTACACGTTTTATTATGTTCATGAGCATTTAACAGCGAGTTAAATACTCAGGTTATGTTGGGTGGTCCAAAATAAGTCCATAAGGAATAAAGTTGGACCTATTTTCGACATGGGTCAAATTGCGATAAAACAAGTTTTTTTGGTTCTTTGAGCTTGCTAATTAGTTTTCAAGTGTTTTACCATAGCTGTCAACATATTTGTAGTTGTTAGTTGATTTGGCCCAACTGTGAAAAATCAAAACTTTGTTTCCGATTTTCTATCACTTATCAGCTTAGTTAAATGGAAACTTAGATGTGATTAGAATCATAAGAAGAAGCTTTAACTATTTTTGTTCAAAATTTTCATGATTAGCATGATTTATGTGAGAAAGATTGAAAAAAAGCTTCAAGGTGGTCCAAAATATGTACCCGGTCGAAAATAAGCCCGTTACCCTATAAGTATACAAAAATCATTCGAATGTTTTTCCTTAAATTAATTATTCTCTATTTCACAACATGGAGTAACTATATCTGTCCTTCTGACAATAGACTTCTCATGCATAAAGATACACATTCAAGATCTGTTTTAGGTTTTTATGAGATCGTTTTGAAACTAGTTCTCATTGAAACGAAACTGTGTGCATCATTTGAAGGTTTGAAAAAAAAAATCAATTTATGTCTTTGCAAATGTCACCCCAAAATGCGTCTACTTTGAAGATTGCCCAAAAAAGCGATCAAGATTGTCCATACTTTTATTGATGCACAGAGGCACCGAAGATAGTAAAACGTAATAAAAAAAATTAAAGACGCTGACGAAAGAACAGTTCTATCGGGCACCGTTTGATATTTCATTCATAATGTCATCTTTCCGCCTAAGAAGAAGGATCTTCCCATCACCGTTTCGTTATCATCATCATCATCATCATCGTCATTGGCACATGTCGATTCGCTGGTCGACCTTGATCAATATTGGTCGAAGCCTGTTGGAGATAGGTGGGTATCCTCACACTAATCCTAACCAAATTGGATCGAGCATCCGTAGCAGGTGAGACCACTAAAAAAAAAGTAAGAGAAGAAGGAAGAAGAAGCGGACCCCCAAAAGTGGAGACCTCGTGCTAGAAACATCCGCTCGTTAATACCGAAATGTCAATGTGCTTCTTTCTTCCCCTAATGGAACGAACACTTTCTCTCAAAACTTGTATGCAATTTCGGAAATGTTCGAAGAATGAGAGGATTGTGAGAGTTGGGGTCTCTCTCTGAGTCTTTATTGAACGGGGTTCATCTGAGAGAGAGAGAGAAATTTAAACAGAGAGACCCCAAGCGGTGTGTTTTGGGGGTTTTGAGGGCTTCTCGGCGATCACGCTTTCGGGCCCGGTTTGTTTGGATGATCGGTTGATGATCGCATAGCTTCGCCGATCGATGATGCAAGAGACTCCAACCGGAGCCACTTGACGAAACGAAAGTGAACGTGTTTCTTGGGGCGCTCGTGGTGGTCGTGAAAAACGAGAGTGAGAGTGAGTTGGGGTTCGCCGTTTTTTGTTTTTGGGGTCCCACATTGCCGGGGGAAGTAAGAGTGAGAGATTTTTTTTTCCGATGGAGGCAGAGTTGGCAAGGCCGCGCCAAGATCGAGCTGTGAAGATGCAAGTTTATAAAAATTTGTTTAACTTTTGATTCACAAATTCAGTAGACCACGATCGGTCCACAAAGGTAGACGTTTTTCTGGTGTTGACCGAGACTTGAAGCATTCCGAGACGGTTCCGTTGCGCGATTGTACCTGCGAAACATACATATTTTTGGACAAGATTTTAGAGATTTCTAGAACGTTTGGGCAAATTGTTCTAACGGGGGTTTCAGTGAACAGAACCTGGATTCTAGCTTTTAAGAAAATCTTGAAGTTTGGTACACCCAAACTTTTGATTTAAGTGCTGAGAAGTTCAAGTGTCATTCGTCGCCATCCGTACAATTAGGGGGAGAGATAATCACGACGAGATAAAACGGATGAAACGTAACCGTCTGTGTGAATCAACCAGAAAATAAAAGAAAAACAGCAGCAACAATACACTTGTCTCTGGAAGAGAAAGGTGCGCGCGCTCGTTCGAAGTTTTGCAACTGGAAGAAGATAGAAATTAAGTACCCCCCAAATAGGTCGGGGGGCTTGCGTTGAAACTTGTGCAGAAAACGTGAGGAAAAAAACCTGGTGATACATCAACAACGAACACCCGCCAAGTGCACCGAAAACAGTGACATAGAGTCAGAAAAGTTGGAAAAAATTTAACCGAAACACGAAAATGATGCCTACATGTCTACATGAGTGATTGAGTCCGGTTGATGATCATCTTTTAAGGTTTTAAGTTTTGTGTTAAAATTATTTTCATTGGTTTTCAGTGGATTAGCGGAGCTGTCTTTAAGTGAATCATTGATAAAAAAGGAGGTCCGGAAGAAGAAATCAGTTCGAAGGTAGAAAGTTTTCAACCGAGAAGAGGTGACAGAAAGTGTCTCAAGAGTGTGTAACTAGAAAGTGTGAGAGTAGTTGCGTAATCGAAACGTCGAGTGTTGAAGTTTGCTTCGGAGCAGCTTGTACATTGGCAAACTGCAGCCAAGAGGAACAGCGTGAAGGATATCCCGCTGCAGGATGAAGCTTTTCGTTGTGGTAAGTTCAACTGGAACCTACAAATTACACATGTAACTTACAAATTTTATTTTAAAGATCCCTGAAGATGGCAAAATTTAACATTGAAACGGTGATTAAATTTGAAATTCCGATTCTGATTTCTGATTCTGAATTCTGATTCTGAATTCTGATTCTGAATTCTGATTCTGAATTCTGATTCTGAATTCTGATTCTGAATTCTGATTCTGAATTCTGATTCTGAATTCTGATTCTGAATTCTGATTCTGAATTCTGATTCTGAATTCTGATTCTGAATTCTGATTCTGAATTCTGATTCTGAATTCTGATTCTGAATTCTGATTCTGAATTCTGATTCTGAATTCTGATTCTGAATTTTGATTCTGAATTCTGATTCTGAATTCTGATTCTGATTCTGAATTCTGATTCTGGATTCATATTCTGAATTCTAATTCTGAATTCTGATTCTGAATTCTGATTCTGAATTCTGATTCTGAATTCTGATTCTGAATTCTCATTCTGAATTCTGATTCTGAATTCGCATTCTGAATTCTGATTCTGAATTCTAATAATTTATTTTTCAACGTTCAACGTTTAACTACGATTTTTTCATTTTAAAATATTTTGCTCAACATAGTTTTTTATCAAAAAATCAAACACAATAAATGAATGAATATGAATAATGAACAATATTTTGAAAATTTGTGACTTAGTTTATGAAAATATATTTTAGTTTTATATTTTTAGTTCTGGACCTAAATTGAAACGTTAATAAAAGTGTCTAGCAGCGTTTCCTGTTTTTGTAAAGGGGGCTTCCATGTAAAATAATCAAACATATGACAAAACTTTAATAAATTTCAAAATAATTCCATTAAGAAACGATGCAGATAAAAGTTTGTACATAGTTAGATGATTGGTTGAGTTGGCAAACAAGTTTTTGTAAAATTAGATATGTTTTTCGATTGAAAGACCCATCTCATTTTTTAAAATCAGCTTTCATCCATACACATACAAATTTATTGCCTGTCAGTCTGTCTGTCTGGCTTTCATACAATTTTTCGCACAACTCGAGTGCTGAACAAGCAAATGAGACCAAATTCGGCATTGGTGGGTATTTGGGTACAAGAAATATCCTTATAATAATATGGATTATATATTTGCAAGAAATTTCGCATGGGTGAGCTATTGGGTACGAGAAATTTTCCATTTGTTGTTGTTATATTGTATGGAATGGAATTGTATGGAAATTGGAAGCACGTGCACTGTCACTTCCAACTGAACTTCCATAACTTTTTACTCTGATGATATTTTTGATCAAAATTCTTGCGTCAGATAGATCAACTATCAGACAATCACACTATTGCACTTTGAATAACAGAAGTGCAAAATGTCCGATTTTCGCAGAATTACTGTATCTCAAGCCACGCAAACTTTAGTTAGCTCAAATTTTGTGAAATAATAGTGTGATAGTTGATCTTTTTTACGCAGAAAATTTGATAGAATTATGTCATCAAAGTTAAAAGTTATGAAAGTTCAAAGCCGAAGTGACAGTGCGCGTGCTTTGCATTTCTAAACAATTTTGAACGGCACTGTATATACACCAATCCTTTTTTTGCTTGACTTATTTATTGTGGTTTAAGTTTATCAAGCAAATGGAAGTAAATTTGGCATGGGAAGGTATTGGGGAACGAGAAATACTTTCATTGTTTGAGCACCCTCATTTCCCCCAGATGGTAGACAGAAAGGTAAGGAAAGGGCTCTCATACTTTTTTTTCAATACTCATATAAGGCGTCTATCCCTTCATTCAGCGGAAAGGCGGGAGAAAAAGGGAGGCTTTTTTACAGTTTTTTTTTTGCATTACATGAAATAACTAATGAGGCCAAAAAACTAAATGACGCTTGTGAGGATATTTAGTCACAGTACGATAAATGTGTCTAAGGAATTTCGGAACCGGCTGCACATTTGACAGAGCGAGCTGAGGGGGATTCCATACAACTAGAACAGAGGTCGGCAACCTTTTGAGTCGAAAGAGCCAAAAACTTCAAATTTTCAAAATTTCAGAGTTTGAAAGAGCCACATTAAAAAAAATGATTGTTTTTGTTTCCATTTTAAAAAAATCAAATATGTGAATGATCAATGAATATGAGTGTTCGACCCATTAGAGCTTTTTTTCGAACTCTCGGATTTTTCTTTTAAATTTATTGCTTGTTTCCGTTGACTACATGGGTTCTATTCTGGATTGCCAACTTTTCTAACATGGTTTGATTTCATATCAATTTTAATACGTTGGCATATATCGAATCAAGAAAATTTTTAATCCATTTAAAGCTATGAATACTTTACATGGTGTTAAGTGAAAGATTTGAACATATTACAAAAGCAGTATATTTAAAATTTCTTCCGCAAAGAATAGCTTCTAAAAGACAAAGTAAAGTGAAAAAATGTTTCTAAAAATTATCAAGCTTTTTTTATGACATTTCCCAGATTAAGCTAATCCTTTCCAGAATTCAGTAGCTTGAGGTAGAATTCAACTAAAATTTATGGCACAGGTGATTGGTTGAATGGAAAATTAAATTCAATACATTATACATTATTCAGCAGTGCTTGCCAAGGCTTAGATTACTTGAAAAAATATCTGTGGTTCGACCAGTATAAATCTGTAATAATGTGATTTTAACTGGCACTTTCAGTTCAAAGTTCAAAACTAAAATTTTAAAGATTCTTAAGGTTTTAAAGGTTCAGAACTAAAATTAATAACAATAAATCAACGGTGATTAGTTCTCAAACGAAAATGGGAAAAAATATGTTCGTTACTTCGTTGAACATTTGTGTGCTTTTGGTAAATATTGGCTGCAGGCATCGGACTTAAAATTTTGAATGTGTCGATAGGCTCGAAAATTTACTTTTATTTAAAACCACAAACTTTCAATTATAAAGAAGTACTTCGGGATACACGTATTTATCCTGTGATTAAGTTTTGAAATAAATTTTCAGAATTGAAATTTGAATTCATTCTCAATGCTGATTCGAGCTATCATACTTTAGTTTGTAATTCTCAATTCTTAGTTTTGGAATTTTGTATTTGAATTTCGTGTATCTATTCACTTTTTAACCCGTTATTAATTGAGTAGGCATTCCAGTTTTTTTTCTGTACGTATTTAGGCAGGACAAATCCAGGCATTGGGTTTCTAAAGCGGCTTTCAAATTTTATCTCACAATTTCACAAAAATGCATGCGAATTTATTTCGCTGAAACAAGTTGAAAATTTGTAATTTCGTAAAAATTGTAAATAATCATGGAAAAACCGAGCCTTTTTCCTCGATATCCGAATTACGGACCGGACCTGGCATTCCCAATTATTTCTTTGAAAATTTGGGTAATCCCAAATGAGGTAATGAGGTATGTATATTCAGATATATAATAATTATCGGCTGATTAATTCTAATACGATTTTAGACATTTAAACTGATCAATTTTTATGGAGGGTTACGTTGTATGATAATAAAACAGAAGCTGTCTATGCACTATTTTTTTTGTAAATGATAAACTATGATTTTCCTTGGATCCCGAGTCGATGGGTATAGAGAGGGATAGAGAAACAAGAGAGATCATCAGTTGGAAAGATCACATGCGGGATATACATGGTGTTTCGATGTCGAGCTCTGCCGATCAACTGCTGCTCGTGTTGGCCGATTTCATCATGTTTACCGTGGTAAAATTGGCTAACGCGCCGTTGTACTGAAGCAGAGATTGTAGGTTCAAGTCCTGACGGCGAGCTGTTGTATCTTTTTCGAAAAATTCATAATATTTACGGCTTATGTTTTTTCGTTTTTTGATTCCTCTTGTTTCTCCAACTCTTTGAATCACCTACGAAAAATATGATTTTCCTGTTAAGTGAAGCTCAACTTTTGTGTTCGATTGATTGAAAAATATACACACGTTTTAGAAATAAAATTGATTTAAGTTCTGGTTGCTTTAAATAACATCAAAGAAAAATTTTGCATTTACGGTTAATGTTATATTAAATCTAATATCAATGCTGATGATTAAAAAACAGTTGAAGAAAAATTGTAAAATTAGGCTTCAAAACTATTATTTCGCCAGTTGGCCCATTCCGCTTGTTTCTGCAGTGGATGCTATTTAAAAAATTTACTTCTGGACAATAAGTAAATCCGTGTGCCAGGTCACAAGACTCAATTGAGATCGCTTTAGCACTATTTTAAATATTTTTTTGAAAAACATACATAATATTAGCGCAGTGGACTAAAGAGCCGAAGTTTTTTATCAAAAGAGCCGCATGCGACTCTCGAGCCACAGTTTGCCGACCTATGAACTAGAACAGTGGTTTTCAAAGTGGTCCCTACCGCCACCTTGGGGGCGTTGAGAGCTTCTAGGGGGCGGTGAGCTTAACTTTGAAATTTAGGGAGCATTGGAAGGGTTCAGGGGGGCGGTGGGGTCCTTTTTAAATTCACATTTTCACAAATTACGGTACAACTAAGAATTAGAATGACAACTAGTAAGTTCAATTGGAGTGTCCATTTCCCGGCCGTTTTAACGTTCCCGGGAATCGGGAAATCTTAAGATCCAATTCCCGGGAATTCCCGGGATCCCGAGAAAAAGTTAAAAATGAGAATTCATCAGTCCACTGCATACAAAACCATATATGTATGGTATTTTTACATTTGTAATGTAAAACATTTCAAACTATTAATGTTTCAAAATTGCAATCAAAATTACTTTAAGCAACAAAATTCACATTTCAGAAGGTGCCAAGAATATAAGAAATTACCCTACTAATTTGTAAGCGCAGAGGGCGCTATAACACATTGAATAAGTTTTTTTTTGTCAGATGTCTTTTAAAGAAAACCTTTAAAAAATGTTATTTGAACATTTTTTAGCAAAACTCTAGAACGTTATAAAGATATTAGGAAGTAAATTTTAAATTAATTATTTATGCAGTAGACGGTAACACAATAATGGTGTAATATCCGGTTCTTCATTCAAATTAAGGATCAAAAATAAAAAAATATCAGTGTACTAAAAGAAATATAAACTCAAAAGAGTATACCTATCTCAAACCGAAAAAATGGTGCTTGCTAAATTTTGACAAAATTCAGAAAAAAAGTGCAAAATTAATAGAAGTAAGTTTGCTAGACTTCAGGTTATTCATCGAATTTCATAAATGTTCTAATGCTCATTTGTTTCAAAAAGTGTCAATTCATTGCCGATGATTTTGTTACTATCCACAGTTTGCGAAACGGAAGTTCTTAATGATGAGTTTTGTGAAGAGAACAATTCAATTCTTTTCATAAAGTTTTTTTTGGGAATTGTATGGTTGTTTAAATTCGTTGTCGTTTTTCACTTTTAATACTAGGTTTCCTTAGGAAATTAACGTTTTTTTTCAAATTCAAAGTAATAACAATTTTTTTTTAATTGAAATTTAAACCATTGGTATATCACGGTAAACAATTTTGATTCTTTCGAAATCTGACCAAAAATTCTAAGGAAGGTTGAGTATTTTTTTGGAAAAATGCTTTATTTGTTGAGTTCGGGAATTCCCGGGATATTTCAATCGTTTCCCGGGATTCGGGAATTCCCGAAATTTTTCGATTCCCGGGATTTCCCGACCGGGAATTCCCGGGACGAACACTCTAAGTTCAATGCCCAACAATGTAACGACTTTGAAGAACTCTGAAAACCAAATTATAGCTAGGTTGAGGACAAATACCTGTAAACTCACACAGTTGTTAAGCAAGTTTTTGTCTCTGTATGTCACAATCATATATAGATTATTTTTTAATTGTGGAAGATTTCGTATACGATCTGTATATTGATCTGGTTTTGTAAGTTTATTTTGGCCTGAACTAAGAAGCATAAATTTTGGATGGAAATGTGTTCTAGGTCATATGAATTTGATAAATTCTAAAGTTTATACAATGCCTGAAAACTTTTAAAATGTATTCTTTTGAAAAATTGACAATATAATCTTTCGAACAGAATTTGTGAAAGAAGGCGTCGCAGATATGGTCATAGATTTTGGAATAAAAGACGAGAATGCTAACAACTTAAAGGATAATTTATTTTAAGTTCTGATTTGCTGATCTTTAATTAAATCGATAAAGAAATGAAATAAGGCAGTTTTTCATGATCAAACACCAAAGGTTTCCGATTTTTACTAAATTTTCGGGATTAAGTTTTGGGAACCAGACCTGTGAAAAAATAGTATTCAGATTAAGTCCACAATTGCAATAAATAAAAGTTGAAATTTATTTAATCAAGAAATGATACTATTTAAAATACTCATTATCAGTGTGGAGTTTCGGGAAGCAACAATTCCAATTTTTTAATACGTTTTAAACTGTATTAAAATATTTCTGAAAGTTGACAACGGTTTAGAATATATCTTATTGGATACAGAATTAAAATGCTTACGTTTAATGCTTCTCTAAGTTAAACTCCTGGATTCGACCTACAACTCTTCTGCGTGACCTTTCTAACCTCTAAACACGACTTTGTATCAATTACAGCACTATCAGAGAACATGTTATGATGATCACTTTTTGAATACGTTTTTATGATATTTTTAACATTACGAATTCACCTTAAACCAACGATGGTCGTTAACATCAATTGTAGTTTTCTGTTACTTGTGCCTGCGTGCCTTTTAGAATAACTGTGAATTTTAATATTGTGTTTTAATTAAAAGTCACACTCAGCAATATTTATCCTCCTGTTAATTTACTGTTTCCAAATGATTATGTAACGAATTAAATGTAATATTCTCAGAAACTTTGATTCTTAGATTGATCTTTGATTCATTACTTGTTACAAATGGCGCAAAACTTCAAATGTATAGCTTCTATTTTTCTACCTCCTATGATTATTATTATTATTTTACGCGCTGCATTTTCGAACATTATTGATGTTAATTTACCGAAATGTCATAAAACTGCTGTTGAGTTTCGCTGAGATGAGCCGTGTCGACTCCTAGTCGTGACAATCAGGGAACTGAAATGTAGGGAAAAAATTGTCAATGATCACACAAATTGTGCAGCTAATGATCGGATTTGTGGTAATTTGTGACAATTTGTTAAAGAAAATAAGAAGATTTGAGTGCAAATGAGAGGAACCAGTGCTCGGAGAGAGTGACAATGTGCTAATTGTTGCAAATTGTTACAATTTGTGAAGCAGTTGTGGAATATTGATCATTACCATTCCAAATGCAAAGAATTCTCTCTTGATTTCAATCTCTTGTTTATTATGTGATTTACCGAATTATCAGTAAATATTTTGTGGAAAATAAAAGGCAAATTTGATAAGTAAAGAATTATGTTAACCAAAATTTTGAAAGGTAATTTGTTTTTAGATTTTTTGTGTTTTCCAGTTTAAGTATTTGTCCTGAAAAAATAAAAAAAAAAAAAAATAATTTCACTCTTGGTTGTCAATTTTATTTTGTGTTTTGTCTTGCTAAAATTGATGGTTATGCGTTGGCTTTTCGGCCTTCTAAAGTCAATTATAACAGTTTTTAAATGTGCTACATTTTACGTTTCAAATTATACTAAATGAAATTTCAAAAGCTTATGGTTTTGCAACGATACCAATAAGCTTTCTTTCTAAAGATTTTTCAAAAATTCACTCAGGGGGGCGTTGAGCTCAAAAATTAAGCGAAAGGGGGCGGTGGATAAAAATGTTTGAAAACCACTGAATTAGAACTTACATTAAACAAGCAAAAATAGCCTAAGCACTGATTTCAAATTGATAAAAAAAGAGATTGAAAATAACCAATTTTAGATAAGGTTTAGAAACCTGAAGTATGTATTGCAATTTGAGACTCAACTAGCAGCTCCTATTCTTGAGGGATTCATTATTAACAACTTTGGAATATAAACTTGAAATTAATGGACTGATCAAAATTTGAATAATTCCAAAAGATGCAGCAAAAAAACCGAGTCAGTTTGTTAGTATATATATACTGCCGTTCTAAGCAAGATTGTCCCATGTGGAAAAACGTGCAAACGAGAAAAACGCGATTGAAATATCAGCTATATTTCCAATTTTTCTCTCAAACTAAAAATTCACCGACAGTTTTTTCGTAGTGAACAGTTCAAGTTAATCATTTTACAATGTTTTCTGCCACAAAAAAATACATTTCCTACAAAAAAAAACAGCAAATTAGAGCCAAAAATGCTCCGTGTGACACTTTTGCGTAGAATCAGAACGCATGCCGATGCTAGTTCTACGAAAAACTGTCACACGGCTACAGTTTTTCTATCATTTTAAAAGCTTGCGTAGTTTATTTTTTTCCCCAAAATTCATGTTAAACCGTAATTTGAGAAATACGTTCCTCTTTGTTTATAAAAATGTATAGTTGAGTATGGATCTTGTAAGTAGTGCCTACCGAAAAGTATTTAGCGAAAATTTCTCTGAATAAAACACTCAAGGCTTCTCGCTCCTCATCTGCCCTCTATTTTAGTGTTCTTTTCAGTGAATTACATCAAATTCAACAGTTTGAACTCATCTTAGGGCAATTTTTTGATAAAATTTGCATTTTTCATAGAATTTTCTCTAGTGTGACATTCTTGCGTAGAACTATCAACATAGAGACAACCACCTTGATGAAAATTTCGTATAAGTTCAGAACAAAGTATACTTGTTTGTGTTTTTATTCGAAAGTTAACACTAAAAGAGACCATTTCCAGCAAAAAAGTGAAAATGACCCAAAAGTCACATGGGACATTTTTGCTTGGAACGGCAGTATAAATATAAAAAAAATCCTAATCAAATAATCATCCTTATATCATTGAAGTTGTTCCTTGACATTCTGGTAACAAAAAGGTTTCGATTCAAAAACATTAAATTCTTTTACTTTTAGATAAAATCTAAAAAGGCTTTATCTCTAGATATAGTTTCTGATCGTTTGATACTGAAGATTTAAGTTATTTAATTCAGAACGCAGAACGTTCTAATAAACCCTAAAAAAGAGATGATCAGTTTTTGTTATATGATCTTTCAGGAATTTCTTCAAAATCTAATACTTATCGAACAGAAAGGGAAAATAAAACTTCTGCAGAATTATTCTCAAACGTCAAAGTTGATCAAGATCTTTAAGAGATTTTTATGTATAACCTTTATTTTGAATATGTTAGATTAAGGTTGCCGAATTGCCCAGATATTTAATACATATTTTGGGAACTGTCCAGCACAGCTCTAGCTCGGATTTCATTGTGTTGTAAGTTTTTTTTATTTATGCCTTTAAAACGAAATTTTTTGAGCAAGTTTTTTTTGAAAAAAATTATGAAAGTTTTTTTGGAGGTCTTGAAAACGAATTAAAATCTGTCGATGAGCTTTGATGAAAAAAAAAATTCAATTGTTTTTCTTGATCTATGTTGAGTAATTTCTGGGTTTAGACAAAATTTGCCCGGATTTTTGGTAAAATTGCCCGGATTTGTCCGGCCCGTAAACGTATTGAAAAAAATCTGCAACCTTATTTTAGATATATTTTAAAGGCATGACAAAAATAAATACTATTATATTAATGTATGTTTTCAATTTTTGAAAATCAACCGTAGCATCTTCGAAACATGAGCTGTTGAATAAAGGATAGCTAATTTTAGTTCAGGCCTCCAAATAAATCAAAACCTGCTCTCACCAAAATTATAATAATAATAATAATACCTCATCACGATTTTATCTGTAATGTAAGGCCGCAACAAGTTTCAATCTTTCATTTGTTTCTTGGAATTAAAACATTACGGGGGGATGATACAAAATTCAGATTTTCAATAAATTGGAGCAAATTGGAATCTGCCAAATCTTGCATGCAACTAACTTGTACCCAATCTACATTGCACGAATAAGAAAAATCTAGTTATTTTTAATCGATAATTTGGCAAAATCTCGAATCCGAAAGATGATACGATTCCCAACTTCTACAGTTTGACTTTTGCTCTTTCAATTATTTGAAATTTCGAAGAATTTATCAATTATTGAAATATTCTTAAAGGTATTCTTAAACTTTATTTATTCCTGGATTTTCGGAAAATTAAGAAGAGGGAATGACGAAAGAAGAATTTGATATTTGTTTTGGTCTTATTAAAAAAAATGAATGTGTAATCCTATTTCAACATTGAACAAGAACAGTTTCAACAGTGACATTTTTTTACGAAGTACTTATTATTGGATAATGAGAGAGAGAGAGAATTTATAATTGTATAATTTAATTTCAGAATAACTTTCATTAAATTTTGAAAATTTCATGGTTAATCCACGAACGAAAGTGCTAAATTGTTTCACGAATACTTTCCCATAGGGCCGCGCAAGCACCATGCTGAAGAAACATTCAATCAATTGGAAAACAAGTTGTCGTATCATGTGAATCTCATATAAAATTATTATTATTCATGCGAATATTCAGTGTTCCCTATGACCTTAAAAGATTTCCACGGAAGCTCTCTTCTTACGTGAAAAGTTAAACAAATCTTCAATATTTTAAAATATACTAATCAAGCAGTAGGTTTCTTGATCATCCCTGACATTTTGTATTTAAATTTCCTGATCAATAATAATTAAAACAAAACCTTCCACAGTGGACCCTACTGTGGCATTCCAAATTACATCACCCAACACCCGACCAAGCGGTCAAACATCGGAAGCAAACACCCTATCACAGATCCGGATCTTGGGGTCCATTTCTGGGAACAAAAGCAAAAAATAAAACACCCAACCCAACCAAGTGCTGTTTCTTCTTTTCCCTCGAAGATCGGTTCCGCTGATGGGCTTTCGTGTCATCTCCAATTTAAATATTTGCCTAACAATCCCACCAACAGAGAGGAGCCGCCAATGACCACTACCTGCTACCTAGTACTGCACTGGCCACGGTGTCCCTCCATTCGGCCATTCCGGAGCTTATTTATCTCTATTATTAATAAGCAAATCTCTGACGACGAGTGTGTGTTTGCCTAGTGCTAGAGAAATGCGTTTTCCGTCTTTATTTAGTGGGTTTCACTTTCTGTGTAAATCTGCCGGGATTTTTCATAATGGCGTGTGTGCGAGTAGATAAATATGTACAAACCTTTCTAATGTTTGCAACGATTTGTTGTCGGCATTTCGAAGGTTTTCGGGAAAACAGTCATAAATGCGTTATCACTTAAGACCTTTCGAAAATGAAGTACTCAACCGTCAAAATCATATTTGCATATACTGTTGGTGACTTTGGGTCGGAAGAGTCCGAAGGCAAAAGAAAGTGATCCGGACCAGTTTTTTTTTGTTCATCTGTCGCTTGTTGTCATTTCTTTCATCATCTTGTGGAACTCGCGCGAAGATCTTCCTCCAGGGGCCGGCTTCGTCGAAGTCCGGTGACGTTTTGGGTGGTTTGGTTTGGCGTTCGGGTCTTCTGTAATATCTATTCCCCAATATCTTCGGAAACCGGTCATCACGGGATGGAATTTGGCTGTTGCGTGATCAACTGGTTTTCCTCCAACAGCAGCAGCAACAGCAGGTGTCCGGCCGATAACGGTCTCTTATTTAGTAGTTTAATAGAAAAGGAAAGCCGGAGGGGGACGAAATGGTTCACATTCAAAGGAAGGTCCTCCTTTACCTGACCAAGTCTGATCTCTGCCGGCGTGATGGGATTGAAGATGGTATTTGAAAAATTACGGTTCGTTTGTTCGTGTCTATTTACTTTTACTTAGCAGCTGACGAAAGTCTTGCTTGACCAAATAGGACACTTACGTAATCGGCTACCTCCTGGTCCTGCTGGGTGATTGATTATGTTATTCAATCCGTTTTGGGCCATGGGAACTTTTAAGTGGTACAAAAGTTGGACTAGATCAGTGACTTGCTAATCAAGTGTGGCCTAAAATGGTAAAAGGGCGTTTTGGTGGGCCGAACTGTGCCATTAGACTCCTTTCTGCACTTCAGTTAAAAAGATAACTTTTCTGATTTTTTTTAATGAAATATCAATAGTTTCAAACATATTTTTTAACAACATTTTTAATGGAATTTTGAATTTTACAACAGCCTTACAAATGATATTGATGTCAAAAATCGTAAAATTTGATTTGAGGAGGCTTCCTGACCAAAAATTTTACAAAGTCACTGGTCGGAGTGATGTCCCCATCAAGTTCAAATTCGTTTTTGCCAATAACTTTGCAGAAAAGTGTTTGATCTGGAAAGATATTTGGAGCTGCGGCCGAAAAACCCCGGTTTTTGTGAAAAACAAGACCATGGACTCCGAAATGTACAAGGAGGAGTGCCTGAAAAATGATTTTTTCCTTTTGTTAGATCTCACAAAGAACCAGTAAAGTTTTTGCTAGATTTAGCTAGCTGTCACTACAGCGAATAGGTACTACAGTGGTATCGGGCCAACTGGTGGATTTTGTCGAAAAGGACGTCAACCCACCCAACTGCCCTCAATTCCGCCCTATCGAAAAATTTTGAGCAATTGTTAATCAGAAGATGAAGAAGAATGGTAGGACGACTCGGGATGCAACAGAGATGAAGAGATTTTGGAACAAAATGGCTGCTGAGGTCAGTGAATAGGGTGTCCAAACTTAGATGAGTGGTTATCGACGAAAAGTACGAAATTTCATCGAAACAACATCGGAATAATTTTTTTTATTATTTTTCCTTAAAAGTGCAGTAAAAACCCTACAATTTGAGCACAAAACATTTTTATTTCGATAACATAGCTCCGAGATAGACCCTTTTTAATGCGTCCAGATTTGTAGTGATCCATGCTTTAATAAGTTATTCGAAAACCGCGAAACGATATATTAGACCATATATTAACGCGATGACTTTCTGGATTAATCCATATTGTTCCGAGGTCTTCGAAAAAACTTTTTAGTGGAGGTTTGATAGCTTAAACTTATTGGCTTATGATATAGCTTAGTTGGCAACGCAGTTGCCTGCAGAGTCGATGTCCGTGAAATCTAGCCCAAGAGTAAAAATCGAACACAGTTGTACCGGATAAGATTTTTAATAACTGTCTGCATACTGTATCGTTTATATAAAGTCAGGGATTACAAAAAAATTCTTTGTAGGGGTGAGCTCACTGCGACCAAAAACATTTACTGCATCTGAACTTGATTAGTTTTTTCTCAATTTTTGATACCTCCTGGTTTTTTCTCAATTTTATGCAAGTTAAAAAAACAGTATTTACCTACCAAAGTGGAGGCAATGTACAGTGCGTTCAAAAAAGAATGAAATCACGTGAGGCAGTGCACTCTATTCCAAATTTCACAAGCTGCCATTTCTGTCTCGGTGGATATTTTTTCAAAAAAATTTCACACAATTTACTTCAACTATCCAACTAACGCTCCATAAATTTTGAGAACTGTACAATGACTGAAAAAATGTACAGCAATTCCGTAAAAAAAGGGAAATTTGAGATTGCTTCGCTAAGGTCTCTGTATCTTTGAAAATTTTCGTTGAAAAAACTTGAAGTTTGGCCAAAAGTTACAAAAATGTTTCATCTAGTAACTGACCAATTTTCATAAAAAATTTTTAACGCGAAAAAAAAGGAGCCAGTTTGGAAATGAGATGCATTCAGAGGTCGGCATTAAAACGCTATTCGCTAGTTAGTCCGCTACATTTTTGTTTTGATATTTATTTTTTAACTTTATTTCTGGAGAACTTACGGCCCAAAAAAACTCCATCACTTTATAGAAAATAACATTTATCAGCATTCCTGCTTGAATAATTCACCTAGTAGTGTTTGTTTATCCTTTTTTTTCAACTGAAATCCCGTAAGAAAATAAATTTGTCGACAAAAAAGTAGCGGACTTATTTAGCGATTAGCGATTTAACGCCAGAGACTAGAAAAAAGCATGTATCAGCATTCTTCCTTGACTGATTACTTGTGGTGGCGTTTGTCTATCTGCTGGTACAAAAGTTTGGTGAAAAAAATAAATGAAAACGATAGTTATCTAACAAAAACGGAGCAGACAAATTAGCGATTAGCGCTTTAATGCCGAACACTGGATGCATTATTGCCCAAAAGGCGATTTCCTTCTTTATTGGACGAACAATTGTATGCAAACAATCGTAATCAATGTTTCAATACAGTTCAAAATAAGAAAACAGAGCTTCAGAAATGGCCCGCAAAAATATTGATAAACAAATTTGATACAAACTTGAAACGAGTATTATATTTGCTCTTGTGTTTGCCTAGCAAACATTTAAGAGGGTATATCGCAGGAACAACAGAATTAATCAAACGAATATACCAGATGAAAAGATTGTATCAAACTTACCAAAATAGCATATAGCTATAAAAGTGGAGGCGATATATCTACAATGACATGATTTTAACGATTCGATTTCCCTTTAAAAAGCAAAATATACGATTTGAAGTAATTTGAATGAAACGAAAAAAAAATTTGAACTCCAGCCTCCGAGATGTCAACTCATCAGTTGAAATGATTCGCGCTATAGCTCTCAAAGATTTTCTGTTCACGAACCGGTCAAAGGAAGAAAGAAGGAAGGATCTCCCATTTATCGTAAATCAGTTCACTCAAATCATAAATGTCGAGTTAGCGTATTCTCAACTATTTGGAAACATATTTACGAATTGACTAAACTGCTATCCGATTAAACTTTTTTGAGCAAAGCTTGTCGTAAATGAATGATAGAAAATCACTCAATACCAACTTGTTTACGATGGTTATTGAAAATGTCTAAATATTCGATTTGGATTATCATTTCTATTACGATTTTATGTTAGCTGGGTGACTTTCAACTCCGTCGAAATATTTTCTTATTCAAAACACAGCAGGAATAAATTCTAACAATTCACATTTCTGGTGATAAATTTTGATTATGTGAAACGATAATCCATGAATATTGATTACGATTCGTTCCATACAAACATTTGTCCAATAAAGAATGAAATCGCCTGTTGGGCGATAAAGCCACTTATTTTCAATATCGGAAGTATTTTTGATCACGTGAACAGATTTTGATGAAACTTGGTCAGGTACTAGATCAAACGTTTTTGCATCTTTTGTCCAAATTTTAAGGTTTTTTACAAAACTTTTCCAAGATACAGTGACTTAAGTAAAACAATTTCAAATTTCCTTTTTTCCGGGAATTGCTGTTCCTTTTTTTCCAGTCATTGTACAGTTCTCAAAGTTTGTGGAGCGTTAGTTGGATAGTTGAAATAAATTGTGTGCAAATTTCGTGAAAAAAATTCAACCGAGACAGAAATGGTAGCTTGTGAAATTTGGATCAGAGTGCGCTGTTTCACGTGATTTCATTCTTTTTTGAACGCACTGTATTGTCAATTGCATGAATTTTTAGACTATTGAGAGAATCTGATTTGACAGGTAACAATTCCGCACTCACTAACACCATCACATTCTTTATATAAACTATCATGTGCTAAAAGTTGAAAAGGGACTATATGAAAAAAGGAGCAATATCAGAGTTCAGTTACTTCATATGATTTCTACCAAAAACTTCATATGATCAACTTTCATACGCACCGTTGCCGTCTTCAACAAACTGCGCAGATTGCCCTATTTAGACCCCCGTGCAAATAATTTGCGCGCAGTAAAATCTGCTCACAGACCTATACATAGACAATGATACATATCGATATTCTCTACATCTTAGGATAAAATTGAATTAAAAACAATTGCGACTGGTGTGTCAGTAAAAATTGTCAGTGAATCCATAATTTTTTGGTTAATTTTTCAGTAATTCGAAAAACGCCCGAATAATGCATGATTTATTTATTCCACTTACATTCTTGTTCCCGAATGTACAGAATGAATTCTGTTTTCTGTTCGTTTCTTTTCATTTGTTGATCGGTCAATTTTCGTTATTAAACTCCTTGGTTTGCTTTCATAATAATTTTCGCCAAAACAATAACGATTATGCCGTTTGGAAATGTGATTCGAAAATCAGAAGCGAGCAACGGCTGATTTGAAAAACTGACACGGGTTGTCTATGTGTGCGTCAGTGCGAAAATATTTCTGCGTGGAAATTATTTGCACAGAAGTCTAAATAGGTGCAATATCCGCAATACATATATAAATTTAATTTCTTTCTAAAGCGACGAAAACTACACAAATTGCTCGTTATCCGACACCTTCTTCGTATCTATCATAGCCTTCAAATGTTTTGCAGTTCTCTGATTGGTCAATATAACTCAATTCCCACCTGATTTTAAGCCATCAGGATTCAGGATTCGATCTTTTCACTATGCAGTTGGAATTGCGATTCGCAACACCATTGTAAACCAAGGTTGCCGAAAAAAAATCTGTGATTTTGAGAAAAAAATTCTTAATTTCTGTGATTTTACCTAAAAATTCTATGATGTTTTTCTGTGATGCAGTTTCCTTTAATTTCATTGGAAATTCATGACAAATTGG
This sequence comes from Uranotaenia lowii, assembly GCF_029784155.1. Taxonomy (NCBI): domain Eukaryota; kingdom Metazoa; phylum Arthropoda; class Insecta; order Diptera; family Culicidae; genus Uranotaenia; species Uranotaenia lowii. Next base: position 141,279,126 of record NC_073693.1, read on the forward strand.
GTCTTTTTAACCTTCAAGTTGAAAAAAAAAAATCAATTTACATTGAAAAATTTATTTATTATACTTATATTCAAGGTAAGAAATCTTAATTTTATATTGGCAAAAAAAAATTTTTTTTTTGAAAATCCATTCATAATTCGAAAATTTTGTTAAATCTGTGAATATTTCAAAATTCTGTGTTCTGTGACACAGATTCTGTGATGAAAATTTGCTCGAAATTATATGAAATTACAGATTTTTCTGTGATTTCGGCAACGTTGCTGTAAACGACTTAAGTATTCCTGGAATAATACTCATATTTTGCCCAGCATAAATAAACTTTCATTGAACTTACCTTTACATAATGAAGCCCTTTGGTGTACCAAGATCAGCCAATGAGTCTGATTTTTCAGGATTTTCCTGATTTTTGAAGGTCTATCCTGATAACCTGATAAGCCTAATTTTTTTTTCCCTTTTTTTGGAAATAAGCCTGATTTCGCCTGATTTTTTGGTTTTTACAAAAAAAATGTACAGATCCGTTCAAAACTCAATAGAAATTCAGTGCTTGCTCGTCGTCATTCCAACCTTGAACTCAATAACTTCACACTCTGTGGGATTCAAATCTTCTATCAATGTTTTATTACTGGTTTTGGAAGATTTTGGCGTCCTGAACTCGAATTTTTTGTCAGATTTTGTCTATAGCATCCAGTTTAAACTGGCACGGCGTAAAAAAACAGTTTTTTGATAAATCAATCATTGATATCTTTTCTATTATTTTTTACTTCTTTTTTGAAGACGGCAAAGCGTTCGAATTTCTACTTTGAAAAATATCTATAATTCGTTTTGGTTTGAAATTTCATCGAAACTACGTTTCAACATAAGGAAAAAATAAATAAAATTTCTTTAACTTCACAGTCAAAATTACTTGCAGTCTTCGGGAAAGTTGATTATTGCGTAAATTTTAAATTTTTAAATTCGTTCTACAGCAATTCTACAGTTGCTTTTTATCTTAAATATTGCGAAACACCTTATAAAAAGCTGGACGTTTCACGATTAAACATATAAAGTTTTCGCCCAACAAACAGCCAAATGCATAATCTTCGAAATATAAGTATGGAAACGGAATAAATGATTGATTTTTGTTTCAAAATCAGCAACTTTGGTACGAAAACTTTTGAAATCTGCCACATTTGAGCATAACTTCGCGAGAACTACTGTGAAGAAGTTTGAATGAATCAAGTCCAAAAACGTAGATTTTCAAACAAGTGCTGAAATACATATTAGAAAAACGCTATATTTCGTCCGTTAAACGTGTGAAAGCTGGTCAATCTTTGATAGAAAATATTAACAAAAGGCATGGAATCAAAAAATATCGCGTTTAAAGATTAGCTGATTTCAAAGAATTATGAATGATACTGTGTATCAGCTCCATAACACTTTACAGCGGTGACCAAAAAAGGCTCGATTATTTTATGCTAGCCTAATTTTCCCTGATTTTTATTTTCAATCTCACTGAATTTGTGAAAAAAATGTTGGCAACCCTGACCAGGATAGGCAAACACCATTGATCACGATATCCGATTGAATTTTTAACTTTTGTACACTTTCCCATACGACTTATCAAAACAAACTCTAGATATAACCTTTGAATCGAGTGCCAAAAATGGCAAAGTTCCTCTTAAAACGGGAACATTTTCGTTGTATAAAGGCACTGGCACTTGCCTACAATGGATTCGCTCATACTTTATCGAAAGAACGCCATACGTTAAGCTTGAGAACGTGAGATCCAGGACTTACTCGGTAAACAGTGGTGTACCACAAGGGAGTCACTTGGAACCCCTTTTTTCACCACTGTTATGAACGAGTTTCCTGAAGCGCTGTCTGATGTGTTCGTGCTTGTGTACGCCGATGATTTAAAGATGTTTCTTCCAATTCGTCACCCAAAAGATTGCACGACTCTGCAAAATGCTCTACAAATGTTTGCGGATTGCTGCAGCAGGTTTGGATTAAAAGTCCACGAATCTAAATGCAATGTGGTTACTTTTTCTCGGAAAATTAGCAACATCATGTACGAATATCGCCTGGGAAATGATTTGATTGTTGCGCGGCAGGCTTCAATAAAAGATTTGGGAGTTGAGTTGGGCTCAGAGCTAAACTTTTCGAAGCACGTAGAAAAAGTTGTAACTAAGGCTAATTCAATGTTCGGAATGGTTAGCAGAATTAGTCAAGAGTTGAGTGATCCCTATACGATTGTATCAATTTATGTCGAATTGGTTCGGACCGCAATGGCGTTGTTTGGCGTCCATACTATAACATTCATATCAACAAATTAGAGAGAAATCAAAAGAAGTTACACAAAAGATACGCCTTGAGAAACCTTGGATGGCAAGCAGAAATGCCGGAGTATCGAGTGTTGTGCATGCTGGTAGGATTTGATTCCCTGGAAACTCTCAGAAAATCGATTGATGCACTGTTTTTAAAAGATCTGACCAGTGGAAGATATTATTCACCGTATTTGACATCTCAAATATGTTATAACGAAGGCCGCAGTAGTTTGCGTAGCGTAAGCTAAGTTAGCTAATCGGATTCAACATTATGCTAGGAATTAGTCTATGTACCGAATCATGGCACTTTATAATGCAAACGTTGATATTATTAAATTAAATATGGCCAGAGAACAAATTAAAATTAGAAGTAGGAAGTGTTAATTCATATTAATTATTCGTGTTGTTCATAATACTAACTATACTCTAGAATAAGATAAATGGCTGAAGTCTAGAATCTCAATAAATAAATTAATAAAGCCTAGAATCTCAATAAATAAATAAATAAATTTAACGCCGACAGTGGCCTAGAGGATAGCGTTTAAGTCTTCTAAGCCTGAGGTCATGAGATCGAGTCTCGGTCACGGCATACATAGTACTCTTTCTGTGGGCTGGTGGTGTTAGCATTAGGAAGATGCTAGCCATTATATCCTTGAAAGATGTACGCTTTAGTCTTAAGTAGAATTTTGATCTCTGCAAAGAAACATGAAGTTTCACTGAGATCCTATATGTGTGTGTTCGTTTTTAAAGCAAAAAAAAAAAAAAAACTCACCTTAAGGACGTAAAATTGATTAAATTCAAATTCCTTGAATGAAGTTAATGTCCACAGATAATCCGCTTGTACATCAAAAGTTTTAAGGTTGATGTAACATGAAATTGACGTAATCAGAAAATTTATTGGTTCAACCAGTTATTTTTAAATCAACAAAAACATGTGATTTTCACCCTACTATGAAAAAGGGGAAAGTTGCAAAAAACTTTGTTTTTAATGAAAAATCATTTGAAAACGTAAATTTATAGTTTATGATATATTTGTGATGTCCTACCGCATAAAGCACCAATTTCAGGTTTTTTTACGAATAAAATTTTACATTTTTTCTGTCAAAAATGTTTTTAAAGAAAAAGCATAAGGGTGCTGCATACAATTATTAATAAAAAGTACTATAAATAATTCTACTAGCTGAAGTCATAAAAACCAATGTTTGGATGGACGAAATTTTCAAATTAACAAAGGCGCGAGGCAAAACAATTATGTTCCAGCATATGGAAACGAGATTTATAAGGTGTGTTTAGTTTAGGAACCACTGTGGTAGCATAAAACCGAGTAGATTTTTGAGTGATTAACCTAATGGGAGGTTGCTCTGTGTATGCTGAAACCCTCAACCTACATCGGCAGAGTCTAAGCGAAACTCTCTTGGATTGTGTACGACAATGGTCGTCATCATCAGTAGGAGTGATCATCGCTTACTACCAATGATCATACTACGGTTGACCAGAGAGCTTTCTTATTGTTTGAACATACTACGGCTGGCCAGAGATCTCTCCCATTGTTTGGGAAAACATCGCAGCATCCAACCTCGATTGGTGGAAAGCGAGTGATCAAGCCGGCCATCGCTAACCAGTTGAGCATCTACACTCAAGACGCCCGTATTGTTTTCTGGTACACGGTTGCTTGCTTTGAACCGCACTTATAGATAATTGTTAATTTTAAGTAAAGTTATTTTTAAGTCAAAAGTCCATTAAATTATCTTAAGTTCAAAGTAAACCACGCGTTTTCCACAAGTTTATTCCACGCGAAACTCCTATTTCCTAAGGGAAACCCGGTTTGGACGAGTGCGATACAACCGACAATCAAGGGTTGGCTGGAGGTCAACGACCTGGCTGCGGACTTAAAGGGTGACCAGACACACATCAGGAATCAGGTAAAGGCCCATTCCGGACCCCAACAAGGTGAATCTTTGATTTGCATTTTGATGCATTTAAGCACAGACAGGAATTATAAAAAAAATTGGTGATTGTTCGAAAAATATTTTTACACCAGCAGGGTTGGTATTGTGTAATAAAAGCACTATAAAGTTAGTAGATGATATCGTTAAGCGAATCCATCATACCGGGTAATGTTTTCGATTGTATCCCATTTACCCGAAAACCATTGCCCAGAATGATTTTTTCCCAGAATGACAAATACCCGAAATCGAACCCCAGAATGAACCATTTCCCAGAAAAAAATTCCCCAGAATGCATCATTTACCAGAAATTTTTTTCCCAGAATGAACCGTTTCCCAGAATTTTTTTCCCCAGAATGGAACATTTCCCAGAATGGCACAAATCCCAGATTTTTTTCTCTTGTATTTTTATTTGTTTTTTTTTCTAATGAATTCTTGTAAATTTCATATGATTCGAAATTCATTTTTTCAAAATAGTATTTTTAAATGAAACTACAACTTTGAAACTAAATTTATTTTAGAACCAATATTGTGTTTTGTTTATGGTTAATGGTACTTTAATTGATTCAATGCTTACCATGGTCCTTTGAAAACCGTTTTTGTATCCGACTCCTCACGCTGCGCGTTCGAACTTGAAAGACGTTTTGTCCTTCACGCTGTCGCGTGGCGGACGGGGCTAAGGGATCACCCCTAGCTTTCACGCAGACCTAGGAAGCCCCGGCAGACCTAGACCAATGTAATGGGGCCGCCGCTTCCGACGGCGGGTCGGCGGCCACCTTCATCCTCGTTGGTTGCGGCTTTGCCGCAAAAGAATTATGTTATGAAATCCCTTTTTTTTGTAACAATTCCTTTTTTTTTATAATTTCTAATAAGGATAAATGTTTTCAATTTTCTGGGAAATGGTTCTTCTGGCGAAAAAATTTCTGGTAAATGGTTCATTCTGGTGCAAAAGTTTCTGGGAAATGGTACATTCTGGCGAAAATTTTTCTGGGGAATGGTTCGTCTGGGGAAAAAAATTCTGGGGAATGGTTCTTTCTGGCGCATCTATTGCATCTATTACTCGGCCGTAGGCGCATTTGGGAACACTTTCCCCTACTTGAAATTCTTGTTCCCTGTGGTATCAGTTTGGAACATCTTTGCATTTTTTCATCTCAACTTTCTCGACAACTCGCTCGAACGAGACAATTGTATTGAGCTCATCTCGATAGCATAGAATGGGTGCACCATGGGTGCATGAATTCACCTCAGTTTGTCAAAGTACGTAGGTACTCTCCTCTATTTTTTAGATGTATTGGTATAAGTTGAACAAATTTTCAACGTCAATTCTGCTCCATGGATTCGTGGAAAACGGATAAGAATTGACTTGAGATTCGATTTGATGTAATTTATTTGCCATAAATATTCAGGTTTCACTCAGAAGATAAATCGGTAGTTGGTCAGCTGGCAACTCATTGCACCCTCTTAATCATGCCGTTTTATCACTAGAAACAAAAAAAAGCTATCCACCATATTAATCAATGGCATCTCATCACGACACCACTCTGTGGTGACCGAAGAAGGAATTTCTCATTAACCACTCGCGCACAAACTTTTCTTCCCAAAAGACGCCAAAAGAATGACCGTTTATTTTTCATCGATTGCATCATCCTTTCTCCTCGCACACACACTTTCAAGACCGCCTTAATAGGATTCATTCTGCTCAATTTCTCACACCCACACCTTATTCGATCAATGAATGCGTTACCGAATCATAGGCCTAATGATAAATAACATTCCGTGTTGCCAGAGAACGTTCATTACTAACAGATTTAAATGTTAATTGAATATTATAATTTAATTTCTATCTTACTGCTTATTTGTACTCATATCCACCACACACTCTGGTTAGTAGAAGAAAATAGTTTGTATGTAGTTATACAATGTATTCAGCTCGAAACGATGTGATAACCTCCTATCACTTTCCGATGTAAACAGTTCCTTGTTCCTCGTATAATTAGAGGAGAGCGGACCACTTACTATCACTGCAATCTTGAACCTGACCGCTGCTGCTGCCGATAGGGAGACCATCTTTCTGATAAAACCTCTACCGAAACAGAGCCATGTCAATTACTTCCGGAATTTGATTCAGTGCGACGACCGACCGGTTTGATAGCAGTTGATTGAGACCGGAATTCCCACAGAAATCGTTCAGCTGACGCGACTGAGGTAGGCACGCATGTGGAACAACGATCAATCGATGGGTACCGACCGCGTCAAGAGCCTAAGAGTGGCTTTGTAGATAAAACCGGTATAAATTATCAACATCCGTTTCGGCTTTGACTGAAAGAAAAGGTTAAGAAAAGTGCAATATATCATGTGTGGGGTACCAGCTGAGTTCCACGGAAATATTTGACCATTGGATCTGATCGGATGCTCGTTAGCAACACAGCTTGGATGTTTATTAATAGCCGATAGCTCAAGTTCTTGTGATAGCGGGATAGACAATAAGCTGAACATTAAATCTTTTCATCGGATAGTTTAAAAAAAATAACGTTTAGTGTTAAGCTACACTCAAAATAACTTTCACCTAGAATGTAAGTGATATCTGGAGTAAATTTTTCCGATTGAAAATTTATGTGGATTCGAAGTGAACGATGAAGTAAATTTCAAGTGTCAGTCATTTAAAACTTAAGTAATGAGCATTAACTCATGAAATAAAGAATTTCAATAAATTTTCAATTTCAAAGCGTTTTTCAAATGTGGTTTTGGGTTTGGTGAAGAACTCAAATGAACTGAAAAAAATTCAAAGTAGAAAAAAATCAAGTCAAACCAGATAGTCCAAATGAAGGAAATTGCTTCAAATATGGATTTCCGAAGCACTATTGTTTATGACCCGATAGCCTTCTTTCTCTTTCGCCCTGTTTTAGGGACAAAGGCGGGAAATTATGTGTTGATTAACCTTAAAGCAAACAACTTTTACGCAACGAATTCAGTTCAACATGTGAGACAGAGAAAATAAAGTAACTGTCTCCTGTAACTTTTGCAAACACTGGAGCGCCACCAATGATCGACTTAGCCGAGCAAGATTTAATCCATTCAAAACTACAAGCTCGCTCACGTAATATCCACCCAATTGCAATGCGGCATCAATCCCGAGCGTTTCGATTGAGCCCAATAAATCGAGCCTCAATCGTAAATGTCCGGTCCAAATGTTCGCTAAACGAATTCAACATATTTATGGCGTTTGAAGTTTTACGAGGCCAGTTTCCAGAAGAGAGCTGGGGACAATAACAACCACAACGGATGAAATGTTACGGGTTAACCCTACAGGAAATTTCACTCCTCCGCCGGGCTCCACAGAGGTGGTGGTAAATAATTTCCGTGTAGTTTTATGACGCCTAAATGTTAAAAAATTTCTTCATTCTCCTTCCAAACATATTCGAAGGCAAACAGTGTTGCCGATGATGGACGAAACAAAAATAAAAGTGCTAATGATTTTACTATCAGTTATGCTGATTGGTCATCGGCATGGTTTCCATCACCAATCAACTCGAGCCGGACCAAACCGGACACAAGACACCAGAAGGCCTGGTCCATGTTGACCCGTTGCCTGGCTGACTGACTAGCTGTTTTGGGTTACGGAATAATCAGACAGCTCGCGCCTGCAGCCACTTGGCGGCTAATTTGGCCATCAGAGCCTTTCAATTTTCTGCCAAATAGTGGCGACCCCAAAAAAAGAAGATAATGTCGTTTTGTCGCTGGAAGGCGTGTGAACCCGGTTGATTTTCCCTCCTGACAACGACAACGCCTGACGATTGACGCTGCTGATGTTGAATCTACATGGTACAATGTTTCAAATGACTCATGTTAAACCCTTTAAAGGCTATATTTGTCTGTTAGCGTTTTTTTTGACTCAGCAGTGCTGAACATAGTTATGCGCACACATTCCAGTAATAAACCTACACTCAATGAGATCTGTTCCCAAATGGTTGCAACTCAAAAAGGGCTTAGCACACATAACTGCGAGATAAACAATCTCGCAGTTATGTGTGCTAAGCCTTTGTCACCTGTTACATCTATATCAATAAGGCATACAATGCTGGAAGAGAGAAATGGTTTTTGTAGAAAGTTTAATTTTTTTTTACAAATTGGGAGAGTACTTTTAAGAGAAAGTATTGTGTGATTTCCAAGATAATCAATATTTTACGTTACTATAAAACTGTTACTTCTTTTGTCATATACAGATCAGTTTATCATTAGTGTGTGCACTTCAAACTCACAGTGCACAATGGTGCAGAACATCAATCTAGCTGTACGAAATTAATAGCACTCAAGGATGAAGAGATAGACGTTTTTTTCTATAAGTGAAATACACTAAATACTTTCTATAGAGCTTCAGCAACTTCTAAACCCATCATAATGTATGAAACATATGTAGATCGTGGCTTGTTATAACTTTAGCCAGCAAACCATTTTATCCAATCTATAACGTGTCAGGTCCAAAAAACAGTTTTATCGAGGGATTTTTTTTTACTGTAACTCCTGAGGGTGATGTGATAGGACTTTGACATATTCAACAAGCTTATGTCTGTATTTTGATCAGATAAACAACTTTGTCGAAGACATCAAAGCCTTAATTTGAAAAACAAGAAAGTTAGCATTTTTATCTCGCTATCGGTGGACCCCTTGGCAAAAATTTTGATACTAGAATATGCTCCATGTAAAACTGAACAATGTTGCTGAAGACATCAAATGTCTATCTCTTCATCCCTGGGCGCTTTTAATTTCGTACAGCTAGATTGATGTCCTGTACCACTGTGCAGTGGTTTATCTTCCTTTTATGATAAGTTAATTTTCTTCTTCAACTTATCTTCAACTGTTCAACGAATAAATCAAGCATAAGTTTACTTTTTTCTGGACGCAGCAACTGTAGTAAAGGAACAAAAATATGGAAAATAGAGCGAAATAAGAGTAGTACCACTTATTTTTTTCTACAAACATCCAGATTATTTCTCAAAATTAACTGTTTAAATGTTAATAATAATGTTTCTATAAACTATTCGAATAGATCCCTGCATTTTAAGTAGTTTTCCAGTATTCCAAAGATTTTATAAGGAGTTTTAAGAGATGCCCCTCTATTACTAAGGAATTTGATATTTGAGTTGTAATTCCTTAACAAACTGCTAACTTTCTTCATTAACATGACGTGAAACGGTTGCTGCCGTGATTTTACGATTGCTATGAATCTCAATTCAGAGATTCACTCAGCCACGTCTGTCACTAACAAAAATAGATCAATAACTGATCAATAAGTCTTACCTAACGGACAGGAGCCAGTACGTATCAGTAAATTCTGCTTATTCTGAACCATATCGAGCATCTTCAGGAGTTCCTCAAGCGAGCCACCTGGGACCTCTACTTTTTATAGTGTTAATGAACAGTTCACCTGAATCACTTTCAGAGGCACTGGTTTATCTTCGCCGATGATGTGAAAATATTTTTGCCTGTAAAAAGTTTGGATGCGTTCTCAGATTTTTTAGTCATAGCAAAACTAAAATTGAACAATTCAAAATGCGAAGTCATATCCTTTACCTGAAGCTCTCTTATTCAGTTCACGAGCTGTTTAAGCGGGGAAGCGATAAGTAGAGTTTACCGCGTACACGACTTAAGCGACACGACTAGATTCCTGTTTGACCTTCAGAGATCACATCAATAGCCTCGCTCCGGATGGTTTCGCGATGTTTGGAGTAGTGAGGCGCTTTGCTACCCAAGCAACCAAAAGTCTCGTTAAAAAGGTCAAACACAGCTTAATCAGCATAATCAATGTGCTGAAGTTCCTTTTATTCAGCCCAAAATTTAAGTTCTTATTGAAACTTTGAAGTTCCATCACAGATTTGAACGGCCTTCTATTCAGCCCAAAAGTAAACGTTTAATCAGCGAAAACAAAAAAAAAATAATTTTCCTCTCTACTCTTACTTTGGTGCTGCTAGTTTCTCGGCATCCATCTTTATACCTCCCATTACCTCCCTCAATTGATCTTACTTAATTGTTTTGTTTTTAACTTTGTTCGAAACATGCCAGCACGCACGCCAATTCTGCTACAGAATTATTTGATTCGCTTACTCAAGCAATCAAACAACCTAATGGAAAAAATTAGTCCTGGTACCAGATTTGAACCCCATCCTCCGAGATGATAGCCGAACACGCTGCCACGACGCCACGCCTAGATGTTGCCTTACTGGCAGCTAAAATTCGAAGTGGTTATAAGCTTCCTAGAATACCCGCAAGGGCAGCCAGCGGCCAACAGCAAAGACGCATGTTGATTATTACTAAGAAACATTACGAAAAGGCGTATAAATCAATCATCCGTTAAAATAATATCGGTTAAAAAAAAAAATGAAATTCCAAGTTTATAACTGTTAAGCATAAAATAATACAAATTTCTGATTTTATCTTGATATTTAATCAATGAATTGCTTCAACTAACTTTCATTGTGTTATAAATTCGTGATAAGTAAATACTGTTGGACGAAATTTTATAAAGTTGAAGTATTTACTCTTTTAAAAAACAATCATTTCCGAGTTAGCTTTAAGTTGTTCTGAGTTGAAGTTTCAATATAAATTATACATTTCAACAATTTCCAAGCTCCAAAAAATGATTTAATTATTATATGCCCTTTTGTGATGTTCGTTCACATTACATATTCATGAAATGGCGGACATGTCTCAAAAAAGGCTATTTGAGGAACTTTTTGGAAATTCGAGTCCATAGACGGCAATTTGAGACCCAATTTGTAACTTTTATTCTGAATGGTGCGATTGGCATGTCACAGAAAAGACTATTTGTGGAACTTCTTGGAACTTGAAACTCACAGAAGGCTATTTGAGGAACTTTTTAGAACTTGAAGTTCGCAGAAGGCTATTTGAGACCTAATTTGTAACTTTTATACTGTGTGGATGCGATTGACATGTCACAAAATAAGGTAATTGAGAAACTTCTTGGAACTTGAAGTCCACAGAAGGCTATTTGAGACCCAATTTGTAACTTTTATACTGTGTAGATGCGATTGACATGTCACAAAAAAAGCTATTTGAGGAACTTTTTGGAACTTCAAGTCCATAGAAGGCTATTTTAGGAACCTTTTGTAACTTTCATGCTCACATTCGAGAAAATTCGGTACCAATTCACTTTGAAACCTTTATTCAGTGAAATTCGAACTTTGGAGGAACAAGTTTAAGTAGATATGAGACTTTTGGTTGCTTGGGTAGTGAATGAGAAAATACATTCCATTCTCAGCAAAAGCTTTAAAATCTTAAAATTTTATTTATTTTCTGCATATTCTTCATCCAATCCGAAAATATTATTCACAAAGCCTCCCCAATCTGTGCTTTTCCTGTCGCTCTGTTTTTGTTTAAGAAAGCCGGAACGATCCGAAAACATTTTTAGCAACAGATTCGCCTAATTGTGCTTTTCGTGTCACTCTATCTCCGTTTACGAGGGCCAGAATAATTCGATAGTATTATTAGAAACAGCCTTCCCAGCCAGAAGGCTAAATCAAAGCTCAGCAGCACAGCTACTGCTGCAGTAGCCTTTAGAAGCTGCGCTTCCAAAGACAATTCCGCCTTTTCCACCGGAAGACTTAACCAAATAAAACAATCATCAACCGCCGCCTTAAAAATCAGCGCTTTCTTTGCCAATTCCGTTTTATTTTTCACCGGAAAGCCAAACCAAAACAAACAATCAGCAGCAGCCTAAAAATCTGCGCTTCCAAACCCCTTCCGTTTTTTTCCACGGGAAGGCCAAACCAATACAAACAATCAGCAGCAACAGTCTTAAAAATTCGCACTTCCAAAGCCATTCCGTCTTTTTCTACCAGAAAGCGAAACCATATCAAACTATCAGCAGCCTTTGAAATTGGCACTTCCCAAGCCAATTCCGTCTTTTTCCACCGGATGGCCAAATCAAAGCAAACAATCAGCAGAAGCCGCCTTAAAAATTTGCGCTTCTAAAGCCATTTCGTCTCTATCCACCGGAAGGTCAAATCATACCAAACCATTTTTAAGGGGAGAAATCACCGAAAAAGCCGCTAAAAATTTCCAATAACAAACATTCTGCAGGAACAGCCTCAAAAATCTAGGCTTTCTCAGCAAATTCCGTTTTTTTTTTTCACCGGAAAGCCGAATCAAAACAAACAATCAGCAGTAGCAACCTTTAAAATCTGGGGTTCCAAACCCATTCCGTCTTTTTCCACCGGATAGCCAAACCAAAACAAACAATCAGCAGCAGCAGCGTAAATAATCTGCACATTCTAAGCCTATTCCGCCTTTTTTTTAAACCAGAAGACCAAATCAAAGCAAACAACCAGCAGAGGCTGCCTTAAAAATCTGAGCTAGTAAATTTCATCTTTTTTCCACCGGAAGGCCAAATCATAACAAACAAACAGCAGCAGCCTTAAAAATCTACGCTTTCTAAGCCAATCCGTCTTTTTCCAGGAGCCTAATCAGTAACAATTTTGTTCGTAGAAGCAGTCTTTAAAATCTGTGCTCCCTGTGCCCATCGGTCTTTCTAACGGAGCACACAGGAGTATTTCACCCAGAAACCTTTCCAAAACTCAAAATTTAAATTTCACTGGTTACTTTTATATCATTTTTTTTATTATTGAATAAATTTAGCATCATGTACCGTTTAGTTTTTTGACATTTGTAAGCTGTAGCCGCTTTCGAAACTTTAGTATTTTTATGGGATAGATTTTTTCAATAAATCGTTGAATCAGCGCCACTAAGTCAAGTCTATGAAAAAAACTTTTTAGGTGACAAAAAATAAAAATTTGAAATGGAGAACTTCAATCGAGAAATTTTCAATAGTTTTAAGTATAATAGATAAAAATCGATGATTATAGAGACAGTATACAGTGCTTTAAGAATTCTTTTATTAATTTTTTTGTTTTAAACGTTGATTTTTTCTTCAACAAATTTATGTTTTTGTTTATGTTTTCAGCAAGTCCCGACAAAATTTTTGATATCATTTGATAACTTCAAAAATCATGTGCAAAAGAAAGAAAAATTCGCGCTTAATTGAGCTATTTTGATATTTTTTAGTATAAACATTAAAAATATTGGTTTATGTTTTCGACCGGTGAAATGTTTTTAAATTTTAATTTTTGGCTTTTTACGGTCTTGGATCTCATTCACCCATCAAATGCCTTAAAGTTGAAAAAATTAAGAAAAAAAGGTTATAATTTTGCTTTAAAAATCATAATCTATTATGGCACCACTGTAAAAATTCAAAAAACCTAATTGTTGTGAAGATTGAAAACCTAGGAACGAACTTTTAAAGACGACAAGTAGTTTTGGACTTAGCGATAAAACTACACCATTTTGTTTGTATTTTCCCATACATTTTGTATGGGGATATATGAGAAATCCAAAATTAAACATAAGGGTCTTCAACTTTTCTCACTACGTTTATTTTTTCTTCTTCTTCCCAAAACTTTTCCTGAAATGTTTAAGAATTACATTTGGAACATTCAGAAATGTCACAAAGTGTTGAAGTCAGATCTGTGAGGATTTTTTTTTATTTATGTTAATGTCTTTGATAATCATCATACAGCCATATCTTAAACTAAACACAACTTGTGTTCTAAGACTACGAATAATATTTTTAAATACATCTTTGGACTGGTTAAAAACTAAAAACGTTTGACACTTCGTTGAAAACACGAGAACAATTATACAAGGGGTGGTTTTGTGCAAAAACGGTGCGGTTAAGTGGTATCCACAAAAAATTCTGATGTCGAAATCGTCTCGTTGGTGCGTGAATGTTGGTGTTTTGTAACAGTTGTGGGCAGTCTATGTTATTCATCAACAGGTCAAAGACAAACATTCTATCGAATGTCTGTCCGTCTGCAATGAAAGGTTTCAAGGGATAATGAAGTGCATCGTTCTTCGTACGGTGTGTCGTGATTTTACGAATCTCAATTCAGAGATTCACCTGAACACGTCTGTAGCTCGCAAGAATAGATCAACGACTGACTTTGTTTTGTTTGTTTGTCAAGTGCTGCCAAAATAGCAAATGTTCTCATATATAGAAATTTACGAAATTTATTTTATTTTATTCATCTACAGTGTTGCCGAATACAACTATTATTTTTATTTTATCTATATATATAAAAATGAATTTCTGTCTGTCTGTCTATCTGTCTGTCTGTCTGTCTTTCTGTCTGTTCCCTATAGACTCAGAAACTACTGAACCGATTTACGTGAAACTTGGCAGGTGGGGGTATTGGAGGCCGGAGAAGGTTCCTATTATGGTTTGGGACCCCTCCCTCTAACAGGAAGGGAGGGAGGGACCTCCCAATCAAAAAACAATTGTTTGTATAACTCGAGAACCAATCTAGCGAATGGTATAAAATTTGGCATGGGGTGGTATTTGGGAACGGGGAATATTTCGATGAATATTAGGTATCCTTCCCTCCTCTCAGTGGGGTGATAGGAAGGGGGGAGGGGGGCGACCTTACAATTTTTCATATAATTCGAAAACTATTCAAGATATTGAAACCAAATTTGGCATGGGAAGGTATTTTGATACGAAAAATATTTCAATGATTATTTGAGATCCCTCCCTTTTTGCAGTTGAAAGGGGAAGGGGCCTCTTTTATATTTTTTTACATAACTCAAAAACTTATAAAGCAAATGGAACCAAATTTGGCATGGGAAGGTATTTTGATACGAAAAATATTTCTATGATTATTTGAGACCCCTCCCTCTTTACAGTAGGGAGATATAAAGGGGGGAGGGGCCCTCTATTTGATTTTTACATAACTCAAATACTAATCAAGCAATTGGAACCAAATTTGGCATGGGCGGATATTAGGGAACGTGATATGTTCTAATGATTGTTTGAGACCCTTTCCTTCTTCCAGCGGGGAGAAAGGAGGGAGGGAGGGAGGTTAGTTCCATACAATTTTTATTGCATAACTTAAGAACTACAACAGCAAATGGAACCAACTTTGGGCATCGAACGATATTTGGGTACGACAAATGCTACTTTGAATATTTGGTATTCCTCAATCCTTCAAAAAAGTGGATGAAAAGGAAAAGAAGAGATTTCCCTTACAATTTTCAGTATAACTGGAGATCTGATCTAGCAAATTTGAACCATATTTGGCATGTGATGGTATTTGGATACGAGAAATGTTTCTTTTATATTGTGAAATTATTTGTCGGCTATATCGGTGAAATTTATATTCTTTGAGAAAGAATATTCAAGAATTGAAAGATTATAGACGGATAGAAGATTAGAATAAGATGAAAGATGTTGAAAATTGAGCGGAAGGGTAATTTTTAATTTGAAAACTTTTCATCACATTTCATCGATTTGTTCCTCACGGGCCTACTACCTTGTAGTGGTTGAGACAGATAGAATTGTAGCAACCACCACACAATAGTAGGCCTAGCGTGGTTCGTCCCACAAGCGGAAACTTGCAGTACGAACGAACCGTGAGGAACAAATCGATGAAATGTGATGAAAAGTTTTCAAATTAAAAATTACCCTTCCGCTCAATTTTCAACATCTTTCATCTTATTCTAATCTTCTATCCGTCTATAATCTTTCAATTCTTGAATATTCTTTCTCAAAGAATATAAATTTCACCGATATAGCCGACAAATAATTTCACAAAATAAAATTTACGGTGATTAACTCTTCGTTTCTTTTATAAATTGAAGCCCCACCCTTTTTTCAGCGGAAAGATATAAAGGGAAAAGGGGGCTACTATACATTTTTTTGCATAACTTGAAAATTAATAGAGCAAATGAAATAAAATTTGGTATCGAAAATTTGTTTAGTACAAAAAATACTTTTATTAATATTAAGTTCTCACCCCTCCACTCAATGGGGTGAATGGAAGGGGGTTGGTACTTCCTTTCAAGTTGATGCATAACTCAAGAATTTACATCGCAAATAAAACCAAATTTGACATGGCATGGTATTTCAATACGAGAATTTTTTTTTATGTCAAACAATTCCTTTCTTGCAGTGGGATGATAGAATTGGAAATAAAGGAAGGGAAGAGGAAAGCTTACATTTAACTTTTTTTTTTACAAAATACGAGAAATGGACAAAACAAACCATGGAAAATCATTTTGATATGATTCTATGATTATCTGTCACACCATCCTTCTTTCAGTGAGTAGGTACATAGGAGGAGGAAGGTGAACCCAATACAATTTTTTTAGCATAAGTTCTCAATTTATGCTAACGAAGCCAACAAATGGAAACAAATATGGCATGGAAAGGTACATGGTTACGAGATATGTTTCTACGATTGTTAAAGACCCTTACGCTTTACAGTGTAGAGAGGAGAAGAAAGGAGGGGGTTCCATATAAATTTTGTTGTAGAGCTCAAATAATTGCGTACGATTAATTTGGAACCCTTCTTTTATTTAGGGCGGAGCTTAAAAAAACAGACTTAAACTATCGGATCTTTAACACAAATCGTTTGCTTACGAATTATGTTATATTTTGATTTGAAATAATGCCAACAAAACCATAAAAATTTGAATAAATTCTGAAAATATCATTCGATTTTGAAAGGTGTAGCAAAGCACACCGGGTCAGCTAGTTCCTAATAAAATTTGATTTATTTTCTGTATCTTCTTCATCTCATCCCTACATTTTCTGTATCTTCTTCATCTCATCCCTACATTCCTTCTCACCTCTAATCTTAATTAAAACTTTTCACACATCAACATTTTTTTTTTTTTTAGTGCAAAATTTTATTTACCAAATATCCTCAATTGTTATTCCATATTCCACATCTCTATTCTCCATCCTACAAATTTTATTTAATTTCTGCTTATCCTTCATCACATTTCTACATTCCTTCTCAACTCTATTCTCAATAGAATCTTTAATTTACCGACTTTTGTTTTTTTTTTAAATAAAAAATTTTATATCCCAAATATCCTCATCTCAATTCTACATTCCATTCTTTGCAAAAGCTTTTCAAATCTTTTTTTTTTGCATATTCTTCATTTCATCCGGGAATATTCTTCACAAAAGCCTTCCCAATTTGTGCTTTCTCTGTCGCTCTGCTTTTATTTACCAGAGCCGGAACAATCCGCAAAAAAACATTCTTAGCAACAGCTTTCTCAAACTGTGCTTTCCTTGTTACTCTGTCTCTGTTTACAAGAGCCGGAATAATTCGATAGTATTCTAAGAAACAGCCTGCCCAGCCAAAAGGCTTATTCAAAACAAACAATCAGCAGCAGCAGCCTCAAATATCTGCGCTTTTAACCTTCAATTCCGTCTTATTTCCACCGGAAGGCCAAATCAAAACAATCAGCAGCAGCAGCCTTAAAAATCTGTACTTCTAACGGCAACTCCGTCTTATTTCCACCGGAAGACCAAATCAAAACAATCAGCAGCAGCAGCCTTAAATATCTGCGCTTTTAACGGCAATTCCGTCTTATTTCCATCGAAAAGCAGCCTTAAATATCTGCGCTTTTCATGGGCAATTCCGTCTTATTTCCACCGGAAGGCCAAATCAAAACAATCAGCAGCAGCAGCCTTAAATATCTGCGCTTTTCAGGGGCAATTCCGTCTTATTTCCACCGGAAGGCCAAATCAAAACAATCAGCAGCAGCAGCCTTTAATATCTGCGCTTTTCAGGGGCAATTCCGTCTTATTTCCACCGGAAGGCCAAATCAAAACAATCAGCAGCAGCAGCCTTAAATATCTGCGCTTTTCAGGGGCAATTCCGTCTTATTTCCACCGGAAGGCCAAATCAAAACAATCAGCAGCAGCAGCCTTTAATATCTGCGCTTTTCAGGGGCAATTCCGTCTTATTTCCACCGGAAGGCCAAATCAAAACAATCAGCAGCAGCAGCCTTAAATATCTGCGCTTTTCAGGGGCAATTCCGTCTTATTTCCACCGGAAGGCCAGATCAATACAATCAGCAGCAGCAGCCTTAAATATCTGCGCTTTTCAGGGGCAATTTCGTCTTATTTCCACCGGAAGGCCAAATCAAAACAATCAGCAGCAGCAGCCTTAAATATCTGCGCTATTTGTGCTTATTCTACCAACCACGCCATTGTCGTGATTTTACGAATCTCAATCAGAGATTCACCTAAACACGTCTGTCGCTCGCAAGAATAGATCAATGACTGACTTTGTTTTGTTTGTTTGTCAAGTGCTGCCAAAATAGCAAATGTTCTCATATATAGAAATTTACGAAATTTATTTTATTTTATTCATCTACAGTGTTGCCGAATACAACTATTATTTTATTTTATTTCTAATAAAATTTGATTTATTTTCTGTATCTTCTTCATCTCATCCCTACATTTTCTGTATCTTCTTCATCTCATCCCTACACGGTGGTAGTCTAACGGCATCATTCCATGGCAGTCGTCGGAGTGCATATCTTAAAAACTTCTTTTGAACCCTTTCAATCTTTCGATTTGTACTTCTTGATAAGGTGTCCAGACTATCACGGCATATTCCAATACACTACGAACCAAGGAACAGAAAATCGCTTTGAGGCAGTAAATATCTTCAAAATCAGCGATGTTTCTCCGGATGGAACCAAAGATGGCAAAAGCTTTTGCGGTGACGGCGCACAGTGGGCCAGGAACCACACTTTTGCGGTCAAAATTGACTGCAGGCCAGAGGCTTCGTTGTAGCTCATCGGTGTCTTCGACAAAGTTTATCGACTATATTTGCGCTATACATTGATGGATTTGAATTAGTTCTATTTTTCTCCGCAAGGTGGCGCCAAAATCTAACTTTTTACAGGAGCAAGATACAGGTATGGTTTCTTCAACAAAGTTGTTTATTATACCTTTAACGTCAACTTTGTAGAACATTGTTAAGCTCTATGTTGTGTACTTACCTTGTAAAAATGATAATTTAAGAAAACCTTGCAAAAAATGGTTTTTTTCGCCTATTTTTGTTTTTAGCTATACAATACCTCAAATTTCCACAGTATTGGATTGGAATAGACTCAAATAAGATATTCTAGTGGAAAACTTTTTCGGTTCGCAGATTTTTTCTGTCAAAATCGCAAAAAATAGGTTAAAATTATACATTTTTCAGATTGCAATAACTTGCTTGCGAGCAATTTGGCGCACCTCATTTTTCGAGAAATGACAGTTATGATTATGATCTAAATGTATGTAAAAAATGTCGGTGGGTTCTCATGGGTTCCTTGTCAAATGATTTTATAAAGTTGGTTAATTTTCAATACAAATTCACATATTAAAAGACCTTTTTCAAAGAAAATATCCGCATTTCTCGTAGAAGTCGTTTTTTTTCGTTCAGTTATTGGATGAATCTATTGCTTGTTGAGTCGATGCTTGAATAAATAATTCAGCACATTTTTTGCACTTTTAGTCAAATTTGTAAAAATCAAAATTTTTGAACACTATTTAAAAAAACAGTTTTAAATTATTTTTTATTTTTTAATAAATTTGTCCAAATGTGCTTAATCGCTTGATTAAGCATCGCAATGGACTAAAGTAATAATAAATCGACGAAAATTCGACTTTTCTACGAGAAATGCGGATGTTCTTTGAAAAAGGTCTTTTAATATGTGAATTTGTATTGAAAATTAACCAACTTTATAAAATCATTTGACAAGGAACCCATGAGAACCCACCGACATTTTTTACATTCATTTAGATCATAATCATAACTGTCATTTCTCGAAAAATGAGGTGCGCCAAATTGCTCGCAAGCAAGTTATTGCAATCTGAAAAATGTATAATTTTAACCTATTTTTTGCGATTTTGACAGAAAAAATCTGCGAACCGAAAAAATTTTCCACTAGAATATCTTATTTGAGTCTATTCCAATCCAATACTGTGGAAATTTGAGGTATTGTATAGCTAAAAACAAAAATAGGCGAAAAAAACCATTTTTTTGCAAGGTTTTCTTAAATTATCATTTTTGCAAGGTAAGTACACAACATAGAGCTTAACAATGTTCTACAAAGTTGACGTTAAAGGTATAATAAACAACTTTGTTGAAGAAACCATACCTGTATCTTGCTCCTGTAAAAAGTTAGATTTTGGCGCCACCTTGCGGAGAAAAATAGAACTAATTCAAATCCATCAATGTATAGCGCAAATATAGTCGATAAACTTTGTCGAAGACACCGATGAGCTACAACGAAGCCTCTGGCCTGCAGTCAATTTTGACCGCAAAAGTGTGGTTCCTGGCCCACTGTGCGGCGGCTATGTGTTCCGTAAAAGTCAGTTTGTGATCAAACACTACGCCCAAATCTTTAATAGAAGTCACTCTCTCCATTTATTTTGTGTCCATGGTGTAAGCAATGCGGATGTATTCTCTTGATTTATGGAATGTAATACACTTATTCGAGTTAGCTATCATCCCATGAGACCTGCACCAATCCAAGAATTTCAAGATGTCAGCTTGAAGTGCTGCACAGTCCACAAGTGATCTAATAATTCGGTATATTTTAAGATCGTCTGCGTACATCAATTTCGAAGATTTGAGTATCCAAGTAAGGTCGTTCAAATAGAGTATAAAAATAAGTGGGCATAAGTAACTTCCCTGACGGACGCCGGATGGAACGTCGAACGACTTAGATCTGATTCCTCGTAAGTTCACAAATGCTTGGCGTTTCGTTAGGTAAGAGTACAGCCACGATATGGATCACGAAGGGAAGCCAAAGCTTATTATTATTTCAAATTACGAGCTCGTGCGGCACTTTGTCGAATGCTTTAGAGAGGTGCACGTAAATAGCGTCAACTTATTGTTTTCTGCTCATAGCCGAATGCAGTGTATTACAATAGCACAACAAATTTTAAACTGTTGACCTTTTCCGCACAAACCAGCGTTGAAACTCTGATATTATTGAAATCTGTATATTAAAAGTGTTGTGATATCAAATAAAATCAGAGTACTATTTCAATCGGAAACTGATAGTACAATCACAATTATTCTCGTCAAGTTATGTTTAGAGATCAGGTTACAAAAGTTATTGATATATGCTTGAATTATCCATCCGTTATATTGGCAAGACTTCACTAATAATTTCCGATCTGTTTAACTGGCAACAATTCCAGTGAACACCACGAACTTACTCTTCGTCGATTCTAGAACAATAGTGAATTGACGTCCTTTCTCATTTGCGACTTTCTGTTATTGTTTACATTTGATACGGGGTTCGTCAGTCCGGATCAATCGCCGCGGTGAAATTTTCGGTCATCGCGAGTGTTGTTTAACACCTCCCCTTAATTCGAACATTCAGTAACTCGAACAGCTTGCGATGCTGTGCCTTGGGAAGCCCCTTCGTGATTGCATCGGCAGGTTGATCCTCCGGTATTTGATGTGAACCTTCCGAAGCTTAACCAGCTCTCGAATTAACATGTACTTCAGGTCCAAATTCTTTATCCGTTGATGACACCTTGGTTTTTCTGTGAATTGAATACAAGGGATGTTGTCTTCGATGATTAGGAAAAAGTCTGTGTTAGCCAAACCTAGCTCGCCAAGGAGGTTGCCGAACATAATGAAACTAGTTCAGCTTCTGTAGATGACAGACTGTCTGTTGAAGTTTCGTTGACCACGAAACCAGATTACTAAATACCTTGAAAGCATGACCAGAAATAGACTTTCTAGTATCCTGAAAAGGTTAAGGCAAATGAAAATGCCTCAGTCAGAGTTGTAGCCAAAAATTTTCTCTGTCGAAGTCCATGTCAGTTCTTATGGTGGTATACCCAATTTTTTCAACTTTATCTAAGAATTGACTAGCTAACTTCTCATGAGGAAATCAAAGTGTTTTTTTTTTCGCGGCAGCCAGGATTTAAACGCTGGAAGACCAAGCATGTCAACTTGTCAGCTTAAACGTTGTACCGTCTTTAAGGTGACGTATACCACCGAATTTGCAGTGCCTCCAATATCTTTTCGGCTATGGATCGAATAATTTACGCTGGAAACTTAAGTAAGTAGAACAAGGACTGTAAAGTAGGAAATCCACCCCAAGAAGTGTCTACAGAAGCTGCTGTTTTCTTTGTTGAAGCAACTGAAGGTCGCTACGATCTTCCTACAGGATTCGAAGAAGTCACTTGAAGAAGTCAAAATTTCTGTGTTCAATCGCTCTGAGATCACTGAATATAGTAATAAAAACAAAATACTGAATAAGGATTGATCGCAGCATAAACAAGCGGGGCACAAAACTAATACTTAGTTTTCAATCACCTCGCTGAATCAAATTCAATAGATTCGTTTTTAAAACATTTCCCCCTAACCGTTTCTGTCAGTCGGCTGACAAACTATCATCAAATTAAACCCCCGAAGTGAGCCTTCCGTTCCTCTTGTCTTCCTTTAAAAAACACAGCGAAATAGAAATACTTAGCTGACGCCCGCCCGGTTGACTGCATCTGTCCAGTCCAGTTTCCGACCCCCTCGCTTGGAGTGTCTAAGCCATCTTCCTTCCACGTTATGCTGTAATTGCTGTAATGGTTACCATCAACGAGCCCACGATCTGTGCGAAGAAAACTGCGCACCGCAATGAGGAGAAGAATCAACATCGAGCAAAATAGGCACCCGAAGAAAAACAAAGATTATGTAAATCCTCTGACCGGGTAATTGTACCCGCACGTTCCATTCGGAGGTTTTCCCTCCCCTCGTCCGATGATTTGTGCGGCAGCTCCAATTTTGTTTTCGTTATTTGCTTTTATTTTTCAACATTTTGCCATTTTCTAGGCTTCCAGTTTAATTTGAAGAAGCAAAAAAAAATGTGTGCGACCAGCTAACCAACTTTCTTCAACCGGCTCAACAATTCCATCCGCCCGGGTGAGACATTGGTCGGTCAAAAAGTGTAAGTAAAACTTGATAAAGGTATCGATCGAGGTCTGGCTAGGCAACGACCATTCAGGTTTTATTCAATGAATAAATGTTATAGCAACGTCTCTGTGTTTGCTAGAGTCTACCGGTTGCAAATAATAACGACGAAGCTGCAGATCGCCTTTTTTAGGCTCTGACAAAAAGGTAAAAGGTCGCATTTAGTTCGAGCGGCGGTGCGGTGAAAGGATGATGATCATCATCACGTTTAACGGAAACTTGGACGCTGGGCAAGAAATTACTTTTCCATTATTTGAATTAGCGAGGGGTGCTTCACAACTGGGCAAAAACGATGGTTTGATCTCGACCGTAAATTAAACTGCTGAATGAAGACCAGTGTTTTGTTTAGTTAAGCGAAAATTTACTTGACAGTAAAAGACAATTTTGAATATCTGCATGTGAATTGTATGGATTTACTGATAGTGCGTGTTTAAAAAAACTTACTTTTTATAATGCAAATACAACTTTTATTTTTGCTTCCATCAAAACATCATACACTTCTGGCAACACTATAAAATTGTTCAAAACTAACCAAAGTGATGATTTAAAGTAAGTCAAAACATGTCAGATGTCATGTAGAATCTCAGTGAAATTTTATGTTTCATACATGTATGTTGCAACCGAGATTCTATCTCATGACAGCTGGCTTAGAAAACTTGAATACTATCCTCTAGGACACGGTCGGCGGTGATAAAAAAATACTTTTTTTTTAATTTTAATTTTTTCTAAAGAAAAATCGTCACCATCACTTGAAACCACATGTCCACACTACACAACTATTTTGTCTTATTTTTATCAATATTCTCCCCAACCATGTTTGCCGAAATCACAGAAAAAAATTATAATTTCACAGAATTAAAAAAAAATAATTCGTCAAAGAATGTGTGTCACAGAACTCATAGTTTTGAAAATATTTACAGGTTTCACTGATTTTTAGACTTGTGTACGTATTTAAAAAAATTTCTCAAGTTAAATGTAAACGAGACACAATTTCTCGTGACTTTTTAATGAAATAAGTGCTTTTTCATCTCAAAAAATCGTCACAGAATACCTGGATAAAATCACAGAAAGTCAGTTTTTTTTTCACAAAAACACCGGTTTTTTTCGGCTATCTTGGTCCCAACCTCCAGAAATAGTCGATACTCAAAGTTGTAACTTGCTGAGAAGAACGTTGTTTTTAAAAAATCAATGAATTTAGAAATTTAAACCAAATTTTTTTTTTCAGGGATTTTCATCCTATTGGATGATTCATCCCATCTCCTACCGTGGCTAGTGTACTTCTTACTTTTGTATATATTTTTTTGTATTTTTTTGGATTTCTTTTGTATTTTTTTTAATTTAAACCAAAATTCAGTGATTTTTTTAAAACTCGACTTCGCCCATGATTTCGATGTGGCAACGCTGCACAGATCGGGTTGTTCAGTGAAAGAGAGTTTTTTTTTCGTCTGCTCTCCCTAAGCTGTGCTGGGAGAAATAAATCGAACTGCAATCAAGAGTGAGATTATCAACATATTAGAATTAGCGAGAGCTTCCTTAAATTTTAGCCATGGTTCCTTCAAGCTGTTAAGCTTCAGGTATTTTTTCAGGACTTCTTTGGGTTTGGGCTTTGGGTTCTCTAAAACCTTTTAAAAATTGTTTTTCGAAATTTAGTTTTCAAAAAAGTAGTTCATTGTTAACTTAAAACAACTTATTTTAAAGTTCGTTTAAAATAAAATTATGGTAAAATTAGTATTTAGAACTAAACGTTAATAATATTCATTTCAAAAACATAAATGCTTTAATTTCCATATAGTTTGGAACTCTTTGACCCTGTCCAACATTAGGAAGTACTGAAAAAGGTGTTCTTTATTATGGACACAGCATTATTTAAAAAATAACATGGTTTAAACATTCTTATTACAAAAATCAGGGTAATAAACAATTCGATACAAACATTAAAAAAAAACTGTTGAAAAAATTTAGCTTTGGTGTGGTGGTGGTGTTTAATTTAAGAAATAGTGTAAGAATCCCATTCAATTTGGACATACAGTAGTTTCTCGATTTTATCATGATCAAAAAAAAGTTTGGCGAAACCATGAATTTGGTGAAACTAAAAATTAAACTGGATGAATATATTTTTATTGTCTATAATCAATAATTCATAATGTTTTCAGTAGTGAAATCGTGTTGTATCAATCAATTTTGATCATGAGATGTTATTATCAAAGTTTACTAAACACAAAGGATCGAATTCTGTTCGAATTATTCATGTCTATAGAAATTTTGAGGTTTTTTTTATTGACATAAAATTATGCAGAATATCAATTTGATAGGGTACATCTTATTGAAGTGAATTATTTAGTTTTTATGGAAGTTTAACAGTCCTTATCTCTAATGTTCATCTTGAAAAAGAATTTAAAGAAAACTGCATCAAAAAATTATCTTCTGCAAATTTCAAATTTCAATATTTCAATTTTCTCACCTTTGATTAACTCAAAAGTTTACCTCTTCGAAAAATATTAGCAGAGTTTCATTTTGATAATCAAAATTTATCTATTCAGGCAGGCTGCCCAATCAGGATTGCGCACGCCATTTTTTCAAGAAAACAAATTTAAAAAAAAACCAGAGAGACTCATCTCTTTTCAAAACTGCTAAAATTCACCCACATCTTTATATGATTCGCATAACCAAAAAAGTTTACTTTTTTAGAGCGGCTCCCCAAGCACAAATAACAACACTAGCATTTGTGTGACGTTAAAAAACTTAAGTCCATCTCGATTATTACAAATGTTTTTAAAATAAAAATGCTGATTTTCGAAACTATATAGCTAAAGTAAGCAGTTCAATGAAATTTTCATATTATTGAGTAACTTTATACCATGACATAAACCATAAAAAAAATCATAATCTCTACGCTTTTGAAAAAAAACAAAGATCCTGGAAATGGTTTCTGAATGATTTTTTAAAAAGCGTGGTAAAATCGAAACAATAACTGTGATTTAATCGAGCGTGAGTTTGGCGAGTATTGATAAAATCGAACAGTGATAAAATCGAAAAACTATTGTATCCGGTTTTTACTAAACATCTTGGGAGTAAGAAATCTATATTGTATGTATGATTAAAGTTGAGATGATCCGATCAATAATCTTTTGTATTGAAGATGTGATAAGTCGAAAATAACGCAACAAACAGTCAAAATCAAATGGTATGTAACATTAGGCACACATGCCTAATTAGGAACATCCACCCTACTATTTATTCTTCAAATGTTACTAATTTTTCAAATTTTGAGATCTGTGTGTACAAAATTTTCTTCTGTTTAAGGATTTTAAATTCAAAAGTGTATCATATGAAGCGAATATCTTAGCTCATGCTTCCTACGGAAATTCCCCTTCGAGCGTATAATACTGGTGGTCCACGCTTCTTCTCGCCCTTAGTTCCTGACGTCTCTGCGTTCTCTGCTCCACAGTAGGCCGGGCCTACGATTTATGTTTTCTATAATTTTAATGTTTTTATGTTAACATGATGGAAAACATGACCAAAGATAAGAAGAATAATAACATTATTTCATTATTATCTGGAATCAGACATAAGTTCTCACTGTGAAAGTACGATTAGTGATTCTTGATAAGTGAACAAAAAAAATCTAAATTATAATTGAATGTGTAGTTTAATGATGAGAGCATCCAACGAATCTGTAATAAAACAGCTAAACATATTTTTTTTATTTAAAACATAAACATTTGAAGGCTCTTTTGGCATTAACCATCACTGAGCCGATGATCATAACAATTTTTTTGAAATACCTTAACAAATTTTTATTTTAAATCAAATAATTTGAAAATTTCCACAGCGATTCAGTTCCAAGGTTAGCATCCCACAGTTTTCTTCAAATCTTAGGCATCTCCAAACGACATGATCTATGTAATCATACTCCTCACCACACTCGCAAAGGTTGGAGTTTGCAATATTCAATAAAGCTTAACATCTTAATATTGCCTACTTTTTCCCAGTATCACCTGCATGGCCGTCTTCCCTAGATGAGTTATTATACCTACTTTTAATTTACCCAGAATGAAAACCAACGAATCAAAGTAAGCCTTTGTGCATCGATACTTTCGTTAATAACATTGCGCTATACTCAAGGAATATTTCAAGAAGTTAGCGTAAAGGCAGCCCTGCTCTAGTATTCTTTGAGACTGCAGCGTCACAATCACGAAAAATCTTTAAATTTACAAGGAAACTTGTCTTTTTCGACGATAACTCGGAGAATCTACTGGAAATTTTTCACTTTGTAAGCATGTTACCCTAGAAGGATTCTTGTTCTTCAAGATCGGTACTAAAAGTTGGATTTTCGAGTGAATTTTCTATATAATAGACTATTGAATTTCGAAAAATTGGTGGATTTGCCCTATTCAAATTTGCTAAGCATTACAATTAGTTCAAAATATTCCATGAAATTGTTCAAGTCTGTTCAGTTTTAGCTCCTTATTACAAAATGCATTCAAAAAACAATTTTCACTACCGAAACCACAAGTTTTATTCGTATTTTAGTAAACTGAGTTATCAATCATTTATCGATGTGTGTTCTACATGAGAATTGTATATGGGGAACCGGTTGGATAAAAATCATAACAATCAGTTGAACACTCAATAATTACCAGCTGGATCTTTTTAAAGCTGAGTTTTAATTCATTTTTGCACATTTAAGCTTCAAGATGACATTGCATTCAATAAAAAAAATAAGAGAAAAAACATAATGCAATTTTTAAAGTAGGAACAAATTTCGTAACATAATCAATAAGAGGCCGTAAAACACAATCCAAATGGAATCGGAGTTCATATTCGTTTTAAAACTAGTTTTTCTTTAAATTTCTACCATTTTCGAAGAAATTTTCGATATAATCGTTTTTATGACGTCACGCTATACCTTCGTTTTGGGTACACGATTACCTATATTTCCGGCATATAAATAAAATTTGGAGCAAATTCTTTTTAATTGCTTAGCAATTTTTTAACCAATCACATGCATGTTCAACGCATACAAGGTATTCGCTGACCCTTGTTTGGTTCACATTCAAAGTGTTCAGGCTGACTTTCGATAACAAGATAAAAATAGAGGCACTATAATTAGAAAAACTAATGATGCACTAATTGTTAAATCTTCAAGTTCATATTAAAACATTAGGGACCACGATGAAATCTTAACCCGAAAACATCGAAATTCGGCACTTCATATCACAGAAATCGCTGGACCCAACTGTATAAATCTTGTATATTTGATTCACCAAAAGTGTTGAATTCAATATTGTCATATATAATTTCAATATAAAAATTATAA
Organism: Uranotaenia lowii; assembly: GCF_029784155.1. Classification (NCBI taxonomy): domain Eukaryota; kingdom Metazoa; phylum Arthropoda; class Insecta; order Diptera; family Culicidae; genus Uranotaenia; species Uranotaenia lowii. The sequence goes on from NC_073693.1 coordinate 141,307,543, forward strand.
CATTTGAGTTATGATTCCAGTTACGTGCGAGAGAAAAAGCGAGATATCTGGTATTTGGCCCGCAACGTTTTAATATAAACTTTAAAAAAGTGTTTATCTACGAACTTGATATAAAACATTAAATTTTCGTGGAATGTAATGAAAAAGAGAAAAATAAAAATGTCGTGATTCAACGAACACATTGTATTTGTGTCTTATATACAGCTTCTTCAACTTTTAAAATGAGAGTAAAGATTTGAATGTGGCAACGCTGCTAGCGGGGAAGAAATTGTTGTTATTTTTGTACGTTGTATTGTGGGAGTGGAGTCAAAATATTTTTTCTCAATTCACAGGGAGTTGTATGATTGAAACACTAGGACGCTCTTGGCTAGAATTCTCTTTCTCTCACTCATATGCGAGAGCTCTCACATTTGCCGTCCAAGTCGCTTACTACAGCTCGTGTAAACAGTGTGACCACATCCAAATCTGTACTTTCGAGCAAAAAAATCTTTTTTTTTAATTACTTTATTTGAAACGGCTCATACCTTTGAGTTTTAAGGAGCCAAACTCGTTTTGTGTTTATAACAATTGATTACTTAGGTCTAGCACTTTTTGTTTCAAGAGGAGAAAAAGATAGAAAAGGAAATAGGAAATTGAAGAGAATTATAGACGGAGATCGATAGCTTTTAGAAAAAGATATATTTCGAACATGTAGTCCAAATCTAGCACAGCTAACACATCCCTCACTGGAACATAGGGTGGTTTTCCTCGGGCCCTAAGGGAGTCTATAAAATTCGTTCTAGCGACAAGATGGACCTCGCACGACCAAACAATATGCTCGATGTCATGGTAACCTTGGCCGCAACTACACAAATTGCTGTCAGCAATGTCAAAACGATAGAGTACCGCGTCTAAGGAACAATGATTGGACATAAGACGGGAAAATATACGAATAAAATCCCGACTCAGATCCAATCTATTAAACCATGTTTTAAGGCTTACCTTTGGGATAATCGAGTGGAGCCACCGACGCATTTCATTCTCTTCCCATTTGCGCTGCCAGTTGGCAACAGAGTTTCTTCGTGCCAAGAAGTAAAATTCGTCGAAGACGATTTCACGGTGATACATGTCGCCTTCTGTCGCCCCCACTTTTGCCAGAGAGTCTGCCCTCTCATTACCCATTATCGAGCAATGTGAGGGGACCCAAACAAAGGTGATGGCAAAGCAACGTTTTGATAAAGCACTCAGAATATCCCGTATCTTCCCGAGGAAATACGGCGAGTGCTTTCCCGATCTTATCTTATCTTATCTTTTTCATCTGAAGTTTTTTTGACAGAAATCAGTACCAAAATCTGTACCAACGATATATGAAAATCTGATGATGAATAATTTTAAAAATCTGTAATCTGCACGTACAGAATCTGTACCAAAAATGAGTCCAAAAATTTGTGCTTTTCTAGTTAAATCTGTACATGTGGCAACAATGCGGTAGACTCGGATAACGAGTGGAGCATAATCAGCGAAAGAGGATTACACTCGGAAGCCGAAGTGAAACAGTTTTGTTTTCTTTCCGACTTTTTTGTTGTTTGAGAGGAGCCATGTGGAGTAGCATTGTTCCGTGGTTTCTTGGGGTGATCACATTACACTGAACAATATCGGGATATAGAATCGAAAGTTTGCATCAATAATCTGAAAGCCCGTATGAATGATCAACAAATTGGCAATAGAATTCACTGACACATCTGCTGTATGAAGATATTGGAATGCATGGTAGCTTAGAGGAGATTATTCTAATGTGTTCAAGGATAACATAAATTGCCAGTCACTTCACTGATTATTACCAAGCTTCTAGCGGGACAAGCGATGAGGTTTTTCAACGTTAATTTAATAATTTGATGCTGATTATTTCAAACCAAATGGCATACCACATCTCAATTTGATTATTAAATCTCTCAATTTAAGCAACTGTTTGTTTCCTATAAGTTAAATGAATGATAATGGTTGACCTTTCGTATCCAAATATGCCATCATATCTTCCACATTTTATTGCCAGCCCGTTTATTGAAAACAACATGCATTCTAATATAACTTTTTTTTATTTCTCATTTTAGGTAAGCGCTGTCCTCTTATCTGATAGACAATCCATTATAATTTTGAGTGACCGGTCCAACGATGGCGGCGCGGTAAGACTCAATCTCTTGCAGCATGCATGCAGCTGGTAAAATCATACTTGTAGAACTATCCAACAAACCACCTTGACTTGATTCCGTTGACGAAAATCAAACACAAACGAATCGGTTGCGGCCAGCGAGCGTCCAGCTCTTGTCGTTGTGATTTGTCCAAAAATGGCGCTAAAACCATATAATATTTGTTATTGTCTCTGTCGTCAGTCGATGAAGCTTTCGAGCAAGATAAGAATCACGCTGTCAGCCATTTAGTTAACTGGGTACACATGCATATGAAGGAACACGTCATGGATATCCAATCACATTCCCCTACGGACTGACATAATGTTGGAAAGGGCACACCGAATTCAAGGTGTTTTGACCCACTTTCCGTTAATCAGTTGCTTGTTGCAAAACTGGAATTACGAGTTTATTTAGATTATACGTGTATTGAAATGTGACAGGATGAACAAAAACTACTTGTGTTTGAAACTCAGAAATTATGGAAGAAAATCAACTCCAAAGGATGCTATCGAAAGAGATTTTTGAACAGTTGAAACTTCATTCAAACAGCATGGATCAATGAAAAATCAGCCGACAAATCTTCAAATGGTAAAGTCTGTTTCACATAGAATCTGGTCGGATAAAATAGACAATTTCTCTGCAAAGAAATAACGTACAACAAAAGTAAAAATTTCTGATAGAGTTGTAGCAACCACCACACAATAGTAGGCCTAGCGTGATTCGTCCCACAAGCGGAAACTTGCAGTACGAAAGAACATCTGAAATCTGAAATCTGAAATCTGAAATCTGAAATCTAAAATCTTTAATCTGGAAAATGATGGCACTCTGCATTCTAAACTTTAAGAGACTTACGATCGATCGTTACCAATTGGTAATGAGCCTTTTACTTTTAGCACAAGTGTTGAAGAAACAGGTGATGTAAATCGATGATCGCACTAGAATTCGAATAAGAACGCTGTCCGTTGCCCAACTTCATCAATTTCAAAACTGGGCCCAGATGAGCTGAGAACATTCTAATGGTGCCTGGAGGGAAACATTCAAATCCAATCACTCGGCGGCACGCGCAGTCCCAACGCTCTCTATTCAGATTAATCTTGAGTCATTCACGGAAACAACAACACACCAAACTGACCAGCACCATTCACGCGATCAAGGTATTGCATACAGCACAACTCGGCGAAGATGTCGCGTTTCTGAATCTTTTGCCGTTGAAGTTGATGGTTATTGCTGTGGGGGTAAAAAAAAGTAAAAGTTGCAAATCTTCTCAATTTGCCACTCTTGTCAGTCTGTTCGATCAGGTGGCGTCTTCGTCGTCGTCGTCATTCAAGTAATCACCTCCAAATGGCCGTACACGTTTTGACTCATGGAAACAGCTCTACGGCAGCATCACCATCATCTTGGTGGAAAACGAAAAGCTTCACGTGATATTGTATTGCACAGCCGTTTCTTCAGAAGTGAAGCCAAAGTCCGCGGAATTCGTTTTGTTTCAGAGCAAACCAGTAAATTTTACATTTTTGCACAATTCTACAGAAGCAACTCTGAGCCTTTGGTTGACTCGCGTCGAAATAAAGTCAGGTGTTTGGCCTATCTTCTTATTGAGTCGATGCTGGCTGAAGCTGATGATTCTGCTTCTGAAAGTAAGCAAACCAAAAGGGGGTGGATCGAGCTCAACCATCATCATCGGGGTTAATATAAATAAAATCGCGCTTGGGACATAAAACGAATTAATAAAATGTGAGGTGTTCTCGGGGGCTGTTTTGCATGGTGAAACATTTGGAACGTGCTGATTTTGGGGCGAATCATCATAGTTGGATGTGACAGAGCTGGCACTAAGATGAAATTATGGGGCTGAAAAAAAAAACTAGTGCGATTTTGTGAAGCAACATGTCCAGTAGAATTCAAAACAATAAAGTTTCTTATTTCTTTACAATTGACCGAAAAGGCAGGTGAATAAGATTCTGGACCGTTCGTAATTTAAATGCCCTCAAATGTGCAAGCAGATACACAAACTTATCGAAGTATAAAGCGACACTCGCCAGCATTCTCCAGCACGATCAACAGAGAAAGATAAAGGGTGACACGGTCAAAATTTGGTCAAGGGAAAACGCGTGTAAATCGGTGAAATCGTTTATTTAAAAAATCTAATTAAATTTCTTTTTCAAGTTTAATTAGTATAAAATTCAGGAAAAATATTCAGTTAGGCTCCCGCTTTTCCAAATTCATATTGCCGGGCCTTACGCTCAACCCCTGCCATCAGATTTTGTACAGCTACCCTTTTCACCTTCTTCGCCGCAGAAAGCCAGTTTGCTTGAATTGCTGCTCGTCTTAAGCAGTTTTTTTGGTCTTCTTAAGGTTCCGCTTGACAATAGCCCAGTATTTCTCAATTGGGCGGAGCTCTGGCGTGTTGGGAGGGTTCTTGTCCTTGGGAACCACCTGCACTCCATGGCCTTTTAACCGTAATGGCAAGATGCCAAATCCGGCCAAAACAGTACGGAACAACCGTTTTTCTTCAGGAAAGGCAGCAGACGTTTATTCAAACACTCTTTCACGTAAATTTCTTGGTTGACAGTCCCGGAAGCTATGAAAATGCTGCTTTTCAAGCCACAGATACAGATGGTTTGCCAAACCAGATATTTCTTCGCGAACTTTGACAGTTTCATGTGCTTGAAAATATCTGCTACCTTTCCCCTTCCTTTTGCCGTATAAAACTCCTGTCCCGGAAGCTGCTTGTAGTCGGCTTTGACGTAGGTTTCGTCGTCCATTACCACGCAGTCAAACTTCGTCAGCATCGTCGTGTACAGCCTCCGGGATCGCGCTTTGGCGGTCATATTTTGTTTATCATCGCTATTTGGAGTCACTACCTTCTTGAAAGTCGATAGTCCGGCTCGTTTTTTGGCTCGATGCACGGTTGTAGACGATACACCCAGCTTATTTGCGGCATCTCGGAGAGAGAGGTTAGGGTTTCGCTTGAAAGTACCGGCAATTCTGTTTGTTGTTTCAGCGGCTTCTGGTTTTCGATTTCTCCTCGATCCAGACTTCCTGGCTGTCGACAAACGTTCCCCAAACAATTTATTTACATTTGTAACGGTTGATTTGGACACTTTTAGCGATTTTGCCAGCTTTGCGTGCGAGTAGCTCGGATTTTCGCGATGCGCGAGCAAACTTTTGATAAGCTGCTCTTCTTCCTTGGACGGCATTTTGACAACTAAAGAGTGAATTCCAAAATCAAAATAGGAGCAACATTCTACACACACACACACCTTCAAAATGAGGGGTGTTCAGGTTTTTGAAATGCAAAATTGAAAGAAATACGTCAAGTTGATATTGACCAAATTTTGATTGTATCACCCTTTACAATTCATGATTTTTATAGATCATACAAGAGTATAACTAAAAGACGTTTTGATATAAACAGTTTTTTTCAATTGATTCAAGTTCAAATTTGAAATGAAAGTAATTTTATATAAAAAAATATTTCAATAAAATTATTTTCGTTTCGAATTTGAACTTCAATCAACTAAAAACAAAAAATTAATGAAATTATAAATAAACTTAATTACATTTTTTGTCAATGCAAATGAAATCCAAAGTTTTCGCGCTGATGATTGCCAACCAGCGACGCTTTAAAATTCATCAAACATCTCGGCAATCGGCAACCTTTTTTTTTATTTGGTTTTGACACATAGAAGATGTTTGATAGTTGTCTGGTCCACATGAAATGTCGTGTGTGATGTCGCCGTTGCTGATGATGACGAAATCTCCGGTTTGGGGATTCAGCGACAATATTTATTTAAAAAATACTAGGAGAATTTGCGATTGATGTTACATGTTACTTTAACTCGATTTCCCTTCCCATCCTATCCTCATAAATACACCTACATTTTTGTGAAATTCAAATTCGTTTTTTCATCATGATAAAAACGATTTCTTGATGGTTCAGGTTCTGATTTCACATGAACACATAAAAAAATTATTTTTTTATTTAAAAATGTGTCATGTTTAACATTGCAGAATATTGTTTAATTGTAAAATTTGAAATGTTCCGGTGGATAAAAGTTCTTCTTTAAAAAAACATCCTATATTGGCTTTTCTTGCAGTAGTGTGATTTTTTAAACTTAATCATTTTGATTTCTATTCCAAATTCATTTCAAGAATTCACAATCATTATCAAGTTCAATTTATTTTTTTTTTAATTTGAACCAAATATTTAATATTAGAATGCAAAAACTTGAAAATATTCGAAATATCAATACATATTTTGCATTTTGATTTAGAATTTTGAATTGGGATGGTACCTGGTTCTAAATTTCTTTAATTAAATTCTTACTAAGAGATTTATTATATTTTGTAACCATGATCGAAATGTTTAATGAGTTTAAAATTTTTCAATCAAGAGTTAAATTTGAGTGGTTTCAAAAAATAATTTACACGATATTATACAAATGCTAGATATTGCTAAAGTTTTCTAACAATTAAACAAACTTTTTATTTATTTATTTACATAGTATACCGTCTCACGACATAACTTGACGAACATAATTCCTAAAATTCACTCGGTCCATGGCAACCGTTCACCAATTTCTCGGGCACCCCACGTTCGCCAGATCACGCTCCACTTGGTCTAACCATCTCGCTCGTTGCGCCCCCGCTCGTCTTGTTCCTACCGGATTCGTAGCGAACACCTGTTTTGCAGGACAGTCGTCCGGCATTCTCGCAACATGTCCCGCCCAGCGTATCCGGCCAGCTTTCACCACCTTCTGGATACTGGGTTCGCCGTAGAGTCGCGCGAGCTCGTGGTTCATCCTTCGCCTCCACACTCCGTTCTCCTGTACGCCGCCAAAGATGGTTCTTAACACTCGTCGCTCGAATACCCCGAGTGTACGCAGGTCCTCCTCGAGCAATTAAACAAACTTAACTTACTTAAAAATAAAGAGTCGAATTTTTGAATTCTGCTCTGAAAATAAGATTTTCATCTGAATTTCATAAACCAAGACCCCGTTCGATTTAGCTACATTTGATACGGTTCGATTTTGAAACATCTCCCAAAATGGAACGATTTATAAAACGGCATTGGTCAACATCAAATGGGGGTTAACGTTCTTAAATGTTGATAAAATTGACCAAATATAACAAAAATAATATAAATTTCATAACGTCCCTAAAAAACAACAAAGATGATAAAAATTTCTTAAAAGTAAAAAACAAATACAAACAAAAGACTATAAATTACAAAAAATAACTTAAAAATGATGAAAACCAACAGAAACAAAATTAAAAATATGACAAAAATATCCAACAGATAAACAGAATAAAAATAGTGCCTAGAAAATGATTAAAAATATAAAAAACTAATAAAAATTGACAAAATCGCTGAAATTGATGAAAAATGACGTTACTGACAATAAAAATAATGAATTTTAATAACAAGTTAGAAAAAACTGTTGAATTTTGGCAACACAAAATGCTCAGGCCTTTTACCTTAATCGAAAGGGGTCTTCAATTATTTTCGTTTTCTGATTTACTTGAAACCATACAAATTTTAACCACTCAAAGTACACTATTAAATCCTCCTATGATGCACAGTAGTTCGAATCCCCGAAAGTCTGGAAAATGTCCAATTTTCAAGTCAGTGACGGAATTTTTTTTTTAATGTGTTCTAATCTATCCTCTAAGGAACGTTTTGATATAATAAGAATTTTCTTTGAATTTTTATACTTTTTCAATGGAATTGACTTGAATGGCAACTTAAACAATATAATTGAAAAAAAAAATTCTTTCATAACTTTTAAAAAAATGAAAAACATCTATACTGAAGTGAGAGAGTTTGATCTATATTGCAGTGTTTAGATGAAAAGCATTCTTTATCTCAAGAGTTCTATTTAGTTCAGAACCCTAAAATTTCAATTTCCTTTGTTTAATTTGAGTTGTAGTTTGATTTCGTTCTCCTGGCTGCAAATGTTAGCCGATTTTGATGATATTGATTTTTGGATTTATCACCGCGATTGTTTGTTCTTCGAAATTATCGACGTTTTTCGGTGAATTTTAATAAAAATAAAACAGATTTACGTCCATACGTTTCGAGCTACTTTGGCATTCGCTCCTCCTCAGTGGACACTAAAATTATATTTTACTTTTTAACATTAAACTTTAAATCTAAATTTTTAATTTTAACTTACAATTGACTGGCCAACGTCTAAACTATTTTGATTTTGTTTTGCGTTTACATTTGTTTGTCAGTGTCTGGGTTAATTTTGCAATTATGGGGTCGTATGCGGTCTTAAAATTTAACGAGTCTCTCTGCCTATTAACGACATTATCATCACCTCTCAATTTGTTGTAAAATGTTTCGGCAGTTATTCTAGCATTGCATTGTATCCAGTAACCCTTACCAATATTTTGGTATTTTCAAAATCAAAAATGTGCCCAGTTTCTAGACAGTGCTGTGCTAAACCTGTACATATTTGTTTTGTGGATACATTTGTCTTGTGTTGCTTCAAATGTTTGGCGTTGATGCATTTTTGTTGGAACGTGAAGGTACGCCTTTTCAAAATGGAGTTAATTTTTCTTTTTGTATAGGACCAATAGTCGTAACTGAGTTGACCATGTGTGACAAACGGCCTAATAATTTTTTTCGTGTAGGACCAAAGGGCGAAACTTCAAAACCAACTGGAATCGAAAACAAAAAAGGGCAAAACTCGAAAATATCTAAAATTTCGTGAAAAATGTAAAATTTCTTGATAACCACCCGATCAGGAGAGCATATCAAAATAAGAACTTAAACATATCTCAACAAGATATTTATATCTTTTTCAGTTAGAATATTGTTCTCATAATTTTCGACTCTTAGTTTCTTGAATCTTGGTTATATCTTATTTGATTGGCATTCTTGAATAGGATTGAACTCACTTTCAACGATAAAGAAATTGTTTCAAATTGTTATAATATATTATAACCGTATCTTATTTTGATATGCATATAACTTTCCAAGAAACACAGACATCGAAGTCAACGGTCCAAACCGTACTTCAATGAGTTTCGCTCAGCAGAATCAAAAAATTGAATCAAATTTTTGGGATACCAAAAACGGAGCATGGTTTGAACAAATAGTGTGGATTACTGACATTCCACTAGAAATTTTTCTCTAAGCATTCATATCTTGATAAGTTATAATTTTGATAGGATTTGTTCTGCCTAATATCAAACTATGCTATCTGAACCAGATATAATCTTGATAGGAGCATATCAAAAACTGATATAATTTAGCTGTGATCGTATAGATTTTTTTATATAATTTGAGATATTTTAACATCCTAAGAGTACTGAATAATAACTCATTTAGATAGGAGAAAAATTAGTATCAAAATATATCATCTTGATATAATATTGTTTTTTACTCCTGATCGGGCAACGAACCATAAGTGAATATGGTGCACATTTTTTGATGTTGTTAAAAAAAAGTGGTAAAATTTTTAAATTGGATTTGATTAAATGTTCCGAAATTTCAAACGCGTTTTTCGCGTTTCGAGCTAACTGCTAGTTTCGCCCTTATGAAATGTTACAGTAGATATGTCGAAAATTTTGTAAACAATGAGAAATCGACTGTTCGTTTGACAAGCTGGGAAATGGCTGATGGAATAAGTCTGCTATAGGCTGTCCTTTGTTACTGGAAGCCTTTCCTTTCAGTGTTTGGCTCTAGAATTGAGACACCAGATTTTTAAGGTCTCTGTCGTCCTCATTAGATTAATAAACTAAGGGGTTAACAGCGCCTAAGTTTTTAACCGTTTTTCCGCGGAACTATTCAATTTTGATGATTCGATGAATGTTCTCCGGAAGAAATTCAGTGTTGTGTTAAAAACTATCCTTGTAAGCCAAAGAAAGGCAGTTTTACCATCAGTGACACACTTAATTATTAAAATTGTCTTATCTAATGACTAATGACCACTACTATTTCACTATTGATTGTTGGGGTTTTTAAACTATCACCATTCATGGGCACCAGCGGAAACACTAAAACTTTATTGCTTTCTTCGATTGTTTGTCTGCGTTACAAATCGATTTCCGATTACGCCAAAAAATAGATTTGCGAATACCGTCATGCGCCCAAATCGCTGAAATACAACAAAAAAACACGTGGAAGGTGGAGTCACGTAAAAAGTTACAGCATTGCTGGCTGAATGTTACCGACTGTGTTTGTAGGTACCGAGCAGGTTTTTGGGGCGTCTTCGAAAACGTTGATTGCAACTTAATTGTGTTAAATTTTGCGGGACTGCTGTCTTGCGTTGTGTCTCTGCGCCGCAACTCAATCACAGACAAAGTCTCTTTCGCTCACTTGTCTCTGTAATGTTTATTTATAATGTAGGTAGTACAGTATCGTTCACCACCAGAAAGTGCAAGTCGTTATGACTTTTTTTTCCTTTTTGTTTAATTTATAGACAACTTGTGTCATTTGGCGGCAACTCAGTGTGTGGTTTTTCCACTTTTGTCGTTTCGATCAACGAACGTGGAAGAGGAACGAAAACCCTTTCACAATTCGCAGTGACAGTCGCAAGGACGTACGTACCGAATCTGTTTCCATTTCGATAATTTTTTTTTGCCTGTGCACAAGAGAGCCCAACGATTAATAGCAGATTTGTGACACAATCGCTGTTCTTTGATTAGCGGCAATATTTACATTGCTCAAAAAATGGACCCTGGGTATGATTCATGTTTAAACCTTCCTGAAGAATAAAAGGAATCTTTTTTGTTAAAAAATATCTTCCATTGATTTATTTTCTATCTATAATTTTCTGTCTTCTGTTTTCTGGCTTCAATCTTCTGTCTTCTATCTTCTATTTCTGTCTTCTGTCTTTTGACTTCTGTCTTCTGTCTTCTGTCTTTTGTCTTCTGTCTTGTCTTCTGTCTTCTGTCTTCTGTCTTCCGTCTTCTGTCTTCTGTCTTCTGTCTTCTGTCTTCTGTCTTCTGTCTTCTGTCTTCTGTCTTCTATTTTCTGTATTCCGTCTTCTGTCTTCTGTCTTCTGTCTTCTGTCTTCTGTCTTCTGTCTTCTGTCTTCTGTCTTTTGTCTTCTGTCTTCTGTCTTCTGTCTTCTGTCTTCTGTCTTCTGTCTTCTGTCTTCTGTCTTCTGTCTTCTGTCTTCTGTCTTCTGTCTTCTGTCTTCTGTCTTCTGTCTTCTGTCTTCTGTCTTCTGTCTTCTGTCTTCTGTCTTCTGTCTTCTGTCTTCTGTCTTCTGTCTTCTGTCTTCTGTCTTCTGTCTTCTGTCTTCTGTCTTCTGTCTTCTGTCTTCTGTCTTCTGTCTTCTGTCTTCTGACTTCTGTCTTCTGACTTCTGGCTTCTGTCTTCTGTCTTCTGTCTTCTGCCTTCTGTCTTCTGTCTTCTGTCTTCTGTCTTCTGTCTTCTGTCTTCTGTCTTCTGTCTTCTGTCTTCTGTCTTCTGTCTTCTGTCTTCTGTCTTCTGTCTTCTGTCTTCTGTCTTCTGTCTTCTGTCTTCTGTCTTCTGTCTTCTGTCTTCTGTCTTCTGTCTTCTGTCTTCTGTCTTCTGTCTTCTGTCTTCTGTCTTCTGTCTTCTGTCTTCTGTCTTCTGTCTTCTGTCTTCTGTCTTCTGTCTTCTGTCTTCTGTCTTCTGTCTTCTGTCTTCTGTCTTCTGTCTTCTGTCTTCTGTCTTCTGTCTTCTGTCTTCTGTCTTCTGTCTTCTGTCTTCTATTTTCTGTATTCCGTCTTCTGTCTTCTGTCTTCTGTCTTCTGTCTTCTGTCTTCTGTCTTCTGTCTTCTGTCTTCTGTCTTCTGTCTTCTGTCTTTTGTCTTTTGTCTTCTGTCTTCTGTCTTCTGTCTTCTGTCTTCTGTCTTCTGTCTTCTGTCTTCTGTCTTCTGTCTTCTGTCTTCTGTCTTCTGTCTTCTGTCTTCTGTCTTCTGTCTTCTGTCTTCTGTCTTCTGTCTTCTGTCTTCTGTCTTCTGTCTTCTGTCTTCTATTTTCTGTATTCCGTCTTCTGTCTTCTGTCTTCTGTCTTCTGTCTTCTGTCTTCTGTCTTCTGTCTTCTGTCTTCTGTCTTCTGTCTTCTGTCTTCTGTCTTTTGTCTTTTGTCTTCTGTCTTCTGTCTTCTGTCTTCTGTCTTCTGTCTTCTGTCTTCTGTCTTCTGTCTTCTGTCTTCTGTCTTCTGTCTTCTGTCTTCTGTCTTCTGTCTTCTGTCTTCTGTCTTCTGTCTTCTGTCTTCTGTCTTCTGTCTTCTGTCTTCTGTCTTCTGTCTTCTGTCTTCTGTCTTCTGTCTTCTGTCTTCTGTCTTCTGTCTTCTGTCTTCTGTCTTCTGTCTTCTGTCTTCTGTCTTCTGTCTTCTGTCTTCTGTCTTCTGTCTTCTGTCTTCTGTCTTCTGTCTTCTGTCTTCTGACTTCTGTCTTCTGACTTCTGGCTTCTGTCTTCTGTCTTCTGTCTTCTGCCTTCTGTCTTCTGTCTTCTGTCTTCTGTCTTCTGTCTTCTGTCTTCTGTCTTCTGTCTTCTGTCTTCTGTCTTCTGTCTTCTGTCTTCTGTCTTCTGTCTTCTGTCTTCTGTCTTCTGTCTTCTGTCTTCTGTCTTCTGTCTTCTGTCTTCTGTCTTCTGTCTTCTGTCTTCTGTCTTCTGTCTTCTATTTTCTGTATTCCGTCTTCTGTCTTCTGACTTTTGTCTTCTGTCTTCTGTCTTCTGTCTTCTGTCTTCTGTCTTCTGTCTTCTGTCTTCTGTCTTCTGTCTTCTGCCTTCTGTCTTCTGACTTCTGTTTTCTGTCTTCTGTCTCCTATCTTCTGATAGCTAATATGATTATTTTACTTCACTATTGCTCAAGCTTGATTTTCAGCCTTTCAAAGCACTATTGAATGTTAACGTCTCAATTAAAATAAGCTGGATCTCGCCAGCAGCACTAAATTTGGCTCCCAACAGGTAGCGTTAACGATTGCATTAACACTTGACAGGGTCCACCTGTATTTTTGGTCATCTACACACCACTCAAGATGAAGCTTGAAAAACAAAAAAGCCCATCAACACCATGCTGATTAGCCAATTAAATTGGAAGAGCAAGGCCAAACAAGGTACCTCGTTTTTTTTTTTTTCTCAAAGCTTACAACAAAAACCAAACGCGATTGATTTGGCTTGGCGGGGAAATTAATTTGTAGGTAACAAATGCTGCTGGTTTTGAGCGGGTCATCATTGTTAAGAAGTTTAGTCACGAGGTTCCGCTTGATTACCCAGAGTTTAGCTGATGACACGTGATATTTTGAAACTTTTTTGGTTCATGTAGCTTTCCATCTTCAACCCTGATGGTTGAGCCAAAAAATCAATTGCTCAATCAAATGGCTAATGATTCTTTGATAGCTGAAATAATTTTACAGTTTTTATTTATAATTTTATGTCGTCTTCATAAAACTTAGCTGACAAATTCAGCGTCTATTCTAAACTGACCATGTCGAAATATAAAAGTACCATATGGGTAGGTATTTTTTTCAAATGCCCAACAAATTTTGATGGCTATTAACGGGTGTTCGGGTCAATTTTAATTTTCCGTATTCATATAAAAAACCTGAACACCCCTCATTTTGCAGGTGTGTGATTTTTAGTTATCAAAATGGCGTTCCATCAAGAGAAGCTACGAATCAAAATTTTATACAAGTGTCATGAAAATCCAAACAAACCGCACACAGCAATAGCAAAATCGTTGAATTTGGCCAAACCAATCGTCATCAAAGTAATAAAAGTGTTCGGAGAACGTTTGTCGACAACTAGAATGCCTAGATATGGGGGAAATCGGAAGCCGAGAACCACAGTGACAATCAAAAGAGTGGCTAGCGCTATCAAGCACAACCCCAACCTCTCCGTTCGAGGTGTCGCAAATTAGTTGGGAATATCGTCTACAACCGTGCATAAAGCTAAAAAACGATCTCGACTGTCGACTTATAAGAAAGTAGTGACTTCAAATACCAACGATAAGTGAAACCTTACGGTAAAAATAAGATCTCGGAAGCTGTATACGACATTGTTGACTGTAGTGACTTTTTTTTCTAACCCCGCGTTCAAGCGTGACTATCTTTACCAAATTTCGTTTAAAGAATGAATCCTCCTTTGTTGTTGTTGTTGTTGTTGTTGTTATTTTTGCATGCACGCTTCACTTCAAGACCGTCCCTTTGACAATAAACGAGCTGAAATTAAGTTTCAATTTTGTATTGTAAATAATAATTTGTCAAACCCATTTACTTAAATTCAAGATATTTCGACTTTTGTAGCGTTATAATCAAGTTTAAAACGAACACACACATATAGGATCTCAGTGAAACTTCATGTTTCTTTGAAGATATCTAATTTTACTTAAATCTAAGGCGTACATCTTTCAAGGATATTATGGCTAGCATCTTACAAATGCTAAAACCATCAGACCACAGAAAGAGTACTATATGTGCCGTGATCGGGATTCGATCTCATGGACTCTGGCTTAGAAGACTGGAACGCTATCCTCTAGGCCACGACCGGCGGCCTAGTTATTGTGGTTGTTTAATTTTGAGCGTGTAGAGATTGTTTTAAATCTAGCCAAATTCGCGAAGTTATAGTTTAGAGTGTAAGATGTCAAACAAAAACACGTGTAACCATGTGAACAAAAACACAGCAAGACAACAACAATTAGAGTGGCAAACGAAATTCGTCGTTCCTTTGCTTCACCAGACATTCTTCTCTAGCTGATTCAGAGCAGCAGCAGCAGATTCTGGAGGCTTCTGGAAAGCAGAACTTTGGTGCGTGAGGAATGCGCGGCGTCAGCTAAACCCGGCTTATCGGATGCGGGAGGCTCACGAGAAGGATCGGTAAATCGAAGAAGACAACAAAAGGAAACATCACAGACAGCGGATGTGCTCCGGACCTTTGCCATGCGCCCGTTGAGTAGTGCAGCCAGGCAGGGTTGCCAGAAACTGTGATGTGTCGTGATACCTAAAGTAATCCGAGCTTGGATATTACTGTTATTCGTGTTGGCTATCAGATGTTTGTCTTTAAAGTAGGATACGGGCCCGTGAGTAGAGGTTATGTTAGGCTAGCTTAGATCGTAAATATGTCGTAGACGTAAATTTTACTTACTGCACGATTTTTACGATTTAATTATTTTGGCTACTTTATTAACCGAACATCCTATTTTGCCTCAGAAGGTACGATGGAGCTCTAATATGTTTTGAGAATTTATGTCCTTGCATTCTACATGAACATGGTTGACAAGTGGTTATAAAAGAAAGAATATCAATAAGTGTTTGCAGTCCATGATGGATATTTGTATATACTGCAGCGCCCCTAGTTGTCACATCGCGAATCTATTGACAGTGTTTTGATCCGGATGGTTTGTTTACTTAGTGGTGAAAATTTCATCAAGATTGAAGCAATCAGTCAAAAGTTATTGCCGATAAAACGCGAAAGGCAAGAGAAAATTCTGCACACTCACGTAGAGAAACCGACGTGGTCAGGGGTAAAGATCGCGAAATTCCTGAAATATCCAAAATCGACTGTAAATTCGGTGCTGCAACGTTACCGGGAGACCCTTACGGTGGATCGAACAAAACAAACCAGGCGTAAAAGTGGAACATATGACCGGAAGCTGCGAGCAACGGAATTATATTTTGTTGATTATGATGCATGATCTAGAAAATAAAATGCAACAGTTTTTAAAAATTTGGAAAGATATCATTACAGGTATTTTTAGCATTACTGCAGAAAGTTGAAAAACTTGATTTCTTTCACAAATTAAATTAGGTTCTAAACTTCGTTAAATGAGGAAAAGTAAACAAATAGAAAACTTCTACAAATTTCTTCGCAGAATTCAAAATGACTTTATGTCTTGATTAAAGTTGATAATTTATTTCAAAATATAATGTTTTTGTTTTAAAGTTTTATAAAAAAAAGTGCACAACTTCCTTAAATAATTTTAAACAATTTTGAAAAGTTATTTTAATAGCAAAAGCTGATAGAAAAATTGCATAAATAGATTCATGGCACTCAAATGTGATGTTGAGTATTTAGAAAAACAAGAAACATAAAATAAAGTTGAGACTGAAACTGGTTTCTTGAAAAATATTTCAAATCAGCATAACGTTTTTATTGACATAAATGATTTTTTTAAATCAAAATGATTAGTTATAAGGTAGAGGATATTAGATTTTCTTTACTAATTCCGTTGACCATCGAGAGAAATAATGGTTTTCAATCCGTTGAAATATAAAATTAATATTGAATTAATTAATTAAGAAGTTAAAATTATTCCTTTAAAACTCTGTTCTTGTTGAATCAGTCCCGTTTCTTATTAAAATTTATTTTAATTCTATGTTTATAACACCTTCATCAGGGATCAAAATGGCCAATCTTATTGTGATTTAGTAAAAGCGTATTGTCCGGTCTATTTAATGTTGGACAGTACGTTTTTACTAAAACACAATAAGATTGACCATTTTGATCCCTGATGAAGGTGTTATACGACACCGAAACGTAGGATCAAAATAAAATTTCATAAGAAACTGGACTTATTTGCCGAATATAAATTCATCAAAACATATAGTCGAAAACTCAACATCAACACATTAAAATTACCCTTCCGCTCAATTTCTACATCTTTCACCTTATTCTAATCTTCTATCCGTCTTTAATCTTTCAATTCTTAAATATTCTTTCTCAAAGAATACAAAATTTCACCAATATAGCCGATAAAATAATAACATAAAAAAATTAACTGTGATTAACTCTTCATTTCAAAAGCAGAATTTAATTTGTGATTTGATTGAATTGATGTTCAACAATTCCGGACTTCAATCATAATCCTGTTGGCTGGTCAGAATTGTGTGTTTTTTTTTCATTATGAAAATCTATCAACGCGAATTCTGTAATAAACAAAAATACCTTCCGGTGATTGAGATACAGAACACAAACTTGCTTAGCAACTCCCGCAAGTTCCCGCAGTGTCATTTCATTATTGGGCAATTAACTTAGTCGTTGGCATTCCAATTCTATTTTGTTCCATAATTAGGCGTCAGGGAACACTTTGAAATCAACTGATTTAGATTTTAGAAGATTTAAAAAAAAATGTTTTTTTTCAATTCTAAGATTTTCGGATTTGAGTTACTGTTGGTTTGAAACCAAACTTTGCACTAAAGAGTAAAGAATGCTTTATTTGTTATTTTATATGTTTTTTGTCGGGTTTGAAAAAATAAAAACTTTTTTGTGTTTTAATAGACTGTCGGTTTCATAATTTTTCTTCAATCAGAGAATAAATTTTTAATACATCAAGTTAATGATTAACGTCATCATGTCTTCATGTGTTAAGTTCTCTTTTGAATTGTTGAAAGTTGAAGAAAAACAAACAAAAATATTGAAGGAACAACAATGGTAAAAAAATCATATATTTGAAATTTGAGTCGAACTGAGTTCAGTGTTCAGAATTAAAGAAAGTTTAAAAAAACGTTTTAAAAATCTTACATTCAATTTTTAAAAAACTTAATCTTGTAAACTTGTAAAAAAGATGGGATCCTTCATCTTTCATTGAATTGAGGCATCTATATGAAAATTTTTTCGGTATTACAGAAATCAAATAAAAAAGATCAGGACATTAGCAAGGAGGTCATAAACATTTTCAACCGTATTATTCTTTGCATAAACTTCAATAGAGTGCGTTTTCAAACCGAGAAAGGAGATATTCAATTAATCCACACCTGACAAGCTCACTGTGCACAGCTGAGGTCATCTTGATTCCTTGTAAAGCAAACTTTCATTTTTAATTAACATTATTCAATGCGGTTCACCACACAGCACAGTGCAGTGGGTTCAATTCACCACCCATATTTGGCCGATGACCAAAACAAATTAACGTCTTTTAACACACTGAATGGGTGCGAGGACCCGAGCAGACTATGATGCCCAAATTGATAGCAAACTGAGACCATTATAAGGTGTCAACAGCAAACTGATAGCATTTTTTGATGTTAAATTTTGTACGAGAGCAAATTAAGGCATAATTAAGCTTTCATATATTTTTATTTGACAGCAAGCTGAAGCCATATTTTGGTATCAACAGCAAACCGTCAGCAAAAATTGGTATAGAATTAAATTGATAGCAAAACAAGGCATAAAGCAGGTGTCAATTTTTCTTACACGCCCCGAGCAGACTTTGATGCCCAAATCGAAAGCAAAATGAGACCAAAATAAGTTGTAAACAGCAAATAGAGCATCTTTTGATGTTTTTTTCGGACAGCAAAACTAGGCATCATTAAGTTTTACAAAAAAAAAATTAATAGCAAATGTTAACCAGAATAAGGTGTCAACAGCAAAATATTAGCATCTTTTGGTATTATTTTTTTATAGCATAATTAGGCATCATTAACCTGTTAATGACAGAAACTTTTTGAGCCCCCACAATTTTCCTGAAACTTGATAAATATGTTCAACACGTGCTCTAATTATTCCAATAAGATTTTTCCCTCAAAACTGTTTTTATTGTTTGGTTATTGAACTTTACATAGACGCTATTTCAAAAACTACTTGACAGATCGCTATAAAATTTTGCACATGTAAACATTTCATAACTTGGTAGGAATACTAAATTTTCATTCTCAGATTCAAAAGTTATCAAAAGAAATCTGCACTTTTGTCGAACACACTTTTAAGATTCTTTCTGAATCGTTTAAAATATAAATGGCGTTTAAAATATTCTAGCTGAAGGGGATGTGATGGGGGTGAAGAGTGCCAAAAAATGAAATGTGTGCACTTATTCCTTACCTTTAATTTGCCTCATAGCGGAGCAAAATCGCATGATTAGAACCAGTGACCCACCATTTTCAATATTCAATGTTTTGGTCTAGACTCTAGACCCATAACTAAAGAAACTATAGTAAACAAAGAAGCGCAATCTGATCCCTTTCGAAATAGTGTGCTCGCAACCCTGCTGTAGGTCTGCCTTTAAGACTGCTTGGTTTTGCTCGATTGGAATGACACTGACAGAAAATCCAAAAATTCCAATCGTGACATTTCGTCTCTTTGTTTACTATAGGCTCGTTACCCATAACCATTACCAGGTTAGTTATTTTACGTTTGTAAAATGACCAAATAAAAATTTAAATTGCGATAGCATAATTTGGTGTTTTAAGTGATAAATGACGGAAAAATGATTAAACTTCGCAAAACATGAAAAAAATTGATTTATAAAAAATGAAACATTACTACAGAAATATAAATATACCAGATGAGTGCAATATAGTGATTAGACATTTCAATATTTTATCAAAATCATACGTGCAGATTTGTTCAGATGTCATTAGTACTTTACCCAGACAACCATTTGGTGGGTATTTCGAATCTGCAACGCAAATATACGTGCAAATATACGTGTAAACATATCGTATATAATGTAGCAAAACCAGTATATACGTATCATTTTGGAGGCCATATAGGTACATTAGCAAACATATTCTTGATTTGGATTGTATAAAATTACGATTTGCACGACTTGTCATGCGCATCATTTACGACTACCCTGATTCTTTTTGGAATATACTATGACAATTTACATCATCATATAGATGATTCAGGTTGTAATATACGACATTTTTCGTAACAATATGGAAAGTTTGACGACTTATTTGGTCGTCTTTTGCGACTTGAGTACAGGGCTCTCATTTCCGTCAGTTAAATAAAAATAAGATTATTTTTTTTTTGTACTTTAAACCAATTGGTTTATTTATCCCCAAAAATAATAAAAATAAGATTATTTCAAAGAAATGCGTTTTTTGCTGTCACATTCAAGTTTTTTAACGTTCATGAAGTTATTGTTAGTACCTGGACTTGATCCCCTGACCATACGATCTGCAGCTCATGATGGTTCCTCGACGCTATCTGGAATATATAAATTCAAGGGGATTTGCTTCAAAGGCATTAAACCAAAAGCAAATCGTATATTTCTATAACTTAAATCTTTTAAATCGTAGAACACGTCATCGCTGATCTAAAAATAGACCAACATTTTGAAGCCTCCTTTAATACGATTCCAATCATCGATGTCCCATTATCATAAACGATTTTATTGAACTTTTTTGTATTCTTTTACGATTGCCAACAAATACGTTCTGCGAAAATCAGACATGAGAATTAATATGCAAAAGTATACGATTGCATGCACATTATTACGAATCAATGCAGTTATATACGTTTTTTATTTCGAATTATTTTATGCATAGCACGACAAAATCTCTCAGTCACGGCTGATCACCGTATATCGGTTGTTTCACGGATTTTTTGCGAATTGTCGTACACAAAGCTCGAGTTCATATGTACATAAATACGAGTCTCTCTTCTTGTCGTAATAAATTCATGCAATGCTTTTAAATACGATAAAGAATATGCATGAACCGCACATTGAAGGTGCAGATATACGAAAATGAATATAAATAACATTCTATACGATGTAATCTGTAAAAGAAAATACGACTTCTGGTTGTCTGGGTAGTATATTTCTCATCGTAAATAATCTGAAAAATATTTTTAAACAGGTGTCGGATCATATTATTCATTATTATTGAGTTTATAAAATATATTTACAGGAGCTAAGCAATTAAAAGTTGGATAAATTTTCTCCAAACAGTTCAACTTTATGTTTTACACAGTGTTTAACATGAACAATAAATGAACGAGAGCACGTTTTATTCTTACAACCAATAACTATAGACACTATAATTTCATATAGTCTGGCAAAGAGAATGACGGGAGCCAATCGAACTGTCATTCGCGCGGAGCCAATCGAGCATTCTATGATAATGTTCAAGCTCTTCATAACTCTCTCCGGTTGCAAAGTATAAAATAGTTTTTTATATTCGAAAATTTATTGCTTCTTTTGTTAATTGAACTCGAAATCGATTTTGAACAATAGTTTATGATGTATAGTTGAAAAAATAATGAAAATTATTCTAAACAACTTCATTAATGTTACTAAAAAGCCAAAAAAGCTTTGTGAATCACAATACTTCAACCATGATTTTCCTATATTTAGAAAGTTTGCTCGATTGGCTCCCGCGAATGACAGTTCGATTGGCTCCCGTCTTTCTCTTTGCCAGACTATATTATAGACACTATAATTTCATATAGTCTGGCAAAGAGAATGACGGGAGCCAATCGAACTGTCATTCGCGCGGAGCCAATCGAGCATTCTATGATAATGTTCAAGCTCTTCATAACTCTCTCCGGTTGCAAAGTATAAAATAGTTTTTTATATTCGAAAATTTATTGCTTCTTTTGTTAATTGAACTCGAAATCGATTTTGAACAATAGTTTATGATCTATAGTTGAAAAAATAATGAAAATTATTCTAAACAACTTCATTAATGTTACTAAAAAGCCAAAAAAGCTTTGTGAATCACAATACTTCAACCATGATTTTCCTATATTTAGAAAGTTTGCTCGATTGGCTCCCGCGAATGACAGTTCGATTGGCTCCCGTCTTTCTCTTTGCCAGACTATATGAAATTATAGTGTCTATACCAATAACTAGTTATTTTTCTATTAACGCTCAAACGGTTAACTAAAAATGAGCGTGTAGCGAATGATATATTCAAAACAAAATATAA
Source organism: Uranotaenia lowii (assembly GCF_029784155.1). Lineage (NCBI taxonomy): Eukaryota > Metazoa > Arthropoda > Insecta > Diptera > Culicidae > Uranotaenia > Uranotaenia lowii. The sequence continues at coordinate 141,329,295 of NC_073693.1, forward strand.
ACAAAAATACTCTGTGCAGCCAAATTTTCGTTCCGCCGTACCATTTCGACATTCCATCAAAACTACCGCGACGTGTAACAAGTTGGACCTAAAGCTACCCGGGAAAGGACGTGTACGCAATTCCTTATCGACCGGGAACGGTGGTTGCTTGAAAATCGATGCTACCGTCTGCCAGAAGTTTGCCGAGCTGCTGTAAAGTTCCGAACTAGCGTTAGGTTTGCGACCGATTATTTGCTGGTAAGAAGTGCTGCTGTGTATTTCATTGTTAATAAATCTTTCATTCAATAATTTTACATTTGCAGCTACAAACTTACTGAATACTCCGGCAGCTGCTCCAATGAAGGCACAAAATCATTGAACTGCTAACAAGTTCGAAGAACCCCAATGACAATTCACAACGTGTTTGTTTGTAAGTACCTAACTGTTACCCCCGTATCTTAAAGCTTCTAAAAAAATTCTTTTGGCAAATGCGAACGATTCCGCTGGCTATTTATAGCTAGTGATAGTATCACAAGTTGTCGGTGGAACCGATGCTCGATCTTCTGTTGACCAACCACCTACATTTAAAACACTCTATCGAAAGTGGACTAAACGACCTTACATCCGGAGATGTCATTTCTTGAGCACCTGGATTCTGTCTTGTGTTCTAGCTAAGGTATGTTACATTTCATTATTTTATGAAAAAGCACATTTTAACTTTTTATTGATAGCTCACGTATTTGGAAAATAAAACTTCTTCAAATTTATTATATAGGTGCTTTTTGCTGTCTTAACAAAGGCGAATATATTTATCCTATCTATTTGATTCATAATGTACAGGACTCGCTTTTTAATCAGACACTTTTGGTGGTCTGACGTTCAACAAAGAAGAAAATAAATTAAGCTTTAATTCCAATAATTTGACGCTCTATTGAAAAAAAAAAACTCACCGTACGCTCCTCATGTCAGCCGGAAAACTACTCACGTATCGATCGTTTTTTCGTGATTCGACATTGTAAACGGGCAGCTTGTTTATTTAATTTTTTTTTTTTTTATTTGTCTATCTCTCACGACTCATTGAGTTAATCAACCCTTCGGTCCCAACAGTTTCCGATTAACGAGCGACTACTCTACTACCCATTCGACATCTTTGAATATACATTCAGGCGTTTAGCTGGATAGTAAAGAGTACTGCGTTAGGAGTCTCCGCCAATGGGCCGATGCAATATTAAGTAAAATAAAAATAAATGGTTCAATTTTAAGGCTTAGGTTAACAACGAAATCTGTTCATGGTGTTCATTAGAAATGCTTTGATCTGAAAATAAGCAGTATCAAGACCAAAATTGAAATGCGTCTAAATGTTCTGAACATATTGTTTACATTCAAATATTTTTTGAACTGCTCGAACGTGATCGAGCAAATTTCACAATAATCATTGTGACGGAAAAATCTAGTTCGTGTTGAACGAATTTTTACTAATTGTACTGCGAGAGTCCAGTTGTAGAGGGAGCTGATAATCTGCAACGGCGAAGATGCTCAACAGGAGGCGCTACAGATGCATCCAATCGAAATGATTGCATGCAACGCTACTGAATACTACTAAGGGACTCCTGTCAGGAGGAATGCTATCCGTATCGTTTAGCAAGGCCATCCGATTGTTGAATACCTATATCAGGCTAATCAATATCCGATTCAGATGAGTTTTCTGACAACGGTATATAAACTCATTTGAACTAACTATGCTGTCCCTGGTCACATAATAGTCCAGTACAAAAAAAAGCAAGCAAAAAACAAAGTTTGTAATTGTAATTGTAATCGGGCTTTATTGATTTAACGTCAGGGTCAAGGAAATACAATTTGGTAGTAACAAGTGAATTAATTAATTCTAGTCTGTACTATTCTGTCAGGCTCTAAGAAATCATTCTAAAGAGAAAGCTTAAATGAAGAGATAGTGTTTTTCTGTCTGATAGGTAGTGCTAAAGATTGTTTTTTGGTTTTTTACTAAAACGAATGAAACTAAATCCTACATGTTTTTCAAAATGATAAATCATTGATTTTCTACCAAACTGTGTTAGGACTGCATAAATCATTAAACTTGACCAAAATAGAGTAAAAATTGAACCGGTTCATGAAATTTGCAGACAGCAGCTGAAACAATTTGTTGAAACCGTTAAAAATTTTGCAAAAATCACAAAAGTTGTATTGTAATTGAAGAGGTTGAAAACCATCCATAATTATATGAAAATAATGTTCGGGAGAGTGAGGGATCATGGGCCACTTTTTTTCTATGCTCCATAACTTTTATTTTATTTTAAAAGATAAATTGAAAAAGAAGGTACATTCTCTTCTATCATTAGGTTTATTTTTTTTTTAATTTTCGTGGGCCACCAAATCCAAATTGACCAAATAACATTCAAAATTAACCCAAAACTGTAACTTCACAATTGAGGCGCTTGGGATCAGAGGGTTGCAAGTGCCTATATGAAAGTTGTGTAGGTGCTCAATTTTTTCATATATTTTTCGAATTTGAGCAGATCTAATTAAATCGAAAAAGTGTCTAAACAAATTTAAAAAAAAAATCGAGTTTTGCACCAGATCTACATTGAAACATGAAGAGTCGTTGGGTTTACTTAACTCAAAATGGATGATTTTGGACTTGCACCCCTCTGATCCTGAGGGCCTCAATTCATTTCGTTATTTTGATACATTTTCAGATGATGAAATCAAAAAAAGAGTTGTGTATGATCGAATAATTTCTAAAACCTGGCTCACGATCGTTATGGCAAAATTCCTTATATAGGATGGACAAAATATTGTACATATTGCTTCATTTGGCATAAGAAAATTTTATAGATAGGAAAACGTATTTTAAGTTCTAGATGTGTATAAAAATATGTGCGCTACCCCACTCTCCATTATCACTTTTTTTTTCTTATTTTTGAGCCAAATTCGTTTGATTTTACTGTGAACATTGTGCCGTTTGTTAATCGTATGTTTCTAGGTTCGCAGTATTATTTGCCTACATTGAGGCGTTTAACTCTATGAAGCGTTTGTAAAAAACCGATTTCTTTTTAATATAGCGATTTTTTTTGCCAAAATACAGTTAGTCCCCCATACTTTTACGGCAAAGATGTAGCAAAATTTGCTATCACGCCTTGTGAGTGATATTTTCTCTCATTTTCGTACTTGGCTAGCAGCGTGATGCCAAATTTGGCTTGAACTGAGTGCTTGATTACACCTAATTTTGTTTTAAGATTTGACAGCAAAACGATGTCAAATTTTGCTGTTATTCAAAAACATTTGATACCTTATATTGGCATCATTCAGCTCTCCAAGCTTTCGAAAAACGAGGTGTAGTTAGGGTCTCAGTTTTAGCAAAATTTGGCATCACTTTGCTAACCAAGTATGAAAATTTGTGCTCTCATTTTTGCTGTGTACCACCTTATGTCAAGCAAAATGAGAGCACATTTGGCTCTCAGGGCGTGATAGCAAAATTTGCTATAATTTTGCCATAAAAGTCTGCTCGGGGATCTTTTGGCTAGAATTGACTCGATAGGTCTGTAGTTGCGATGTTAAGGTGGAATTTGCAATTTCAACCATTCATTTACCAATTAAGCTGCTGTTGGTAATACGACTTCAAACCTCTGACTTGGTTGTGGAATTTCAGCCTCGTTGAATGAGGTAACAGATTTGCGGAAGAATACTAAAATATGAAAAAATATAAATTTTCTTCTTATTCTGGAGAATATTAGGAAAATTACCTTACAAGGAAAAAAAAAAAACATTTTGTCGAAATATTCGAAACATTAAAATTGTGTTTGAATACAATACTTCCTGAGAAAAATTTTATCATTTAAATTTTAAAATTGATCACGTATCATCATATCCTAAAGCCACATCATAAATGAGACTTTTCTTTTCTTTAAAATGTTATCTACGAAAGAAAAAAAAACGGAAAAAGTTTCCCACCATTTGTCTTCCGAACCTCCGAATGACCATATTTGTAGACCGTTTTATGGAAAAAAAAATAGCAGTGAAGACAATATACAACTGAGGTCAATCTGCGATGGGAGATCAGTGGCTGGCCAATAGATCTCAATAAGGGACGTAAATTATCCGAACATTTGGTCGAAGAAAGAGTCTGTCGCTTTGGACAGAAATTGCTTTCAACAACTCAAAAGAAATGGTTTGTGCTGTCCGATCCAGTGACGTTGAGATCGGAATCAGGACTGCAGCGGCTCTCGGGGAAAATCAACGGATCAATGGATGTGAACTTTTTTTTTCTCGCCTAATTTGGTCATTTGCATGGCATAAACTGACGGAATAATTCTTTATTGAGCTATCGAGACGACGTGACGGTGTTATGTAAATTACGAGCAAATTTTTGAATGGAGTCTTAGAAAGGCTTTCGAAATACATCTGAGAAGTGTCTGGTGCTATAGTTGTAATTAAAGAAGTAGATATTTTATACTTGAAATGAATGCTAGGTTGGAATTTTTTCATTAAATTTTCTCTTTAAGTAGTCATGAACGACTTAGTGTTTATCATTTTTTCCAGGAAAACAACAATGTTTAACAATTTTTTAGTCAAATTCTTGGATCATTTCTCACGATTTTGATTTTTGCATATTTATTTTTAAATGACGAAAGTGTTAATAAAAAGAATGGGTCATTTTTTTTGTGGTCAAATGATTAAAAATGCGAAATCTGTCGATATCTGGTGTTACCTCAATAAAAATTGTTTAACCGAAAATATAAAAAAAAATTGGACAATTAATGCAGTCTAGTAAAATCACTGAGTGCTGGGGTTAATAAGGAGTGTATTTGAAAAATTAATATAAAAGAAAAGTCCGGTATGGCCCGGTTGTCCGGATTTTATTGGAAAAGCCCGGATTTGGCCAGGGTTCATTCTTATTCCCTTTCTCGAATCAATTTTTTTTTTTATATATCTTTAATAAAAAAATTTCAGCTTTTGGCTGGTTCACCTCTTCACGAATCAAACTTACAAAATATAAATTGTGTTGTAAAAGTTATTGTTTATGCGTTCAATCGAATTTTTTTGAGCAAATTAAAAAAGTTATGCATGGTTTTTTAAAGCCTAAATCACGATTTAGATTCTGATGAGAAATTTTTAAGAAAAACATGTTTTTCGAGTTTGTTTTCTTGTTTTTTGGTAAGTAATTTCTAGGTTTTAACCAAATTTTTCCGGATTTGGTCGACAATTTTAGGAATCAAATGCCCGGATTTTGCCAGGTTTTTAGATTAAATAGCCCGGATTTGTTCGACCCGGATAGGTGCTGAAAATATTCTGGCAAGCTTATCCTAGAAGATCCAATAGTAAGCTAAAATTTTAATAAAAGTGATGATTGTTGATTCCATGAAGTGCGAGGAATGTGAGAGGTTTTTTCAAGCTCAATCCAAAAATATAAATGAGGATGAAAAAAAAACTTTTTTTTTTCTGACTAGTTCATCTAGCTAACTTATAAAAATATTTGACTTCATTTCTACAAAGTAGAAAGGCTGCCCACCGGTAAAACAAACAAAATACGGTGGTAAAATCGTGCGCAAAACATTTGGACTACTTGTGGAGAGATATTTTGAAAAATTTCGTAATGAACAGCATAACGAACTTTTTAGCGGTCACCTGGCAGGTTTAAAACTGGAAACTTTTTGTTGACAAGTTTGGGATTTGTATTTCTGGGTGATGCGAAAAATTTAATGTCTAGTACTTGACAGGATGAATGGCTTAAAGCACAAAGAAGACTGGCTCCAAATGCAATCGTTTTCTCCGCAAAGCTCTTCAATAGGTCTCACAAAGTTTGAACTCTGTTTAAATTGGATCCGGAATCGTGCCTTTACGCAAAAACGATGGTGGAGTTATAAAAAGTCAAATATATTGTTTTTTTTGCCGAAGGAGGACAATCGGCTTAATTGGTTGTAACTTCGACCAAATTCAAAATTTTGGGTTATTTTTAAGGGAAAGCTTCGAGAAACAGCAAACGTAATCAAAAATTGCCTAAATTTGAAACAAAGGTTCGAGTTCTAATCAGGGCCGCAGGAAGAATCGACTCATGGGGGAGGGTTTTGTTGACTGATTTTTACCTGTGATTTATGCCCAACAATGCACAGTTTAAAAAAAATATCAAAACAAATTATGTATGTAACTATATGATTATTCATTTTTAAGTACTCATTAACAGTTTTCGTATTACATCGTAACTTTAGAAAAGTGGTCCCCAATCTAGTTAGAGGGTGGCCTAAATTTTTATAATTAATAAAACCTTAAGAAACAAAATATGGAATTTGCTTTCATCGATGGGTCTTTCAATTTGTTTAGTTGATGGTGGATCAAACTTATTTGATTTGAGCATAAAATAAGTTTTTTTTAGGGTAGCCTTCAATTTCTTTAAAAAAAACATATTCTATACTAAAGTCAAACAAGCTCAATTTTCCAAATTCTTTTGCAAATGCCAAGATTCTAACCTATGATGGAAAAAAGACAAATAAAAAAATAAACGTTAAAAAAAAATTTCGGATCAAATTTGCTTGATGCAAACTTGAACCAAATTTATGATTTTAATTTGGAATTGAGCTTTAAAAAAACTGCAATATTTATTATTTTAAACAATACACCGAGATAATATAAAATTTTGTGAAGATTTTTTTAGGTGAAGATCAGGTACATGTTTCTTTAGCAGAAATTTTTTTTTCATAGAATCAATTCCATAATGAAAATGCATAAAACAAAACTTAGAAAATTAGCTCCAATTCTATTTTATATTTTCTGATTTTAAGCTGTGTGTATAAACTAATTTTGATAAAAAAAAATTGAAACCTGAGAATTGCAATGACAAGCAAATTTTTAAGTGCATGTTCTCATGAATACCTCAACAATTATATGTTGATTGAAAAACTCATTTTCAAGCTAAATCTTTTTCTGAAATTTGAATCTGCATTCAAAACCTGAAATCGGATCCTAAATTCATTTCAATGTACAAAAATACATTTTCCGAATCTTAATTTCAGATCCCGAACTTCTGAGATGGGTTTAATTTAAAATTTAATATTCAGACCTGAATTTCTTTGTACAAGTGAGGAAATTTTGAAAAAAAAGGAGCAGGATTTTGAAATTGAAATGGGTTTTTGAGATTTTGGCAATATTTTTTAGGCTAGATTGTAACTCTTGATAGATAGATAGATAATTTTATTTATTTAAAGAGGAGTTTAACCACGCAGGGTCATTCCCCCTCTGGATTAGGAGTAGTTACAATTCTTCAAACAATTTACATTTTTTTAGAATTTTTATCACTTTTCTTTCCTTTCCCTTGACGTTTTCGAAAATGGATGGAAGATCTCCAACGATTCCACTCCGCCGGCGTTGTAACTCTTGAATAAATTTACACTATTATCATAGTTTGATTATGAATTAAAGATGTTGAATGTAGAGTAGAATACCTCGCTTGGTGTTTTGGACCTTAAAGGGGGGGAGGGGTTAAACCCCCAACCCCCCCGCCGCCCCCCGTTCATACGACCATGGTTCTAAGTATGCATTATAGATGGCGCACGTGTTTATTAATTAATGTCTGAAAATTTCTTCATCGAACACTATCTCAAAAACAACTCCCCAGAACAGCACAAAAATTTGCATGTATAAACATTACATTACCAGGTAACTTTGCTGAAAATTTAATCAATTTCCATTCATGCAATCAAATGTTATTTTCAAAACAACAGTTAAATTTTTTTCGAATCCAATCCTTAATTGTCATTGTCAGGCAATATAATTCAATCTTTCCTTTCTCGAAAACTAGAAATATTATATTGGGATTTTCGTCGGTCATACGTTAAATTTTCTCAAAAAAAAACCTGTGTCTGGAGATATTGTTTTTTTTAAATGATGAATTTTTCCAAAACTTGAAAAAAAAAGAAGGAAGGATCTTAAAACGAGGGAAGGCAGATCTTACTTAAAAATCGAGGATTTGTTTTGTAGGCCTCAGAAAATCTTTCGGCCAAGTTTGGTGATTTTTTTATAAGATTTTATTTTCGCTGCCCACACTTGACTAGGAATGACCATCTATAGATGAGAGTCTTGATTCATTAAAATAGGAAGCATCTATCAATAAGATATATCATATTATTTGGATAAAACTTATTTGTCAGTTCAGTTAATCATCTCGTTTAGTCAAAACGCTTAGGTTTATAAATTTTTCAACAAAAATCAATCGAGGATTACTAATTTTTTTTCAAATTTTATTTATTTTGTATGGGAGCCTTCTCTTTATGGAATCGAAGGAGTTTAAAAGTGTTTCAGAAACCATTTTTAATTTTGAAAACGAATTCACACCAAATTTCACGTTTATCGGTTCAGTAGTTTCCGGAAATTGTTCGAATTGTGTATTTTTTTTTTTGTAATTTTGCATGAGAGCCCCTCCCCCATTTCTGGATTTGAAGGGTTTGAAAGTATCTTAGAAACCATTCCGGTCTTAAAAAAAAGCTACTCACCAAATTCCACGTTGATCGGATTAGTATTCTCCGAAAATTTTCGAATTGTATAATATTTTTACTATTTCTGTATGGGAGCTCCCTTTCCTATAAGTCAGCGCTATTTGAAAGTATTATAGAAACCAAAAACTCTTACATACAATCTCACATTGATCGGTACAGTAGTTTTTGAGTTCATAGAGAACAGACAGACAAACATTCATTCTTATAAAGATTGGAAAAAATATCATATGTATATTAAACTGCATAAGGAGTGTTCATTTTATAAAACGGACACCTAGATGTTACGATAAAAAGTTGACGTTCAACCCAAATTTGATGAAACTGGTTTCATCGTGTATAAAAGTTTGTTTACAAAGCACTGACATATTTTTTTTTTGTGAGAAAGCGACTGGATTTCGTGAAATGGGACGAATTGATAAAGAAACCCGTGTTTTTATTATTCAAAAGTGCTACTCAGATGGACAATCGTGTAGAAATATTTGGCAAGCTATCTGCTCTTGCGGAGAAAGAAGTTCGCCATATTTCACAACAGATACCAACAATGGTGAAAATTATCGTGAGGAATGCATCGAAAAACGCCTTGTTCCTCACAATACGCTTCAGCTACTCTCAAACTACTGAATTCCTTCAATATATGTTTTGTTGAAAAAGAGGACAATCCGCCAAATTGTCCTGAGCTGCGCCCGGTAGAGCGTTACTGGGCAATCATCAAGCACAGTCCATCGACGAGTTCAAGAAAATGTGGACAAAATCCAATCGAAAAGTCAAGCCGAAAACTGTTAAGAGGCTTATGAGCGGAGTTCGAGGAAAAGTGCACCAATTTTATCGTTGAAAACTTTTGGTTAAATTTCTCACTTTCTTTTTGTTCTGGATTAGTTTTGCAATGTTTTACAGAAAACTCTATGTAATTTGGTCAACAAATGAATAAGATATCGTCAAAACAAAGTGTCCGTTTTATAAAATGAACACTCCTTATAGTGAAAACTAAGAAATTGAATAAAAATCCATTTTGATTTGAATACCGTTTGGATTTGTTTTTACGACTTGGGGGCCGTTCTGATACCACGTGGACAGAAAAATGAGATTTTTGACCCTCTCCTCCCCCTCCGTGGACAAGCGTGGACATTTGGCAAACCCCTACCCCCCTCCCCGGATGTCCACGTGGACAGATTTGAAAAAGTTATTATTTTAAATACCTATAATTTGACAGTTAGAAAACACCACTTTTTGCCTTTTTGTTATAGAAATGGCTGATTTTGAAAAATCGAATAAAAATTTCCTGATATAAAAAAATAAAAAATTTAAATTTCTTAATTATCATATTTTTCACTTGCTTTCAAGTAGCTACTTATTGTTTAAACTTAAACTGGAAAGGTATGCCATTTTAAAATGTTGATTTAAACATCTTCATATTTATTCACCTTTAGACAATATTTTGAAAGTAATAACGTCCACGTGGACATGATCCACACCCCTACCCCCCTCTCCGTGGACAAGCGTGGACATTTCCATACCCCCCTCCCCCCCTAAGCTGTCCACGTGGTATGTGGACGGCCTCTTGTCAAGGCGCATTGAATCAATTCATTTTCCATATGATCTTCCCTACTGTCCCTCTCCAACACTTTACTCCGTGGTTATTTTTCGTATCTTCCATACCGATCTAACTGAAACATCTCACAAATTATGGTCTCTCTACGGGGGGCAAAACCCATTCACGAGACCCCGAGCTCAGGCCCAATCGGTGGCGGTCTCCTCTAGCCGAATGAAAGTGCAAGTTAGTCTCAGATGCATCCTCCATTACCGCACTCCGGGAGATCCACCGATTTTCTACGGGTATCTATTACAGCTTTTGTTAAATTTATTGAACATAAATAGTATGGAGCCTGTGGAGAATCGAAAACCTACTAGAAATAATCATTAAGAACCATTTTTTTTAAAGAAGTACACACATCCGTTAAGGAAAAAAAACAAAAACATGTTTACAGTATGTCACAAACTGGATCAAACCATGTTCGGATAAATTCGACCTGGAATGTAAACACATGGCTGGTCTAGCAGGTTCCAGACTGTGTGTGTGTATTTTTTTTAAAGGTAGTCTTTTGCGGTCTTGCCCAGTCTTGAGCTTCAGCTCCCCCAGACTCCGGTAGCCTTCAACTGGTTTTGGTGAAGGTTGTTTGTAGCCGTTTCTTCCTGTTGATCCCACTCGGAATGCGCGAGCTTCCCATAACAGAATACATATAGACAGCCATGAACCCCTTCAGGCGCAAGCCGATTATGTAAGCCGAGACTTTTATGCACTTATGATGATGTTGTAATGCGCGTCGGCATTAAATAGGGACCTCAGCCAGTAGTTTCTCGGAGTCAATTGGACTGGATCTGCATCGAAGTATTTACATAAATTGGTTATCATGATGCCCAGAGACCGTCGTTATCTTAAAGTTGTACTCATTATACATCTTTAATAGTAAAATATTGGCAGTTTAAATTTATGAACTTTTTAACGAATTTATATAAATCACCATGAATCATCTTCAGTAAATTGGAAAATCTTGCCATCTTCATCATTCAGATTTAAATTTCAATTACCCTTACTTGTTATCTGATTTGAGATTTCATTTAATGTTGATTCATTTTAAATATAGAGCGAATTTTATCATAAACTAGACAGTATTACAAAACATACTAAAGTAAAGTAAAAGAAAACCCCGACGACAAAACTCAAACTTGTCAAAAAGGAATTTGTTTTTAAAAATTAGCAAATAATGTGAACAAACTCTGGCAAAATCCGTGAAGTTTTCATAAGAATATAGGGGAACTCTAGCCAAATTAGACTTATCATATTTTTTTGTTGAATCTCTGAGTAAACCCGTATGTTTCTAAGAAAATATGGGATAAACGATTAACATAGTATAAAACGATTAACAAAGTATAAAGCGATACGCGTTAGCGTGATCTACAGTGCACGATACGCCTAAGATGTTTGATCGAACCTCAATTTTTTTGGTAATTGTGAAGCATACATTTCTTGTGGTAGTTTTGTAAATTATCCAAAATCATTTGAAATATTGGAGCTGCTATTGTATAAATTATGAATTAAATATTCAACTTTAGACACGTACATTCGCAAACACTCAGAAATATTTTTAAACTATCATATAGCTATTTTCATCATGAAATATTTATGAGTTTTTTACAAAATATAAAGCTGTGATTATTATTGTAAATTCAATCAATAAACTCTACTTTTTCTACATAATAATTAACATTTGATATTATTTAAATTTTTAGAAGAACTGATTTTTTATTTTTTTAATTCTTTTTTTTAATCCATTTTTTTTTGTTCATGTATATCGAAAAACTCTTACTACGTTCTGAGGCAGGCAGTGTTATTCGAATTTAAAATTCTGCTAGAAATACTAACAATACCAAAAATACACCATAAATAAGAAAATTGATTTCTAAAAGCATTTTCTGACTCATGACCATCACATAAACTCAAAAAAAAAAAAATTACTGATGCGATTCCAAACTATTTAATAAGAATCAAAGTTTCAAATCAACGATTTTTTCCGGTAAGTTATTCAAAAATCATTCAAAATGATAATTCTTATTATGAACAAGAAGTTTTATGTGAATATTGACGAAAGATCAGAAATGGATGCGAATTGAAATTTAAAATTAATTTGTTTAAATGCCGTGTTGATTGACACAATCAAAATCAATCATTTAGCGAAAAAAAATTGTAAAAATAACTGTTCTATGCAGTTTTATTAAGGGGGGGGGGGGGGGTAGGGTCTAACACATTCAAAAAATCGATTTTTTTATTTTTTTATTTACTTATAGTAAAACATTTCAAGAATGTTGTGTCAAATTTTCAAGTCAATTGTAGCAAAACTGTAGAAATTATAGGCCTTTATCTCCTCCTATCTAATACTGCAAGAAAGCAAAAGCAGAAACTTCAAACGCGTTTTTCTCGAAAGCACATTTTTAAAGTCCGTGGACATCGTCATTTGAAAACTACTTATCCGATTCTTTTCAAATTTGGAACATATTTTCTACATATAAAATACCAGACCTCAACGTTTTTCTTTTTTGTATTTTTTACTTTGGGGAGATTTTACAGGTGAAACATGGCGGATTTTTTTAGTGAAAAATCGTAGTTTTTACTTCAAACAGCCACAAAAATTTCATAAATTTTTTTTAAGTTAAATAAAAACGTTGGGGTCCAGAAAAACATCTATTAAAAATATTTTGCTCTGATTTTTTGACTTCAGATGATTCTGTGCTGAGATTCAGTGTCCACCGCAAATCCTGTTTTCTAAAAGGCATCCTCGAAAGTGTTCCGTCACCGGCTCATTTTTCAATATTTTTCAACGAAAAAATTACTAAATGTTCTTTTAACAATGCTTTGTATAATGCAAAAAATATGAATACATTTGTTTAAACGATAGCTCTAGAAAAAAATCGTGAAAATGGTGTTTTTTTATACCCGTTAGACCCTACCCCCCCCCTTAATAGAGTTGGGCACTAGAGGATTAAGAGCTGATTTTAACTAACTTTGGGGGCCTGATTCATGGGCCTGATTTTTTTTCTAACACCTCATGTTTTCGATATAACTTTGGAAAATAGTTTACATTCATTAAACTAAATTGAGCATATTTTGAAAAAGCTATAGTTATGTTCCTTATTTTCCATGAAAAAAGGTTTTAACTTAAGGTTTCCAGATTGCCCGGTTTTATCCGAGTTTGCCCGGATATTTAATATAAAATTTGGAAAATATCCCCTCCGGCCCGGTTGCCCAAATTTCATTGGAATGCGCGGGTTTTGCCGGGTTTATTCTCATTCTCAGTTTCAAATCAAACATAAAATCAAATTGTTTTGTAATATTTTTTTTTATTTATGCGTCTGAAATGAAACTTTTTGAGCAAGTTTTTTAAAAATTAACATGAATCTTTTTTTCAAAGCTTTCAGATGAACTTTTTTAAAACCCTTACAGCTTTATTTTAACTCAATGATCAACTTTCCGAAGAATGCGAGTATTTTAAACTTCTGATAAAAACTTCATAGAAGTTTTTTTTTTCTTATTTTTGCCAAATCTGAAAAAATGTTGACTTAGACGAAATTTTAAAATATATAATTTTAATTGAATCATTGTTATTTTTAAAACAAGAGTCAAACCGTGTTGTTTTTAAAGTTTCAATAAATTTCTTGAATGATTTCAGAAATAGATGTAATCGTAGATGTAATTGTATCTCCAAAACAAGAATATTAAGACAAAATCTGAATCCTTGATTGATTGAAGGAAATTCAATCGAATCAAAATCATCATTTAGTCTTCATGAAGATTTATTAGATAGTAAGTTTTCTAAGATAGACTCTTCCAAAAACTGTTCATTTTAAGAATTTCCTCATAACCAAAATTAGAGGTGAATCTTTCACCGTGAAAGACCAAATGTAACAAATATTCTGAATACAAGACGCCTAAATTTTTCAAAATCTGATAATTAAATATAAGCACCATAAATGCTGCTCTTCTCTTTAAATATACAGGAATATTTTTTCTAAGTCTTGAAGACATTTCGCATATACAATTTATATTTTTTCGGTAATTTTTAGTGTTTAGTAGATTTTTTTTGACTCAGAGAAAGACGCTCAAAACACATTCACCATCAAAAAAATTGTAGACACTGCACTTCTACGGTAAATCGTTGTTGAGTAATTTGTACTGTTTATGACAATTTATTGAACATTTTTCGATATCACCCTTCCGGCCTTTTTCTTATTATGTAGATCAGCATTCGCTGAAAACTCTATTTAAAGTTCTGTTCAATTATTTCTTATTATCGGTTAAGTTAATATTCTGGAAATTATGCTCACAGTTATATTTTCATCTTTCAATGATTTGAAATTCACGAATAGCGCAACGAGGAATAGCGCCAGAACCATTTTATACTCTTCTTGCAAAGCTCGTTAAAATATCAGCGTTAATTTCTAAAATATTTTTATTTAGAATAATTTTGATTCTGTTCGAATATATTTCAAGTTGATTAATTTCCACTTAAAAGACTAAATTTATGTACACAATAATATAGGACTTCGTAAAACCTTTCTAATTTGCTGAAAAAAATGGCCAGAAGTAACAGGAGAGTCTGGCAATATAGATTGCCCGACAAGGTTTCTGAAAAAAAATTCTTTATTCAAGTTGGATAAAATCAATGAAATTTACCAATTTTATCATATTTTTTTTTTAAATTCAAAGTAGAGTTCAAAGTAGAATTCAAGGTAAAAAATCTAATTTAAACTATGCGAAAAAAATTATAATTTCATTAATTCAATTCGAAATTCAAAAATTTTGTGACACAGATTCTGTGATGAAAATTTGCTAAAAAATCTGTGAACTTACAGATTTGTCTGTCATTTCTGCAACGTTGTTGCCGATTGCCACTTCAGATGTAAAATTTCAATTAAAATCAGACAAATCCTGCTTAAATTGAGCATTTATAAGATTTGGTTTCTGCTTCCAGGAACGGATTTTTTATAAATTGGGTTCGTAAACATTGTTAGAAGTCCAGCTTTCGTACTTAAAACACCATTTTTCAAATGTTTTCGGTCATGTTTTGATGAATATCCAAGGCTCAATTGAGACCCCTATATTTTCCAAGGGACCCCTCTTAACTGATTTTTGTAATGGTCCTGTCAGAAATTTGATGAAAAAATATTTTAAATATGAAAATCACGAAGATATATAAACATTTGAGTTGAAATTTAGTATGGGAGAGTAGGGAATCATGGGCCACTTTTTTTCGTCGTTCCATAACTTCTTTATCATAAAAGATAAAATGAAAATAAAAAATGGTATGGTTTTCTACATTTTCAAGGTATCATAAGGTATTTTTAAAAAAAAATTTAATAAGTTATTTTCCCCTAATTCTGACTTTTTGAAAAAAAGCAATATTTTCTGGATTTTGTAAAATGGTAGGGAATCATGGGCCACCAAATCCAAATTGACCAAATAACATGCAAAGTTTATGAGTTGACCCAAAACTGTGATTTCCTAATTCATTTCGTTATTTAAAAGCATATTCATATGATGAAATAAAAAAGAGAGTTGTGTATGATCGCATAGGTTCCAAAACCTGTTTCGCGCACGTTTTGGCAAAATTTTGTATATAGGATGGACAAAATATTTTTCATAACTCTTCATTTGGCATAAGAAAACTTTGCAGATAGGTAAAACGTATTTTAAGTTCTGAATGTGTATGAAAACATAAAAATATAGGTGCTTCAAGATGTGTGGCCCACGATTCCCCACAAGCTATGATTTGCAAATTGGTTGCGTTTGTGTGACTTATTGATGTTTCATCAAAAATTCCTTTTCCACGTGAAAGATCATGACAAAACTAAGATCATAAGCGTGTGAGCATATTTTTGTTACGCACTTTAGGTTCCCTATCGATGAAATTAGCGGGCGTTTTTTTAATTATGTAAGTAAATTTTTCTAACTTTTTTTAGCTTGATAAATAAAAGAAGCATATGATGCGTATTTCAGCCTTCAACACATAGGAATGCATGCTCACACAAAGCGACGACGATGACAGTTGGTTTGAGATTTTTATCTCAATACACATCTGAGATATTAAAAGTGGCCCACGTTTCCCCATGGCTCACGATACCCCTCTCCCCTACTTTTTAATTCAAAGTAGAATTCAAAGTAGAATTCAAAGTAAAAAATCTTATTTAAACATGGGCGAAAAAAATTATAATTTCATTAATTCCATTCGGAATTCAAAAATTTTGTGACACAGATTCTGTGATGAAAATTTGCTCAAAATTCTGTGAACTTACAGATTTGTCTATGATTTCTGCAACGTTGTTGCCGATTGTCACTTCAAATGGAAAATTTCAATTAAAATCAGACAAATCCTGCTTAAATTGAGCATTCATAATATTTGGTTTCTGCCTCCAGGAACGGATTTTTTATGAATTGGGCTCGTAAACATTGTTAGAAGTCCAGCTTTGGTACTTGAAACAAAATTTTTCAAATATTTTCGGTCATGTTTTGATAAATATCCAAGGCTCAATTGAGACCCCTATATTTTCCAAGGGACCCCTCTAAACTGATTTTTGTAATGGTCCTGTCAGAAATTTGATGAAAAAATATTTTAAATATGAAAATCACGAAGAAATATAAACATTTGAGTTGAAATTGGTTATATTTGAGATACTTTTTTAAGAATATGTTGTTTAATAATGAAGATCAAGGGAGAATGAGGATTCCTTCGCTATACCTCGAAACAGGAACGTCTTACAAATATTTAATGTTCAAGAAAATTGTACCAAATAAAAAAAATAACAATGCTGTTCTCTCAACAAATTTTTTTTCAGTTATTGAACTTTGTTTGAAAAAATTAATAAAATGTGATTTGAAGATCTTTTTTTATCACTTTAAAATGTTTCTCACATGAAAAAATTATAATTAAAATATTTACTCCAATATGTCAATCGATAGGGTATATTATGAACTTCATAATGTCATATTTCCGAAGCAATAGTATACCCTAAAGTTTTTTTTAAGGAGAATTTTTCCAAAATGTATGTTATGGGTATAATTGATCCCTTGAGTCCAAAAAAAATTATTTTTCTTCTGAAAGGATCGTGATTATTGGTTATCATGACATTACTAATATCTGTCCAATAACTAATTTTAATCCAGTAATTATCTGTTAGTAAGAACTAAAAATGATGTACTTATCTAAATACTAGAAAATTGCATCTTAAAGTATGCAATGCTACTAGGGGAGTTAACAAACTTTAAGAATTCTCTCTGTTTGTTACTTACAAACTGTGAAATGAGAACTAATATTACAAAAACAGTGAACAGACCATTAATCTGCATATTTTACAAGATTCTTTCCTAGGGTCAGGGCATCCTAATTTAAGGAAAGGATAAAGTCTCCTTTGGTAAAGAAATAAGTCTCCTGTAACTTATAAATATCACAATTTTTAAGTCTCACGCAAATGCTTCTAGTTCATCTACGAGTTTATGTATCGTTCTAACTTTTGGAGCGTATAAATTTGAAATAACACGCTGTCAGAAAATACAAAACACGGCGAGTTGATAAATTTTCCCAAAAAGAATATGATGAAAATAAGAAAAGGGGATCAAGTATCCCCATTCTCCTCTAATGACTGATTTATTTACTATTTTACTCTTCCAAGAGGCATAATCAGGCAATCAGGCATAATACCAGAAACGAGATATCCAGATTTAGGTCCTCAACCCTCCGTTTTATGTTTTTTCACTGAAAAAAAATCAAATATTGGGTTTATAAACGGAAAAATTGAAACATTTTATGAATAATATCAATTTACTGAATTTCAATTTAGTTTCTACTTTGAACCTTTGAATTTTTCACAAATATCGAAAGCCGCTTTAGTCCAATATTCTTCAATTATATTTTTTCTGAAACTCTGAGTTTTACCTGAAGAATTTTTCATCTTTTCTATGTTATTTTTTTTGTTTCAAGTAAGGAAATAATCACTTCGAATGTCTGGAATCTATGAACTTTGTATGAAAATGTTTGGTATCATTTTAAAATTTCGTTCTACACTTTCTTTCCTAAAGGATGATCTTCGAACTTCAAGTTAAGATTCTTATTCTGAATTTTATCTAATTATATTGTTGACATTCTTATACTGAACATCACAAGTTTTATATTTGTTTGGTTCAAGATTGAAGCAAATCATTCGCACTATTATTGCAATTTTCAGTGGCTAATAAATTATTCCAGTGACTTCATTTCGTGCAAAAACCTGACGGACATATGTTTGTTGCTGTCAAACAACAATAACCGAGACAAACGTTAAAATTGCAGAAAAATTCGCTTCGAGTGCACAATCTGTCAGCGGCAGAAGGCCACAATTAAACTTGATCCCTCACACGAGGGCTCTCGCCTGAAGGTTTGGCTGTGGGTGGTTGAAATCACTGCACTGGAAAAGGCGACGAACCTTGTCTGTGAATTGTTTTTTTTTCGATTCTCTGTTGAGAGACTTCATTTTGGAGGACAACCGAGGGAGGGAAAGATAACCGAACCGGAGAAAATTGGAGCTCCGGCTGAGACTCGAAAACAAAATCACAATAACATTAAATACAAAATATCTTTTCCGACTTGAGCCGTCAGGAAAAAATCGTTTTAAAACGGTGTGCGAAATAGCTGGGTACCCCTTTAGTGAATGTAGGTTGCACGATAAATTGGTAATCTCAAAATTTTGTATGACGCTGATCCTCACAAAAGTCAGCGGCAAGCCGACACATTCCGATGCGTGTTGCAATTACTTAAGGTGCATCGAGAAGTGCATCAGCAGCAGCAGTAGCGTTGCAATTTGTTTGTGCCATTTGCATTGTAATGCCAATTGCTCCCCGATGCGAAACGTCTACATAGAGCTGTCAACGTTTCTTCGGATGCTATTTGGTGTCACTTTGTTGGCAGTATTTTTTTTTTCGTTCGCCTTATTTTCGTTTTATTTGATGTTCGGAATTGCTCCAGTTCCGCTTCTTGTTGTCTGTCGGGGTGGTGGCGTTTGGAAATACCCATCCGGACAGCCAGTTGGAATCAAATTACGCTGGTATCAAGCACGATTGGGGAAGTGAATGAGTTTTGAAGACTACACCAATGAAATGACATTTTAAAACATGTGTAATCAAATTATGTCCTGAACCTTTTTCATTGCCTTTCGGTCTTCGAAATTTATTTATTCATGTTTTCTGAATTCATAGACTAACAATTTTTATGGTGAGATTCTGAAATCTCTTGTCGTTTCAATTTCCTTTTTATTTTTACACTTTTATGATGAACTGTTGTTAGATAAAAATGACCATATTTCTCAAATATCATGGTTTTGGAAACACGAAATTTTAAACGACCTAATACGATTTTACTAGATAATTTTTAGTAATGTACCGTCAACTGGGGCATCATGCAACCCTTTTCAACTTCAATGGCTTCTAAAAACATAAAGTCCACACACTCTACAAAGAAAAAAGGGTAAGTTGCATCAGACTTTGCTGATGCTAAAATAAAATATAAAATAAACATTCAATTCGCTACAATATGAAATCAAACGTATGTTTGATGAACGAATAGTTATCAAAATATAAACAAAAGAAATGGTGACGTCACAACGCGCACTTTTTCCACTTTTCAGTTTTTTTTACAAAATCGCATTTTTCTAATCTTCTATTCAATCAAATTTCATGAAAGTTTCAAAAAGTATCGATTTATTACAACCAACAAATCGCTGTTTTTGATTTTTTCAAATGTTGATTTAATTTTATTTTAGAGCGATTTAGTTTCATGTCGTCACAACGTGCTATTTTTTTAAAGCACGGTTTTGCAAAGCCTTGAGACGTCACGGAATTTTATGGTCAGCTAAATGAAACAAATCACAGTAAAATCTTAAAATAAGTGCTTAATTTACTGGTAATGCTTAAAAACTCAACAAATAATGTGATTTGGTGATGAAATCGATCCATTTATTCCCCATAAAAAGGACATTGAATTTAAAAGGCCCAGGTTTGCAAAACTGTGCACATCGATTATATTCGTAATTTATTTGTGCAAACATGTGAATATTAGGGGAGAGTGGGGATACTTGATCCCCTTTTCTTGTTTTCACCATATCTTTTTGGAAAAATTTAGCAACTCACCGTCTTTGACATTTTCTGACAGCTTGTAACTTCAAGTTTCTATGCTCCAAAAATTAGAACGATAATTGAACCCGTTGATGAACTAGAGGTATTTTCGTGGGAGTAAAATAATTGCGATTTTTCTGAAGTTAGGGGAGACTTGATCCCCTATCGAAGGAGACTTGATCTTTAATTCAGGAAGCCCTAAACCTTGTATAAAAATCAAACAAAACCCCAATATAGAATGTTAATTGACTATTTTGGTCATGTTTGTTCTTATTTCACAATTTATAGCAGACATAAGAAGAAAATTCTATAACTTTGTCTCAACGCTAATAACATTGCATACTTAAAGGCGCTATTTTTTATAATTAAGAGAAAATTCATTATTTTTGCTTTTTACTTCAGACAATTGTTTGATAAATATTAGTTTTTGGATAAATATTAGTAATTTCGTAATCAGCAATCATAACGATCAATTCAGAAGCAGAATATGCCGTTTGGAAGGGGGATCAATTGTACCCAACTCTAGGGGATCAATTGCACCCATAATCAACATTTTAGAAAACTTTTTCTGAAAAAAAGTTGAAAGTTTTCCATTGCTTTAAAAATATGGCATTATGAAGTTCATTTTACGCTCGAACGATTGATACATTGGAACAAATATTTTTTTCATAATTTTACCATGTAAGGAACATTTTAAAGTGATGAAAAAAGATCTTCAAGCTACATTTTGTGAAATTTTTCAAACAAAGTTCAATTACTCAAACAATTATTTTGTTAATTTTTTTTAAACTACAAGTATTGTTATTTTGCTCATTTTGACACATTTTTCTAGAACATTTGATCTTTGTAAGACATTCCAGTTTCGAGATATAGCTAAGGAATCAAGTATCCCCAGGGATCAAGTATCCTCATTCTCCCCTATTGATAAAAAAAAAATTCTAGGAAATATAATTTCGTAATAGCGTTGAATTACAGTTTCTGAATCTTTTCAATATTTAACTGCAAAGGAAAGGAAAAAGAAAAGATTATTTCAAAAGACTTCGACCTATAAAAATTAGTTAATGGACTCTAAAGTGCCTGAATAAGCCGACTTATGAAAATCTTATAAGTTGCAAGCTAAAATAGATCATAGGACTAGCACAAAGTCCAGTGCTAAATTTGGGGGATCGAACCTAAAATTTGCTTGGAAGAAACATGAAAACCCAGTTTAGCACCAATTCCTGAGGTCCCTAATGGCTGATCTGTTTTCATTTATATAGGTAGTCATTCACGATGCTTTCGTTATGACAAATAGTTTATCGCAGTCCCATTTCGATAAGGGTTATGGTAAAAAATGGGTTTCAAAAATTAACTTCTGATGGGTCAATTACAAAAAATACATCAATAATTGTTAATCGATGCTTATATACCTGTTTTGTAGCTTAATAACTGTTTTATGATAACTCTAATCGGAATGCGTTCTTCTGATGAAATATTCTCATAATCAAAGCTTTAGACCACTCAAATTAAAAGGAAAATAGGTTGACAAAGACCAAAATTTCCGCTAAAGATCACTCAGTTCTATACAAACACTTAAGATTTTTTTTTAACGAATAGTCACCGTTGATTATAATGTTATGCTAGTTTTAATGGCATTGCGGTGAACGTTACGATGAAAATTCTTGATAGAAGAATTACAGATTGAAAATTAAATGAGGGATAGATAAAGCAGATGCTTAGTAGGAGAAAATTTACAGATGTTGAAAATGAGCCAAGAGCATATTTTATGGAAAGCTTCAAAGATGCGTCCTAGACCCTTTGTCCCACATCAGTTGAATGGTTGGAAGAAGTAATAGCGAGAGGCGCAATTACGTTCACCCATACATGCAACCCGATGGATTGATAAAGCACGTGCTTCCCAATCAGAGTGGAAATCTGAGAGATGTGCTCCATACGGTTTGAATAGCGTTGCCGCCTCCTGGCTTTACCAATCCATCGGGTTGAATGTATGGGTGAACGAAATTGCGCCTCTCGCTATTACTTCTTCCAGCCATTCAACTGATGTGGGACAAAGGGTCTAGAACGCATCTTTGAAGCTTTCCATAAAATATGCTCTTGGCTCATTTTCAACATCTGTAAATTTTCTCCTACTAAGCATCTGCTTTATCTATCCCTCGTTTAATTTTCAATCTGTAATTCTTCTATCAAGAATTTTCGTCGTAACGTTCACCGCAATGCCATTTAAACTAGCATAAAACTTAAGGTTTGTTGCGCAACCCCTTTGTGTAGTATAATCTGGCCCTCATTTTGCATGGAACCCTGGGCTAGTAGCTTCATATTTTACTTTTGTAATTCAGTTAAAAGTCTCTGCGTGGAAATTAATGTGAATACGGGGTTCGATTTGAATTTTCTAGTAACATTCTTTGAGGTGGAAGTTTCAATACAGGACAGTTTTTGAAAATAATTTTATGAGAACTTTATTTTCCATTAAAGTATTATGAATTTGTTTGAAAGAAAAAGTTTATTTATAAAATTTTCCATGTTCAAAAATTTTTTGAATCTCATTGCATTTGTTCAATGGATACTTAGTTATTTTGTTTGAACATTAAGTCAGCAAGTAATAAAAGCTATTAACACGTTTTTTTCACTCTAATATAGAAGAACTTGTACTTTTTGCCAGATTGTTATCCAAATCAGAGATAACTACCTGATGTATGATTCTCAATTTTTTTTTTAAATCGATGAGGATTTCATGTTTATGATAGTTAGTTTATTGTCAAATCGATTGTTCAACAAGCGCAAGTTTATATTTTTATATTGAGTCGTTTTAAAATAGCCACGTTTATGCGAAACAACGATGATTGTTAATTTCGTTAAAAACTTGACAGTTGAGTTCATTTATTGAAGTGCATTGTTGTTTAAAACTTATTTTAAAGAAATACTACAACAGTGTTGAAGTAAGAAGTCATGAACGTTTCCGAAAAAAAGTTAATCAATTTTCATGACGTCACAAACATTCTTTACCCGGGTGCAACTCACAGCCTTCTGAACCAATTTTCATTGTGAAAAATGCATCTCAAAAAGTTTGAAGAGATCTCAAGTTTTCGACAATATGTGACGTTTTAAGGAACCAATAACTGAAAAGTAGTAGAATTTTCCTGACGTCACAACGCTTAAAAATAGAATCCTTTATTACCGATTCTAGAGCGTAAAGTTGCTGTGATTATTTTTAATCTTATATCATGCTGAAAATATGTTTTTTTTAGTATTATTTTGCAATATTTTTTTATCTAGCTAGCTTTTTGACAAAGTTATGTTTCAAATAAAAAATAATAGTCAATATCAGTTTATTTCCATACTAAAGTTATTAAATTTCAACAACAAAATACTTATACTTAATGTTATTTTTATCGAATATTTTATCAATTTTAACGAAAAAATTGTTTAGTGAAGCTCCTCCGCATTTTATAAAGTGGGAGGGACCATTTTATGTTATGACTAATCGCATATTGTTTGTATGTTATTCGATTCAAATCACCCTGTGTGTTTCCTGATAAGGTTTGTCTCTTTTTTTTTTAAACAGGATGGGAATCCTCCTTTTCATTGACGGGAGGCGCATTTGTGTACTAAAAAATATCAGAACATGTAAATGCTAAGCATTTTCACAACATTTGATAAGATTCACTTGTCAATATATTGAATTTTACTGCTTTTTATCGTTTTCACTATTATTTTGTATGGGAGCCCTCCCTTTCTTGAGTGTGACGGACTCAAAACTCCACAGATATCATTCTCTACTCAACAAACTACATCATGACGAATTTCACATCAATCGGTCCAGTAGTTTCTGAGGTTTTTGAGAACAAATGTATTAATTCTCTCTATTGGAATAGAGATTTTGTCGATTTTTAGTAAAATTCATACAACGATTAAATGCATTAATAAAAAAAACACATCTCCGGTTTTTTTATATTGATTTGCTGAAGATTGTAACCTTAACTTTCAAATGCAATCAACGATAAAATTTTCGACTTGATCCACTTGGAGTTATTGAAGCTCTAAAAGAGTCATTTTTCAACAAATATTGCCTCATAACTTCAACACAAAAACAAATTTTTATTATCCGTTTTAAAAAAAGATGCCCATTATAGTTATCAAAAATGCTGCTAAATGAACAATTTTGATAAAATATCACCATGAAAAGATATCAAGAAAACACTGATTTTTATAGGATCACCGTAGTAACTTCATGAAAGCAAGTTGTCATAAAACTTTCAGTTCAATGGGTAGATGTGTGGTGTCTTCGAGAAAGTATAAGGAATTATTATGTTCTACAATATTGTAGAATAATGCAGACCTTAATCTTGTCACAGTTAGGAAATAAGTATCGGATCTCAGAAATCTTATGAACCACCCTAAAAATTTTCAGGTCAAAATTACATTGTTTTTATACTTATTTATTAGCTCCTATTTATTAAACTGGGCTGATAAATTATTCAATCTATGTAAACATTAAAACCAAAGGAAACTAATTTAATTTTTATTTTTATCATATAAAGAACCGCGAACAACATACAACGAGAGATTTCAGATATTCACTGACCCGTTTTTCAACATAAAATTGCTTTCTGAGCAGATTTCAAATGCTTGAGCTAATGGATCTCTTTAAGCACCTCCTGCGTAGTTTCCGCTAAAGAGATAAAAATTTGTCATTATCAAAAACCTTTTTATTTTTATCAAATGACGGTACTGAAGCAAATCAGGTTAGGATGACATGAAATCATTTAGATTTTAGATAAATTCAACTGTAAATTGAATGCTAGTAAATTGATCAAATGACTGGCCATAACATTTTCATTTCTCAACTGCTGAATAAGTGTCCATTCTTACCTTTCCCTTTAAAACAATGATAATGATTTTCAATTTAGCTTTTTTCTTTCTTATGTTTATCAATCAATTTAATATATTTCTTAATCGATTTCAAAATTTTCTAAAAAACGCCGGTTTTTAGAATGTATAGCATTCCAGATTCGTAGAACAAATATTCAAGGAAAATATCGAGACGAGTCCGTATCAGCCCGGATTCCCGGATTTTATTACAAAGGTCCGGTTTTTGTCCGGATGTATTCACATAATTTGTTTAATTTACCAAAAAAATTCAAATTGAGTAATGATTTGTTTTAATTTTTGATTCAAAAACGGGTATTTCATAATAATTTTCATCATAATTAATAAGATTTTTTTTTAAGCATTGAACACATATGATGTTCTTCGACGAAAAAATAAAGGTACAAGTTTCGCCTATCTTTTCCTGATTTTGTTCGAATAATGGATAAATTTTGCTCTGATTTGTCCGGATAATACCTGGTTTTTGTATGTGAAAAATTTCAAAATTGTACTGTTATTCACCCTTTTTTTGAAAAAAAAAAAGTCCAGGCTCGAAAACGTGCTAAAAAGTTCTGGAAATCATAATAGAAAAACTCCATCTTCTTATTAATGATTCTGAAGCCTCTCAACATTGTACTTTCATAGAGATTAACGATTAACGTTTACATCAATGTTCGTAGAAGTTTTTTTTGTAATCAGTGATCATAAATTTGCCTTGTTACTTTTTTTATCAAACACACATAATTTTGCAATTTTTCCATATTTTTCAATATCTTAAGAATGGAAGAGTTCTGAAATACGAATTTTTTTTAAACACCTTAAACACTTCCTAATAAAAATTTAATTGATTTTTTTTTCCGATTTTTGTCTGCATGATTTCTCATAGTACAATACAGTACCAAGGCCGTGTGAACGGGGGGGTGTTAGGGGTTTAACTCCCCCCCCCCCATTCAGATTTTTCCCAAGTAACATTTTCACCGAACTAACGGAAAATTGCTTGATGTTAAAATGTATTTGAATATACGTGTTAACAAGCAAGTCAGAAATTTTTCTCGTTTCCGGCGGAATTCAGTCTTAAATCACCCTCGGCTTGAGACATTTCGATCTACGATACTATTTGACGTTTACGAATTGAAACTAACTTTGGTCCTAAATTGCAATTCAATCGATCTTTTGTATAGGAACTCAAAACTTGACAAACAAAAACCCTACTGCGTCTTCAGAATTGGTTTTTATTAAGAAGTGTAACTAGATAAGAACAGAGTTTGAAACGAACAATTTTTTTGAAAAAAAATCGTTAATTTCATTACAAATGTTATGCTGATATGAAATATTCTTCAAGAACCCAATTTCGACTAAATTATTAAGTTTTTTTTGTTTTTCTAAATGCTCAATACAACACATAACTTACACAAGGCCACAAAATTTACATTTTTCGGAGGAGCAATGAATTTAAAAGGTATTTTCGTCTGATTTGGGTATCAGATTTGGCAATCTAAATATGCGATATATCTAGCAGGTTTTTTTTTTATTAAAATGACTTTGGAGAAAAAAGTAAAAAGTATTTGAGAATTTTCTGCATTGTTATACATAATCTCGAATCAGAATCCATTCATTCAAAAATAAAAGTTTTAAATTAATTATCAACTTTTCTCAAGAATTCAAGTAATTTTGAGTTCCGCGAAAAAAGTTATAGAAGTTTTATGTTTTTTTTTGCTTTTCTTCATTTATCAAATTTTTAAGAAGTTTTACACTAAACTGAATTTTAAATATCTTTAAGAAAACATGTAATCTTTTTGCAGGTTTCAACAAATGTGTTAAATGAAATCAAGTTTTTTTTACACTTTCTACAGTTATATCAAAAGTACTTGTAATGAGCACCAAAATGCTGTTGCCTTGAGTCATCAATTGAATTATGTAAATTCTTATGGTGAAGCGTGATTATTTAAAAAAACTTCCTGAAAATATTTTAAAAAACTCTGACCTCTTTTACTGACACTTTTCAAATAATAGCAAATACATAGATTCTTCTTTTTATCAAATTAAATTGAACCATCATCATTGAATAAATTCTCCAGTGTTCAAATTGGTTTTTTCAGTTATAGAAAATTCACATTTTTAATCGTGATTGAATATTTTTTGTTAAAATTCAAAATACCACAGCGAAATATTTCAATCACCTTTCAGTTGAAAATTAAGAACATAATTTTAATTAAGATGAATAAAAATTAAGAATTATTATTATTTTCCAAATAACTAATAATGGTTAGTTTTTTACCTGATTGGATATTTTTTAAAGATTCCAGATTTCTCTTAAGCTCAATATTTTGGAAAAGTTTGTTTTAAATTAGCATGGAAATTCTTTTGAAACAAATTTCTAGTTCAGAATAAAGAAAATAATTTTGGAAAAAAAAAATTATCAATGACTTACCGAAAATTTGAAACTTTCATTCTGGTATGATTTGAAAATTTTGTTTTTTTTTATCAGTCCAATTGATTTTTAGTTTGTGTGGTAGTCATGAGTAAAAATCGGTGTTAGAAATTTCTTTCCTTTTTTTATTGTTTATTTTTGGTATTGCTATTATTTTTAGCTAAATTTGAATTTCGAAAACCCCCCCATGGACGGGTCCTTCACACGGGCCTGCACAGTACCATGTTTTGTTGATTTTTCTGTGTTTTCTCTGCTAGTTTGATCATGAGGTTTGACAGCTCTGAGCGCTAGTGGCGACTCCACTCGGAAACTTAGCTTTTTCCAGTGATCCATTGAAGTGTCGTGTTTGATTCCTTACAATATTATTTAAAAATTAAATAACATACCTATCAAAGTTTTTGTTCCGTACTGGCCAACTACTATGAAGTGGTAGATACAGATAGAGTTGCATCCACCACCACACATTAGCAGTGTTCGGCACAAAAACGCTAATCCGCTAGTCGCTAGTTAGTCCGATAACTTTTTGTTAGCGGTTTAATTTTGCTAAATTTTGATTGAGCTAGCGAATTAAAAAGTTCCGCTATTTTTTGGTTCCGCTAAATGAAGAACGCTTACTTCCATTTACTTGTTTCAAATTCACAAATTATTACTGATAGAAGTAGACTTTTTGTTATTTGACAAGTAAAGGAGACATCGGACATCATTCTTACACCAATATGCGCTCCAAGTGAAAATGGTCACTTCGAATGGTCTCAGGACAGAAGTGCCTCATACAGATTAACTTTTTTTTCTCTTTAAGTACTTCTTTTCTCAACATTCTCAGACAAACAATTCAATAAATATTGTTAAACAGTATTAAACTATTTTAAACATCATATATATAATTCATAGCTAGAAGGTCAATTTTTAGATACTGTTTTTGCTTGCAAAAGTACAGTAAACCGGCCTACTTGATCAATATTTTACATGACTTTAGCATGGTCGTCCACATGCGGTGATTTGTTGAAATGTGCTTTTTAGGTTAATCGATGGATTTTAAAAAGCTTTACCAAATTTCTAAGTTTTTTTAGATCTCAGATTACTATCTCACACGGCAAGCCTTGAATAATAAATGCTGGAAAAATCCGTTTTTACAACTTTTTGGATTAAGTGGATGAGATATACACATTTCGCGAAGCAGTTTTTACAAGTATTTTAAATCAGGTAAAATAAAAATAAGATAGTATCACCATATTTCATTAAGTTTTTTAGATACACGTTTGGGAATGCTTCTATCATGAGAATTTTGCATTACTATTTTGAAAGTTTGAAAAAAAAGTGAACCTGGTTAAAGATTTTTCAACAGACTGGGCACAAAAAACAATATGCACTATGTTTGTAAAGTATTTGAGCAAACGAATTGAGATGCAACCATAATCCATGCTATTGCCATCCTGTTTACGTTATTGTTTATCAACAGTTAGCGATTAGCGATTAGCGCTTTAAGCTTGAAGCGATAAATTTTTCCGCTCATTTTGCGGTTTTAATTAGCGATCGCTAAATTTGAATGAGTTAGCGATTTAATTAGCGCCTCTTTTTTCAATTAGCGATGCCGAACACTGCACATTAGTAGACCATGGTTTGCCCACAAGCGGGAAAACTTGCAGTGCGAGCGAACAACAAAAAAGATGATATGTGATCGCTCAGATAAGCAGATTTTCACCGATAAGGCCGATAAATTAAAGTAACATATAAAAATTACGGTGATTAATCTCTTCATAGAACTTTAAATTTAACATTTCAGTGTAGTTGTGCTCAGGGTAACAAAAAGCGTAAAGTAAAAGTTGACATACTTCAGATTTGGTCATCAATATGTTAAAATTCTATGATTTAATGCTAGAATTGGTCACCCTATCAGTTTTTTCATTATTAATTACTCACTATTGGTTGGAATTGAATGTAATTGAACAGAACGGCAATTTGGTTTCATCAAGATTCCTTGATCCTTATAAAAAATTAGTTATAAAGCTATTGACAATTTTTTTTGATGAATGTTTCAAATAACCAGCTGTGGTCTTTAAAACCTAGCACTTTTTATATTTCATTATAAGCTCTCAATCTATCTGGATTTATCTCAATCAAAAGTTTCCCTATACGACCTAAACAAAATCTTTGATGCAAAACACCAAGTTTTTACGGACTTTTTGGCTTAAAGGTCTTTTTCTGATTTTTATATCAATTTTTTTAAGAAACAGGTATATGATAGCACACATTTTGACGATTTCAAAACGAAAGTGTTTATAAAAATCGGTTTGGTAGTTTTGATTTATAAACCAAACAATAATCCTGGTCTATATGAACCTAACCGGATAATTGTCTTTATTCACTGCGTAACTCTGGTAACCGTATTAAAAAATCTTAAAATGAGAAATTGCAGAGCTTCTCATTTTAGGAAAGTCGGAAAATTTCACGTATCCAGCTTTACCCGGTCCTGAGATATCGCTTTGAGAGAGTACGGTTCGGGTCATATAGACCCTAATCGCCAATGAAAGTTAAAAAACTATGCTGCTAAACTTACAGTATTTTTCATACAAAACAGATACTCTAAAATAACGTGATGCCTTAATAGCTAACGTCAATATCTCCCCAACTTAAGCGTTCCACTCAATCAATTTCGAACCCCACAATTTTCTCCTCAGTGTCAAGGTTGGCCCCCGCTTAACTAATTTGAGTGCTAATCCGTCAATCGAGCACACTGCTTAGGCTGATCAATTTAGGTTGGCTGCCTGGTTGGTCAACAAATTGACGGGTGGGTGCCAAATGCATTTCTTTTTCCATTAGCCACCGAGTTGAGAGAGAGGAAAAAAAAAAGAATCGAACAGCACTATTGGCTATTGGTTCGATGGTTCTGCTTTTAATGAACGGCAATTTGCTGGCAAATTAGCCGCTTTTGGTCAACGTTTGGGTTTTTTTTCTGTTTCATTCTCGCCATCTCGTGGATCAGTTTAAAGTTTTGCCACCAATTCTCAATGTGAAGGTTTCCTCGATCAGTAAAATTCGGCAAGGTGAACTTCTAACTGATTGAATCATGTTTTTTTTTGTTTACTGACATTGTTTCTGTTCATTGAAAACTCTGACGGATAATTATACGTAGATGTTCACATGTTCTATGATCTTGATATTCAGCTAAGCATTTTTGAGATATTTTGGTGAACAAATGCTTCATGATTTATTTGCCTTAATGTTTTGAAACCGTAATGACTATTTTACTTCTTTAATGATATTTAAACAAATAATCTCCAAATCAAAAAGATGCAATTAACTGATATCATTTTTTTTACTCAATTTCAGGTAAGCCTTGGTTCAATCGCAATAAGATCTCATCTCATACATCATCCCATTAATGGAAGATGCTAGCGGCAAGTATGACGGAAATAATAGGGTTAAGAAAACCAAAAAAAGTCAAACGTAATTAAGGCCGAGAATGTTTCAAATCATCGGTCATCAATCATCGGGTGGTTAAGTATCGTTTACCCCCCCCCCCCCCCAAAAAAAAGAGTAAAGTATAAGTACATGTTGCTCTTCATAAATCATGCTGTTTCACGATTGGCGTGAGAACTTTCCATGTAGGAAAATAATTACCAAGTTGGGTTGTAATTTGGGGGATCGTTTTCTTCAAGGGTAATAGCAGCAGGTGTTTAGAAAGATATCTATTTTTTAAGTATTTAAAGCCGTATTGAAACTATGTATTTCTTATTCCTCATATTTTTAAATATATTATATACTAGCTGATCCCGTACGAACTTCGTTTCGCTTTAAATCATTGGTACGTCAAAATGAGTTTGGAAAATGAATTCGAAACATTCTTTCGACAATTTTGGGGAAAAAATTCAACAGTGTTTAAAGTCGCTACTATTACTATTACTTGAAATTCAAATTAAACTGTTGATTGGCTTTTTATTAAAATTTATGTGAGAGTGTTTTCTTCTCGGTCGGTTGCAAAATCTAGACATTATGGCAGAAACATGTACTATTTGTTTGTGTGCACGACTCTTTTGCTTGACCTTCACACTTAAATTGGTATCAATTAACTGCCTCCAACAAAATTATTGCACAAAACACTGAACTTTCAATGAAACCCTCTTTTTCTGTCCCATGGCCCGAAATTCGATAATTGAAACCAATTTTACGTTCCTCAAAACTCCCTTGTGCCATTTTTTCTTTTCAAATTATATGCAAAATTACGTCAGGAACTTGAAAACAGTGATCACCGAATATAGACGCTCCTTTCGCCGACCCTTGACACGGAACATGCTACCTGGAGTCAATTGCTCATAGTTTATAACCCTCATCTGAACACCACAATATCGCGAAAACAGTGAGCAACTAACATGGACGGCCTTTTTTTTACCACGATTCAAAACTTGACACCTGAAATCAATTATCTTTTCTGTTAAACTCCCATGTGCCAATTTTCATTACAATTCTATGCTCGATCAAGTGAATATCGTAAAAACAGTGAACAGATAATAACCCCTTTTGCCGACCCCTGAGTCAAGATTTGAAACCTGAAAGCAAAAGAGCGTCCCTCAAAACTCCTATGCGGAAATTTTCATCTCAATCCAATGTAGGATAACGTCAAAATCGCAAAAACATTAAAGTTGGGTATGGACGACTCCTTCAGCCGACTTCTGATCCGCAATTCGAAACTTGAAATCAATTGCTCGTCTCTCAAAACACTCATGTGCAAATTTTCATCACAATCCAATGTAAAATAAAGCCAATATCGCAAAAACATTAATCAGTGAATATGGACGATCCCTGACCTAAAATTTGATAACTGTAATCGATTGCTCGTCTCCCAAAACACTCATGTGCAAATTTTCATCACAATCTAATGTAAAATAACGCAATATCGCAAAAACATTAATCAGTGAATATGGACGACCCCTTTCGCTGACCTCAAATCCTAAATTTGATAACTGTAATCGATTGCTCGTCTCTCAAAACACTCATGTGCAAATTTTCATCACCATCCAATGTATAATAACGCCAATATCGCAAAAACATTAATCAGTGAATATGGACGACCCCTTTGGCCGATCCCTGACCCTAAATTTGATAACTGTAATCGATTGTTCGTCTCTCAAAACACTCATGTGCAAATTTTCATCACAATCCGATGTATAATAACGCCAATATCGCAAAAACATAAATCAGTGGATATGGACGACCCCTTTTGCCGACCCCTATCCCTAAATTTGACAACTGTAATCGATTGCTCGTCTCTCGAAACACTCATGTGCAAATTTTCATCACAATCCTGTGTATAATAACGCCAATATCGCAAAAACATTAATCAGTTGATATGGACGACCCCTTTGGCCGACCCCTGACCCTAAATTTGATAACTGTAATCGATTGCTCGTCTCTCAAAACACTCATGTGCAAATTTTCATCACCATCCGATGTATAATAACGCCAATATCGCAAAAACATTAATCAGTGAATATGGACGACCCCTTTGGCCGACCCCTGACCCTAAATTTGATAACTGTAATCGATTGTTCGTCTCTCAAAACACTCATGTGCAAATTTTCATCACAATCCGATGTATAATAACGCCAATATCGCAAAAACATAAATCAGTGGATATGGACGACCCCTTTTGCCGACCCCTTTTCCTAAATTTGACAACTGTAATCGATTGCTCGTCTCTCGAAACACTCATGTGCAAATTTTCATCACAATCCGACGGAAAATAACGTCAATAACGTGAAAACAATATTTGTCTTGTATGGACGACCCCCTTCAGAAGGGGTCGTCCAAAAATCTAAAAACATTTTTCGTCATTCCTGGTCCTAATGAGCATCCATGCCAAATTTCAGATATCTAGCTCTTCAGACGGCTGAGTCTATAGAGGACAAACAAACAAACAAACAAACAAACAAACAAACAAACAAACAAACAAACAAACATACAGATAATTGCTTTTTATATATATAGATTCGGAACTTTCTGTATATTTAGAACGTATTGAAAATTTCGTTCCAAATTGATGCTGCTGAATCAAAAACATGGAGTTCCTTGAACTTTTCACAAATCCACTTTCAACCTTTCGTCTCAATCAAATTGCAAATACCTAATTGCCAGTCATCGATGTATGTGCTTACATATAGTTTAATCGATGCGTTGTTTAGAGTCTAAGCTTCAGACATCGAGATCCATTCTCTCAACCAGCAATCATAAAGCAGTGTTCTCAAAATTTGAACCGAATCAAAGGTCCGCCACTTATTGGTTACTCTTGAACTCTCAAGAGCCCTCTCAAATATTAAAAAATCGGAACAGTAGCATGACGGCCATAAAAGAACACCTTCTTCACCGTTGTTGTTATTGCTTTACGGTTATTGTTTTTCATTGATTTATCCGACGTCATCCACATCGAGCGCGCGCCTGCCTTTTATTGTACTATCAATCATCCTGTCCCGGTTCAATGGAATTCCCTCCTCTCCTCTACAAGATTGTTGCTTCTAAGCGTTTGCATTATTTCACTTTCGTTGGACCGCAAGAACATGGTAACGGTTTCCCTGGTTCAGATTGGAAACGGTTTCTCCAGAGGCTAATAAAATCAAAATGCCGACCGATCTAATGGACTTGACCCATCGGAGGGTCAAGGGATAGTTTGGGCTGTCATGAGTTGTTTCTCTTTGATATTTTAAGGTATCTGGGAGAGTAGAGATTGGAATGTGGATTCTTTCACATCAAATATACACAGTTTTTCAAAATTGTTTAGATCCGAACTTAAAGTTCACAGCATTACACTCAGCACTTTTAAATGCGCAAATATCTATTGGCATTGATTAAGGCCTGTATTCTTAAAAAAATAAACACTTTCTGTTTTGAGTTATTTTTGAACCAACGATGAAATTTGAAGTGATACTACCTACACCCACAAATCAGACTCTACTACAATAATGAACATTGTTGGAGATAGAACTATCGATATAAAGTTCTATGCCCGAACGGCAAAGTGTAAGTGTGTGTTTGTACCGGCATTAAAAAACATTCTTTGTTCCCAACCGACGGCAAAAAACCGCTAGCCAAGATGAGCTATACGTGGGTATGTAAACCAGCCGGCAATAGAAACCAATCTCTAGTTTCCCATTCCCAACCCATTTCCCCCATCCCATCTTCATCCCTTTCTCATCAAAGAAAAAAGAGAATAAACAAAACACCTGCCAAACGACAGACGGCCAATTTTGGTGATCGGCGGTGGCAGAAAGACAATGACAATAAACTTTCGTTTTCTAACCGACTCAGTTGGTGCACTGGGTAAGATATCTGACTGGCAACCCGAGATGAAATGTTGCAGTGAGTTTGATTCTCACAATTTTTTTTGATGAACTATCCAATAGGATAAAATCCCATAAGTCCAATTATCCCAAAGGTAAACCTTAAGCCCTGGCTTAACAGATTGGACCTGTGTCGGGATTTTATTCGTATATTTTCCCGTCTCATGTCCAATCATTATTCCTTAGACGCGGTACTCTTTCGTTTTGACATTGCTGGCAGCAATTTGTGTGGTTGCGGCCAAGGTTACCATGACATCAAGCATATTGTTTGGTCGTTCCAGTGATAGATGTGCTGGCTGTGTTAGGTTTGGACTACATGTTCGAAATATACCTTTTTCTAAAAGCTTAAGTTTTCAAAGATCAAAGATCTTCGTCTATAATTCTTTTTATTTTCATATGTCCCTATATCTATATTCTTTTCTATTCTAATAAAAAGTGATAAACTAGATTTAAGCACACAATTGTAAACCAACAAAATGAGTTTGGCTCCATAAAGCCTAAAGGTATGAGCCGTTTCAAATAAAGATGTTACAAAGAAAAAAAATCCCATAAGTTGTTTCGTTTAAATGTAGTGGTCATGCATCGTTTTGCTTGGAAACTTGAGTCTTTATGGCAGTAGTGCTTTTCCAATCATATCATCTTTGGTATAGTACACATTTCAGTGCATTTTCGGCACAGAGATTTGCTAAATAGGCATTGGATTTCCGCAATCTCTTCTATGGGTGTAGTACTGTATGTAATGTATACAAGTGACAAATTTTGTGGCGATCTGCCAAGTGGTTTTTGAGATAGCGTCTAATGTATAAGTTCATTGACCAAAATAAGGATCGTAAAAAATCAAGGAAAGTCCCATTGAAAGGTGCCGAAACAGTTATAAATCATCTTTGAAGGTTAGGGAAGTAAAGGGTTCATTATCTATTATCCACCTATTATTTCAAACTTAATCCGTCCATATGGACGGAATGTACGTCGAAGAATTTGAAACTTTTTATAAAATATATTTATTATTTCTAGTTTTGCATATTTTTACGATGATTACAGTTGTCTACAAAATTAAAAAAATAAAATAGTGAAGTCCATCGACTGACCTATATTTTTAATACAAAATCGAGCGGTGAATCTGTAAGCGTCAGATAACACTTCCATCGAGGTGGTAGAGATTGATCGCGGTTTAACGTAGCTTTTTCAAAAAGTAGTATATCGCAGTGAGTGACTAGTGTGTGGGAAGTTTTTCCCCAAAAATCCGCCTTCGAAGCAACGAACGCCTGCACAACGAACGTCAACAGCATGCAGCCAGAATGGTTTATCAACTCACAACCAGAGGGCCAACTGGGATAGTCGATGCTTCCGGGTAATTACACGAATGGCAGCGACGCCCCGACGATACGATGAACGAAGAGCGATCGCGAAGCGAGAGCAACGACCGAAACTCGCGGTTCAAGGCCGGTCAAATGCGGCTTCCTGGTGCTGGCTGACTTTGCTAAAAACCACCGCAGTGTACACATAAGAAACTTTGATAGTGCAAATAACAGCCAGACATCAGGACCCTTTTTTGTTTTGAAATAAAATACCGTGGTTGGAATAATCTTTTCCCTCCCACTACGACGGGAATAACCGCCACCGAACATCGGTTAACCCACGATCGGAAGTACCGGTCGCTCTTACGCCCTCGAACGTCACGGATCGACCCAAGACGGTGGACCGCCCGTTACCTGAAAGGCCACTGTCTTAACCAATCGAGATCGACGCTGTACTCGAGGAAAAGAGGAACCGCTATCGTCATTGGACACTCGCTGACACGTCTACAACGTCAGCCTTACCGATACCCGTACCAGTATCGGCAGCATCCACAAGGGCTTGGCCCTCCAGGTACTGTGCCATTATTGTGACAATTTTTAATGTGCAACTAAGCGTGAATAAAACTATAGTCGAGAAGTGCAATTTTGGGGTTTTTTCTGAGTGCATTCTGGAAGCTCCCTGCGATTTTGTTGATAAGCGTGCCGCCCTGAGGTCTAGAAAGGGACTCTCTTACACGCCGGTGGGAGTGGTAGGTTTCATACTTACAAATCCGATAATGAAATTCAAAAAAATTTCAGCAGAACATTTTATGCCTCAAATATGAAATTTTGAAAAATTAAAAAAGTTACTTCTTCTTATATCCAAATATCTCGAACTGTATAACATTAATTCGAAATCTCTTTTTTGTATATTGTAGGTGGATAAATTTGTTATCGATTATATGAACTTCATTTTTGTGTATGATCAATAGTATTGTTGATATTAGTGAATTTGTGAAAAATAAGTAATCTTACTGAAATTCGGTATGTGAACATCTGGAAAGTTAATGAGCAATTTTAGCTTGGAGCGAGTGAGACAGATTTATCATTTTTAATTCTTCCTATACTAAGATTAGTACACTGGGGTTCGTCAAATTATTCAAAAAGCAAATATGACTGTTTAGGTAAAATAATCATAATTTCTTAAATTTTAAATCGTTTTTATAAATATCTACTTTCCAGAAATCTATGATTAAACTTTTACGGTCCATAGAAAATCAGAATTTTAAAATGTTACCAACGCGTCTAAAACTGTCGATGAACCAAAATGTTCTCTAATTAAGGTATTTTTTATAATTTTTTTCAATCACAAATTAGTGCATAAAACCTATAAATCAAGTTTTTTCTATTATCGAGGAATTCGTTTAAATCAAGAATAGAAAAGGTGAAATAACTCCCATCTTTAAATATTTGTGTTTTGGTCTGGTAATCTTTTGGATATTTGATTTTTTTTTACGAAATGTACATAAAATACTTCAAACTTTATTTGATCCCCCCTTCGGATTTTTAAAACATTTTTAAGGGAGAAAGGGGTTGACAAAAGAAGAAATTGATATTTGTTCCAGCCTTATTGAAAAACTTATAGTTATGGAGTTTTAATAAATAAAAATTCAAAATGATTTCTTTTGAATGCTTATTCATCCTATCACGAAAGACATTTTTTTCACACACCGTTTTTTAGAAAGTTTTAATAAATTTGGCCTGATACTTTTCAGCTTTATATGATAAAATTGTTTTTATCTTTCCCGTTCCCCATCTTATGATAATATCTTTTAAAGATTATCCCACTTTTCAAAATGAATGATCTCCCTGTATAATGGTATATTCAAGTTTTTTCTTCTTTGAAATAAAAAAAAAGACTTCATGATTATAATTTTAATGGCATCCCGATCAGGAGAGCATATCAAAATAAAAACTCAAACGTATCTCACCAAGATATTTACATCTGGTTCAGTTATAATTAAGTACTCCATATTTTCGATTTTAAGTTTCTCTCATCTGAATTATATCTTATTCTGATTGACAAACTTGAATGGGGTTCAGCTCATATTCAATGATCAAGATTTTTTTTCGGATTGTCCTAAAATAAAATGATTATATCTTATTTTGATATACGTGCAACTTTTTCTGGAACACGGACATCGAAGTCAACGGCTCAAACCTTACATTAACGAATTTCGCTCAACAGATTCATAAAATTGAATCAAATTTTTGGGAAACCAAAAATGGGGCATGGTTTTATCAAATAATGTGGTTTATTGACCTTCCACTAGAAAATTTTCTCGAAGCATTCATATCTTGATAAGTTATAATTTTGATCTAATTTGTTCTGTCCAATATCAAACTATGCTATCTGAACCAGATATAATCTTGATAGGAGCATATCAAAAACTGATATAATTTAATAATGATCGTATAGATTTTTTGATATAATTTGAGATATTTTAACATCCTACGAGTACTGAATTATAACTCATTTAGATAGAAAAAAAAATAGTATCAAAATATCTCATCTTGATATAATTTTGTTTTTCTCTCCTGATCGGGATGTGCGGCGGAATGAAAACTATGGAGAAAAAATCGACAAGTAGCAACTATTTGCAGCGAATCTGAAAA
This sequence comes from Uranotaenia lowii, assembly GCF_029784155.1. Taxonomy (NCBI): domain Eukaryota; kingdom Metazoa; phylum Arthropoda; class Insecta; order Diptera; family Culicidae; genus Uranotaenia; species Uranotaenia lowii. Next base: position 141,368,051 of record NC_073693.1, read on the forward strand.
AAATGGCCACGTCGCTAGAACTGCTCTCGCATAAGGAAAGCTCAGTAGGCCCATGGGTTGTTACGGCGGCAACGCTATTCAAACCGTATGGAGTACGTCTCTCAAATTTCCCCTCAGATTTCCCCTTTTTTGACAGAGATAAGCTTTTTTCATCAGATTTAAGCTTTCATCTCCTATGCTCTCAAGGCAAAAAAGCTTAAATATGAGGAAAAAAAGCTTAAAAACGAGATTCACGAGCACATATTTAAAAGATGTTGGTCTCATGATACCCGTACTGTATGTCTTATATGTGTGAGTCAGATGGAGATGAAATTTCCCCTAGTTTTTGACAAATGCATAAGCAGGCGGCGGCAACGCTATTCAAACCGTATGGAGCACATCTTTCGGATTTCCCCTTTTTTCCCTCGTTTTGACAGATTTAAGTTTTTTTCCTCACATTTAAGCTTTCGTATCCTATGCTCTCCAGGCAAAAAAAGCTTAAATCGGAGGAAAAACAGCTTAAAAACGAGATTCACGACCACTTATTTAAAAGATGTTGGTCACACGATACATAGACAAAACGTGTAACGTTGCCTCCCTCTGTGCATAAGGTTCTCTCTTTAGGAGTGAGTGAATAGCCCTTCTCGTTTTTGTCCTTAAGTGTTTTGCATCTAGATAGTTTCCATTGTTGTGGAGTAAAAGGTGTATAAACCAATTTGTGTGGGGATAATGTCAAATTATGGCGATAGATCTTTTAGATCCTTAACTCAAATTGAATTTTAAATTTAATGGAAACTGATGGTTTTTGTGATAAGTAGAGCCATTAATACTTGAATCCGCTGAAAACGGGTTTTGTTTACTCTGTCTTTCATCCCATTTTACTTGTTGGTGCTGATAAGTAGTCCAACTCAACTTAATATATTAGAAGATTAGAATATTCAGACTTTGAGCTGTTCCTCTAACCCAGTGGTTTTCAAACATTTTTCACTCACTGCCCCCTTTTGCAAAATTTTCAAGCTCAACGCCCCCCTGGGCAAATTTTTAGAAAATCTTTTGAAAAATGATAATCTGGATCGTTGAAATACTATTAGTTGTTGGCTTTAGGTTGTTGTAAGAATTAACTCAAAATTCATTTAAATTTATAAGGCCAATTGGTAGGAGGTATTGTTAGTGTATAAATGGTCAATTTTGATTAAATAATGTCAAACGATTCATCATATTTCAAATAATTTTTTTTTTAATTATTTTTTTTTGATTAAATAAGATGTTTCAAACTATATTTCGTGATTTTTCCGATTTGTAGAATTTTATTTACATACTTTTTCTTTTGAAACAAAAATGCAAATTTTCGAAAAACATATGAAAAATGACCAAACATAAAAACCTTAAAGCACTTTATTTTTCAAAATAAGCTTCAATTCACTTATATCCCTTTAGCTCCAAGAGCCTCATTTTGCTCCATACTTCTAGTAAACACTTAATTCAATGTAGAGCTTCCAGGACAAATACTTAAACTGATTTACTATTTTGTTTTTCATATAAAACCATATATCTTTTATTTTGGTAAACGAAATTCTATATTCACTATTAATTTGCATTATTGAATACAAATTAATTACTTAATCTGAATTTGAGTGCTGTTTAAAATTATACAGCATTCACGGCTATAAATTAGATTCTAAAACTGAATTCCGGCAATGATAACCGAATAGATTAAAAGTTTATCCATTGCGAATGGCACAATTGATTTTAAGAACCGATTGAAATACAGATGAACAGGTAAAAATTTGAAATAAAAATTCTCTGACCTAAAAAAATTCTTTTGTATTTTTTCCAAAAGCTATCACTGAAGCACAGATGACACCTTTTTACAAAGATTTTTTCGAAGGTTTTTTCTGTTTAGCAGATGTTTTGAGACAAAACATTTAAAAAAAATCTCATGCATTGCAATAAAAAATTATTCTTTTTTTAGTATAACCCAAAATAATCTTACATAACGAGTTCAGCATGTAGAGCGGATACAAAATCTGTGACGATTTAAAAAAAAAATCTTTTAGATACTTTTTAAGAAAAAAATGTCTAAATACTGGAACAATGACTTGCTTTCATCTCTCTGAAATTATCGGATATTCTAGTCTTGAACCTGATGTTTAGTTCTGTTACGTAGTTTCATTGTTTTGCTTCAAATTTACTCGTTGTTATACGTCTACGTTGTTAAGTGATTTGTGAAAATGTGAATTACGACCTCACCGCCCCCTTGAGCCCTTCCAAAGCCCCCCCTTCCAAATTTCTAAATTCAAATCACCGTCCCCTGGAAGCTCTCAATGCCCCAAGGGGCGGTAGGGATTGCTTTGAAAAACAACTGCTCTAACCGAAAGTCTGGTGGGAGTCGAAACCCAAGATTTATCGATTGGTTAGAATTGAAAGATTTATTATTATCTGATAATTTACACCGGGTGGTTTTGAGGTTTTTTTCAAAACTTCAAATTTGATTCTGTTTAGTGATTTAAATTTTTAAAATAAGAAAATAGAGATATTAGAGAAAATAAATAAATAAATTCTCTAATGAAAACCATAAAACGCATTGAAATTGAATCAACTATCTATATAAAACAATTACAAAATATTTATAACAGTCAGCCTTTTGTCAAATAAGTTTAAGTGCTTTTTCAAGTTATTCCCTTAAGAGTATATAATCCTGAAAATGTTCAACAGTTCTGTTTCTAAACAACTTTTTTTTCTGTATTTCATAACAATTTTTTCGCTCCTGGTGCTCATTATGCTCTTAACTCCTCCTATAAACAGAAAAACTATTTTTTGGCTTAAGTTGCTAAGAGGTCAATAAAGTTATTTCCATTGAGTTTCATCGCTTTAACCACTTCCCCTCATAAAATGACAAGACTTTCAAAAATCTTAAGAAAAATCTGAACCGCGAAATTTCAACTGTCACCTTCCTTATTCTTGAACCTGCAACCATGGGAACAAAGGAAGATGCAATTCACCGTTACCGGCGGCTATTAACCTTTCAACGGCATTGGCTGGTTGTTCCGTTACCCTTCTCTCCCAGGATGCTGCATGCAGCTCTTCCTTCTGATGCCATTCATTGATTGTTGGACCGCTCCGGTCTCGATAAACTCGAACACTTGAACGGGTCATCATTATTGGAAGGGGTATTGCGGTGCAAAATAAATCTGGTTTAAGAATTGTAAATTATTTTTGTTAACAAACTATCCACACGTATGTAGGTTGTTTTGTCTTTTTAATGTTAAAAGGTTATAACATGAGCGAATTGAAACCTTCAAAAAGAATTTCTTTTTTTTTTCTATGAACTAGAAGATAGCAGGAAATGTTTATCAACAAATTTCTCAAAGGAAGGCGGTTGGATATTTCTTTAAAACTCTTCCGGCAGGGCATTCTAGTCCAGAATACCTTTTCAAGATGCTGCTTGGACCCCCTGAACATAAACAGCCGCCGCCAGCCAATTCAATCTTTTTAAATCCCTGGAAAAGGTCACACACGCCCGCTGATAACCAAGTCATGGAAGATCGTGAACACGAAAGAGAAAGTTTCTGGGTTGTCTTTTGCTTCTTTGCCTTCTTCTCATATGTTTATGTTATGACGAGTGTGCATCGATGTGAGAAAAGAACGTTTCAGCTCCTCCACGCTCGATGACGACGGAGCATGACTAAAGAGATTTATTTCGTTGATAGATTGTTCTGCTGCATCTTTTTTGGGGCGTCTGTTTTCTGTTCTCTGTAATCTAAAAGTAGCGGAGAAGATCAACCAAACCCGATTAAAAACCTATGCATTAAAGCTTCTGCTGTGTTGTGACGCGTGATGAACGATTCATGTCGTATTCGATTAACAACTTTATCGATCATTTCACCGGCCGGCCCCAACACATTACGTAAGGATGATGATGATGATGACGCTGATGGTATCACTTTTTTTTAAATAATAGAGTGCTGATCGAACGGTTCTTGCGATAGAAATCTATTGACATTGGAATTTTTATTAGAAAAGGTTTATTGTAGACGATAAAAAGTCATTCTGACACCTTGTTCTAGGGAGTTTTCAATTTTTATATGAAACAATAATATCTCGAACGAATTAAGACATAAAATAAACATTTTATCATAAAACTTTTATTTGTTTGTATTTTTGTTAGAAGTTATAAAAAGACCAAAATGCGGATCTTTAAAACAAATACTAGTGCTTGATTGAAACCTGCTTGTTTCGGATGATGTAGTTAGGGTTTTACATATAGCCATTCGCAAATTGTTTAAACTGTATGCTAGAAGAAACAAAATCCAAATTTTTATCTTTATTTACATTGACAAAAAAAATCTTATCGGAATCATACAAGAGGACAGCCTGAGTATATTGAGAAATCAAGCAAGTCGGGAGGACAGCTTGAAATTGAGTTGATGAAAAATCAAGTGAGCTGAAAGGACAGTTTGAAATCGCAAGGCAAGTTGAGAGCACAGCCTGAGTTATTGATAAGAATTCCAAACTAACGTAGTTTTGAACGAAAGGTGTTTGAAATATGTATTCACAAACGTGCCACAATATTGGCTCGCCTCAGGCGGTATTCAGTCCTATGTTACTCTATGCTCAAGACTTTTCATTAAATGACACTATATGACGTCTACGAAATGATACTAATATTAAATTTTAAAAATTGGCTATTTCGATTCGTAATTTCATAAACCTGTATTGAAACTCGAATCTTGTCCCACGAAAATCCTACTGTTTGTAATTTTTTTTTTGTAAGAAGTTTATCCTTCACTTTATTACTAAACAATTTGATAATTAAAAAAACGTTAAAATCATTACAAATTTTATGCTGATACGAAATATCATATCTGAAACCAAATATTGCTAAAATTTTATTTTGTGTTTCTTGTTTTTCCCAATACTCAACTCTACATTCAAAAGGGTTTGATAAATAACACAAGGCAACAAAATTCATATTTTCCGGGGTGCAAAGAATTTAAGAACTTATTTTGTAAAATTTTGGTGAACAGGAACACTTAAAATAGAATAATATATATGTATAATACAATACAATATAATATAATATAACTCGCTTTCGGGGATTTTTTTTTATTATCTGACGGGTTTGCGCCGGGGGTCTTCAGATTTTCCCCAAAATTGAAAATTTGGTTCATTTTTGCGACTTAAAAACACATGTATTTTTTCAGATTTCTAACATTTTTATTTTTTGAGTTAGCTTCGGTTAGATTTTTTTGTAAATATAAAACAACCATTTTTCAAAGCTACATAACTCTGTTGTTTCTCAACGGAAATTATAAAATAGCACATCAAAATGCATTAAAATTTTATCAGCTTTCCAAATAGAATAGTTGAAAAAAATTAAATAATGACCTTCAACATGAAAAGTTGTAAATAAACTTTAAATGGCGTCTAAAAGTACCGTCTGCACCATCGAATATTTTGCAAAAAATGCCATTGTATAGCTCAATTCATGATGCAACTTTCATCTGAAGACACCAAAGTGGGCCATTAACACCTTGAAGAGTTATGAAAGAAATAATGACAATAAATCTCTTTTTTTGCATCGAAAACAAACAATGGTCGAACAACTGCACTCACATATGGAGATAGCAAGCACTTCTAACAACATGGAAACAAAAGAACTTATCAAAGCTGGTAAAAAACACTACTTTTTCGTCCTTTTCAGACTGCCCCTACTCGCATAACAGTCCCATATGAATTTTCGTCATTTTAGGCAGGCATCCGAAAAGTACTGCCGAACGACAGTATTCTTGCGAACGTCGCACATCCACTTCGGTGAAAGCTTTCCGAATATTTCTTCCCCGACAGTTTTAAAAGGCGCATTCGTGCGATGTACAACGACGCCTTGGTTTACCTCATGCGAAAGTTTGCTCGTGGATATAATAGCCTTTGAAGCTCCGTGACAGTTTTGGGGAAATCTTCGTGACAGTTTTCAATGCGTTAAACTTCGCATGACAGTACTGCTAATAACGTCCGACTGTAGCCGAGATTCGCATTGGATCATCATCGGCTCACGCTCGGGTCGATTTAATTTAGAATTAACGAACTTCTGCTTGAAGCTCAAGCTAGCTACTGCGGCTGGCTATCCTTACGTTATTAGTTGGTCGACACGCATTGATGCGTGTTGTTTTCCAGCCTGATATTGGATGTCGTTTATGAATTCAAGTTCAAGATTTTAGATTTCAAATTGAAATATGCGATTTCAGATTTCAGATAAAAATTCGGATTTCAGATTCATACTTCAGATCAAGATTTTAGATTCCAATTTGGATTTCAGATTCAAGTTTAGGATTTAAATTTCAGATTCAGCTTTGCAGACTCAGATTTCAGATTTAAATTTAGGGATCAAATATGAGATTCAGATTTCAGATTCAGATTTAAGACTCAGATTCTAGAAACGGATTTCAGATTCAGATTTCAGATTTTAGAATCAGAAACAAATTCAGATTTTAAATTTAGATTTAAGATTGAAATTTTAGATTCAGATTTCAGATTCAAATTTTAGATTCAAATTTCAGATTCAGATTTCAGATTCAGATTCCAGATTCAGATTTCAGATACAGATTTCAGATTAAGATTTCAGAATAGGATTTCAGATTCAGATTTCAGATTCTGTTTTCAGATTCTGATTTCAGATTCAGATTTCAGATTCTGATTTCAGATTCTGATTTCAGATTCAGATTTCAAATTCAGATTTCAGATTCAGATTTCAGATTCAGATTTCAGATTCAGATTTCAGATTCAGATTTCAGATTTCAGATTCAGATTCCAGATTCAGATTTCAGATACAGATTTCAGATTAAGATTTCAGATGAGGATTTCAGATTCAGATTTCAGATTCTGTTTTCAGATTCTGATTTCAGATTCAGTTTTCAGATTCAGATTTAAGATTCAGATTTCAGATTCAGATTTCAGATTCAGATTTCAGATTCAGATTCAGATTTCAGATTCAGATTTCAGATTAAAGTTTCAGTTTCGAATTTCAGATTCACATTTCAGATTTCAGATTCAAATTTCAGATTCAGATTTCAGATTCAGATTTCAGATTCAGATTTCAGATTCAGATTTCAGAATCAGATTTCAGATTCAGATTTCAGATTCAGATTTCAGATTCAGATTTTAGAATCAGATTTCAGAGTCAGATTTCAGATTCAGATTTTAGATTCAGATTTCGTATTTAGATGTAAGATTCGAATTTCAGATTCAGATTTCATGTTCCAATTTCAGATTCGGATCTCAGATTCAGATTCAAATTTCAAATTCTGATTTCAGATTAAGATTTCAGTTTCAAATTGGAGATTTATATTTCAGATTCAAATTTAAGATTGAGATTTCAGATTCTTATTCAAATTTAATATTGAGATTCCAGGTTCTAATTTTGAGATCAGGTTTCAGATTAAGATTTCAGAGAAGGGTTTTATATTCAGATTCGCATTAAAATTCTTCATTCAGATTTCTAGTTGAAGGTATCAGGCTTAGATTTATGTTTCAGGTTCAAATTTCAGATTGAGATTCAATACAAGAACTCACTTCGAGATTTTCACCCCAAAATGATTATTTCTACGATTATTTAATTTATGTTTCATGGTTCCCATCACTTGCCTTTTATATTCGTTTTTAACAATTCGTTTTCTCATTTTTTTCATTTTTTCTTATATTCAAACAAATTCTAGAGAATCGACACAAAAAATGTGTTCTATCCCAACCCACTTCTCCCGTGAGTGAAATATTTCTAAGGCTATGATTCTGAATAAAAAATAAAAATAAAATAATAAAAAAGTATTAAATTGTACGATTGAATTCATGTCTTTTTAAGGTTTTTTTTATCGAAGGTAATTACTATAACAATTTTCGCATAACCTTCACCGAAACCACACATCGCGTTACGCCTCGGTCGTATGCTGCTGCTCGGTTGGAATAGATTGCTCGTTCGGTCTATTCGAATCGAGCAGCAGCATCAGCAGCATACGACCGGGCATGGAAACGGTATGGGCATGACAGTCGCCCGCGACAGTCCTGCGCAAAACTGTCACGCCCTACAGCCGACAGTTAGGATGAAATTATTTGCGAAACAGGAGGCATGAAAGAATGAAAATCGAACTGTCGGTTCGGTTCGCTACAGCTTAAAGCACAACACTTTCGGCAGCGCAAGCTTTAGCCGATTGTTCAGATACAATCTTCGTTCCCGAACGTGTGCGACGTAGCCGAAGCGTTTTTATTCGTCACCGACGGTACAGCAGCGAACCGAGTGGAAAGGCAAACCGAGACAGTTTGTTCGGCGAAGAAAAAGCTGTCATCGCAATGCAGTACTTTTGGGAAGCCTGATTTTAGGTCAACATAAGGCTTCAACATAAAAGACTAAAATAAGAGGTTTTGTTCTAGAAAATTCGAAAAAAAATATCAATTCGTTGCTGTCCTATATGAAATAAACCTGAATAACAGTCCCATATGTGAAATACCACGAATTTGGTTACTTTTTAATGTTTCTTTCGGCGAAATAGTCTTTGGTTTTTTGCTTTGAATCATTTAAACATTTTTTTTAACTCACTTGATGTCGAATGATGCACACTAGTTTTCGAAGGCAGGTCTAACTTTCTTAGGAATGACTTCCTGAGCGAAAAACTATCGGATGCAATCAAAAATCGTAAAAAGATTCAACTTACAATGAGGAATTCAAGATATTTTTTGCAAAAGTATGTTTTTTTTCTGACAATTGCATTTAGAATTTCAAAAATGATCAAATTTAAGTCTTAGAAAGTAGCTTGGAGAGAAAAATATATTTTGTATGGGACTGTTATGCTAGTAGATTCGAAAAAGGTTTCAAATATGGTCGATAAACAGTACCATAATGAATAAAAATGGTGCTCTCGACCTTACCAATAACCCAATTTCGAAAATTTCAGGTCTAACGATTTATTATGACAACCTAGAAGCGATTTTCGTTTATGCTGAAAGTGGTGGTCACAATTTAAAAATATATTCCAAAACAGAAAAAGCTGATTGTCTCGCTTGCTTATTTTTGTATATGGGACTGTTATAAAAGAAGGGGCGGCAGATTGTTGCAGCTTAACTGACTTCATGTTATATCCAAAAATCTAATAACGTATTCGTTTATACCCAGTTTTGCCCCAGGTGACAACAAGTTATGCACATTTTACTGTCATTTTTAGAAGTTTATGCGCTAAGTATTGCATCCGTAATTCCCCAGATTTGATTTAAAATGTACGGTGGAACACTGAAGGTTCGTGTGTGAGCGATCGAGGTAGCAAAACACTGACGACGAATTATGTTCGTTCTAGTATGGTAAACCTCAAAACTGGGCGAATGTAGAAAACGAATATGGTAAAAGTATCATATTTTCATCATTTTACAGCCTGGGCTGGCCATACTGAGCTCTTTGATTATTTCTACAACATTTGTGTCACTTTCTCATACTTTTTTGATCAATGGGAAAGGATTTTGGTGTCCAGTGCTTAGCTCCCGATATAAAAACTATGTAAAGCACGTCTATATTTCTTTTTTTAATCACATTTTTGTGATCCCAAACACAGGGACTGAACCTTCTACTATTGGCATTGATTATGCTTCACAATGATCTTTGATCGAAAAATTTATAAGTTATATAGTATATGACCAGGTTGTAAAAGCAACATTCCCATTATTAGTTATATCACATAAACAATACGATACTCAGAATTTTGGTTAAAATTTAAAGTCAGTTTTGCTGCAAACACTCTACAAAGCACGAAAAAGTAGTGTTTTTTACCTGCTTTGGTAAGTTCTTTTGTTTCCATGTTGTTAGATGTGCTTGCTATCTCCATATGTGAGTGCTGTTGTTCGACCATTGTTTGTTTTCGATGCAAAAAAAGAGACTTATTGTCATTATTTCTTTCATAACTCTTCAAGGTGTCAATGGCCCACTTTGGTGTCTTCAGATGAAAGTTGCATCATGAATCGAGCTATACAATGGTATTTTTTGCAAAATATTCGGTGGTGCAGACGGTACTTTTAGACGCCATTTAAAGTTTATCTACAACTTTTCATGTTGAAGGTCATTATTTAATTTTTTTTCAACTATTCTATTTAGAAAGCTGATAAAATTTTAATGCATTTTTATGTGCTATTTTATAATTTCCGTTGAGAAACAACAGAGTTATGTAGCTTTGAAAAATGGTTATTTTTTATTTACAAAAAAATCTAACCGAAGCTAACTCAAAATATAAAAATGTTAGAAATCTGAAAAAATACATGTGTTTTTAAGTCGCAAAAATGAACCAAATTTTCAATTTTGGGGAAAATCTGAAGACCCCCGGCGCAAATTGTCAGATAGTAAAAAAAAATCCCCTTTCATCAATGGTTAAAATATTTTAATTTGTTTAGAAGTTTGGTAGATCAAACTTAGTTGATTTGGGCATAAAATAAGCTTTTTCAGGAGAGTCTTCTTTTCTTAAAAAAAAAACTTATTCTATGCTCAAATCAAACCAGCCCAATCTTCAAAACTATTTTGCAAATTCAAAGATTTTAACCTTTGATGAAAATAACTAAAGTATAAGATAAAAATCATCAGATTTTCAGATCAAATTTCCAAATCAATGATTTTAGTGCGAAATTTGGTATAAAAAAAACAGCATAATTCAAACTTTATGAATCTAATGATGAAAACTCATTCTACGAAATTTAACACAACACTTACTCAAATAATGATATTAAACTAGCAATTTGAATTTTGTTTATTGATTTCTGAAACATTAAATGGTGAATTTTTATTGTCCTTAATGTGTTAATAATGTTTAAAAATACACTGGGAAAATATAAAATTTTGTACAGATTTTATAAGTGAAGATGTTTCTTTAACAGCAATTACTTTTAAGAATCAATTCCATGTTGAAAATCCTGTGATTCTGTAGAGAAATGAATCTTACTTAGATGAAATTTCAGGGACTAGATAAGAGAAAATCGATGTTGAAAAACATGCGAAAAAAATTCGCCTTGTCTCCCGGTGAGACTTGAACCCACATCTTGCGCCTCTCCGGGGCCCATGTATTAACATTCTACTACAGGAGACCAACCTGGCGTATGAATATTATACTGGTTGAGTGTCGATGTCTATCGGAATGAAGGGAATAGTTCTCCCATGTGATCATAATCATTTTTCTTGGTCTATTTCTATTCCCATCATTTTATCTTACGGTAGTTGGAATCAAGTTTGGACATTTTTAAGCACGGCAAGATTTGCATTTGCAAAAAAAAAATTCTTTTGAATATAATTTGGGTTTTTCGGATTAGCTTAGCTTAGCTTGGTTGACTACTCACATCCACCTTGAATTATTGAACCCGAAATGATTCATACATTTTTTAACTGTGAAATTAAAGATGTTTTTACATGGGTTCTTGAATAAAATTCAGTAACGAGCAATACATTTCGAGTTCCATGATCGCGGCGTGGCTCAGCAGAACTAGTTCAACATCGCCAATGGTTGCTACTCCGTGATTGACCGAGGCCATCAATTTTGATCAAAGGTCAAAAGAATGGTGTTTGGGATTGACATCACATTCACAATGTCCAAAACTGATGCTCTCTCTTTGAACCATCAATAACGGCGCCGGCCACGTCCTACTAGTCAAAAGATAGTTTGGAAAAGGTAGAAAAGGATGAAAGATCAATATCGCGCTTTAGGGCCGAGGTCACCTCTGCACCCTAGCAAAAAATTTGTTTTGAGGAATGGGATAAAGGATTTGATTAGGAGACACTTTTGACTAGTGTGAAGGTTTGAGCAAATGAACGTATAACAGCCTAAAAAGAAATAGTGTAAATAAACATAAAAAATCCTCATATATGTAGGTTGTAATATATATTAAATTAAATTCAAATCATTTCAAACATTCATCAAATAATAAAATAAATATATTTACTTTCAGAGCCCTAAAAAAGCTTAAGTATGTCGAAGTTCAAATTCTAATTCTAAGATTCATGCTCTACACTTGTCTCTCATATTGAATTTCTGTTCTGTAAATCTGTTCAGTTTAACTATTTGTTCAATATAAATATCAAATGATTGACAACAAAAAAAACTTGGTGTTACCGTCTCGAAAGCAACGATTTTTTTAAGATTGAAGAAACATATTCTGATAGTTTGGCTGCAAGACCAATTACTCGGTTTAAATTTTAAAGAGTTTATAATTGCACTATTTAGGAAACTAAGCTTACAAAATGCTTCATATTTGTCTGCAGCGGGGGCAAGATTCTCATTTCATCACAAACTCAAACTTTTTCAAGTTCGCTTTTTTCAAGAAGTACTTAAACCAAAAATATGCAACTGTTCCTTAGACTAGAACTTGAAAGTGAGATGACAAAAGAACTTGTTGCAAGTTATTTGTGCATTTTTTAGACGAAGATGTTAAAATTATAGCGAATACTTAGCTTATAAAACTTGGGTTTTTCGGATTAAACAAAAAACTCAAATTCTATCTTTTATTTGTGATTTTCAAATGAATTGTGTTTACAAACTAATTTTGTTTAAAAAATTGAAATCTGAAAATTGAAATGACAAGCAAACTTAACACATTAAGGACCGGGAAGAAATCTATGATTAGAAACACCGAAATTCGGCATTCTACATCTCAGAAACCCCAAATGAATAACAAATGTTGTGTTAAATTTTGTTGAACAAAGTTTAACACTCAAATTCAGACCATTTGAATTATATTTCGAAGTGTAGCACTCTGTTGGCAAGCGAAAAAACGAGATATCTCGTTTTTGGTTCGCAATCTGGTAAGTTCATAATCTTTTAAATTCCTGAGTAATTTATGTTGATTGTAAAATTTATGTACAAGTTAAACCTTTTTCTGAATTTTGAATCTGCATTCTGAATCTGATTGCTGAACCTGGATTGCGATTTGAATCTGTATCCGAGTTTCCATACGATTTCTGAAATGTTAAAAAAATACGATTTCCATATCTTATTCCAGATCAGAATTTTTTGAGCCAAGTTTTTGAGCCCTGTTTCATGAATCTATTATTTAAATTTTGAAGTTCAGGTTTAATCTAAATTCACTATTTAAATTATTTATTTTTAATCTGTATTGTGAATCAGCATTAAAATATGAATTAATAAAGATCTGCATCTTACTTTTCAATCCTTCTATTTTGATAACTGGAAGAATTTGACATCATGGATGTGTTTTGAATAAAATCTCTTAGGTTCAAAATGGACTTTTTTCCTTATCGGAAATAAGGTATTTTCAATACCTTAATAAAAACTTTAAAAAAACATTGATTTTATACTTTTCTCTTATTTATTTTTAATCGCATAAGTGAAATTTTTTTTCGAGCTTGCTTATGGTAATAAGTAAGAAAATGATTTAAGAAATCAGTTCATAAGTAATTGTCGTCTTGGTATCGTAAAACGGGGTAACTTTGACCAACAATAAATTTTTGCACATTATCATCAATAACTCAGTCTATAGTTTGAATTTTGGAAAACAATTTTCTACCTTTGTAAGCCTATCAATTGAGTATCAAATAGGTAAAATATGGTTTCTATTTGATTTTTTTTTCTGTTAGTAAAAATCTAAATCTTCATTTTTTTTTTCAAGGCACGCAAATAAACAGTTCTCCTGATTAAACCAAAATCATTTAGAAGCAATCGGGTTGTTGAATGTGAAAGAACTACTTTTTTTTTGTCTTTTACATGTATGGTTATAGAGCTGTTTTTACAGTCATTTAGTGAAAATGTTTTGACATGTAAAAAATATGGATATTTTCCAAGAGTAAGCCCGTTTTGGACAAATAGATAGGAACCCAATCAAGTGGCAAACTTGAAAAAAAAAGAAATTGGAAATAGTACAAGGGCCTAGAGGAATGTGTGAAGGTAAAATTTAATTTGTATTTTGTAGCTCAAACTATTTAGCAAGTATTTTAATTTTTGCCCCTAAAGGTATGCACCATAATTGTTCTTTTTTCGATTATAAATGCATTTTAAAGAAAACTTTAAAAAGTAATGCAAAATTGTCAAACTAGCATTTGTAAACATTATGAAGGTGTTTTGTATCCATCGAATTCTAAACAGAAACGAAATCGAGTTTTAAATCAAATTTAAAGTAGTCTAATAAATAACGTTTAAATAAAGTATAAGCAGATTACACTGGATAATGAATTGAAAAATATGAAATACTAGCTTAATCGTTTGTGCCTTGAAACACATTCATTTATCAAAATTTTCAAATACAATGTTGTAAATTAGCTTCTATAATGAGCCCCTTGGCTTTCCTTAAATTAATAAAAAATGTGTTTTGTTTTGGGTTTCTTTTATGCATTAATTTTTTTTTCATCAATTCCTTACTCCCTATTTCAAATTTAATGACTTCAAAAAGCTCGCAACTTTAACATCAATAACGGTTTATTAGTTTTTTAAACACCTGAAAAAATTGGTTGGTTTCATATTTTAAAATTTCATGTTCGCAACAAATTTGTCTGTGAAACATTACAAATGTATTTCCAATAATGAGACAAAATTTGATACCTGCTCACTGGTCGGATATTTAATGAGATCAATTTGACATTCGAGCACTTTTTTTTTCTTCTGTTTTCCACCCCTGGCTACCGTTTTGTTTAGCTCAATCCAGGTCAACTTCACCTTGCTAAAAGGTAAGTTTTACCTTATTTGAACTTCTCCTCGCTACGAGGTAAGATTAAACTTTTTTGAATCAATCTTTTGCTCGGCGAATTGTACATTTTTTCCAGCTGAATTCAAGTAAACTTTACCTCACAGTGAGGTGAGTTTCGCCTCGAAAAGGTACAAGTTATCTTTTCGGTTTTCCACGAGCTTTCACCTTGCTATCTCAGTACATTTTACCTTTTTTATTTTTTTCCGTGTATAATAAAGGTGTATTTTCTATTTTGGTTTCTATCGAAAGCAGTATGCAGTTTTGAGTTGAGTGAAGAAAGTTACAAATTAATCAATCACCGTTAGATTGTTTATTACTTAATGTTTATTAATTTATGAGTGCTTTGACACTTTTGGATGCAGTTCTACGAAAAATAAATTGAAAATGAAATGCATGCATTGGTAAGTAGGGGGAAGTTGTCTACTACCGGACACTTAAGGTTTTTAAGCAATAACTTCAAAAATATTTTTTTGTAAATATTGGTTCCTCTACTGATTTGAAGAGTGTCAATATTATGATCACTTAACAATATTAGAAAAAAAATAATTTACAACATACTCATGTGGTAAGAGAAATCATTTTATGTTAGTTTTCACTCATTTCCAAAAGTGTCATCTATGGCCGGACACTACGAATTTCATCCCCAAAACAGTCACCAATGGCACAAAAACATAGCAAAATGACTGAAATCACTTGCTTAGGTCTTGTGAGTACGTGTTTTCCTATAGTGAACATTCTATGAAGCCATTCATAAAAGTTTTTTTGACAAACCGGAATGCAACATTTGTTTCGAAAAAAACTAGAAAAAAATTGTCTATGACCGGACAGCAAAATTTAAAGTTTATCAGAGGACCAAAATAGTTTGGTTATTGAATCCGTATCTTCAGCGAACCATTTGAGTGTGCTATAGAGATGAAAAAATGAAAGTTTCAAGTTGAAATCATCTATAACTTTCAATATTTTCTTGTCCGGTCATAGACAACAATATGGTGTCCGGTCATAGAGAAATCGCATTTTTTTTTTTATTTTCCTAATATTTTGTTTGAACTTCCGATTTGTTATCTTACACCTGCTGAAGTCGAAAGATAACCAACCAACGATGACGTTTATGTGCAATTCACATTTGACAAGCCGTAAAAACTGATCACAATATAAATGTAAAGTTTGGGCGATCCTTGCCGAACTACTGGGCGAAAGCTTTCAAAGCCTATAATTGGTTTACCTTTTCAGATTGGATTACCATATTTCTAACACCATATCAGGCTTCTATTTACTTTATTTTCATGGTGTTAAAACATTTTTAGGATATTGCGTTTTCGAAAAATCAATGTTGTCCGGCCATAGAAGGTGTCCGGTCATAGACGACTTCCCCCTATTGAAAAACCATCGAATAATGAAATAATCATGTTATTTGGTGTTTAACTATGAAAATCGTAACCTTCGGCTTGCCTCGCCGTGTTTTTCGAGTCTGAAAAGAAATAGAAAATAAATTTAAGGGACCGAATTAAAAAAAGGTACTTAATAAAACAAAAAATAAATTGAGGAGCTTGGAATCAGAGGGGTGCAAGTGCCTAAATGATAGTTTCAAGAAAACGCGCTTCAAAGTTCCGAAGGTGCTCGATTTTTCATATATTTTTCGAATTCGAAGAGTTTGTATTCAATCGAAAAAGTGTTAAAAAAATAATAAAAAATTCAAGTTTTGCATCAAATGTACAATGAGATATGAAAAATCGATAGATATACTTAATTCGAAATTGATGATTTAGGGACTTGCACCCCTCTGATTCTGATGGCCTCAATTAATGGGGTTTCAAGCGAAAAAAAAGTTGTATTATTGAACTATACCTTTCTTCACTAAACTCAAAACTGGATTGTGTCTTAGAGAAAAACAAAATTAAGATAGAAAATACACCTTAATTATATTTTATTATTGTTAATCCTGAAAGTTTCTTCGATTGTTTTTTTTTAATTTTTACCCCCATGTTCTGTTAAAAATCTCTTCCTTCATTTTTTTTTCTGTGAATCATTATCTCTTTTTTTAAACCTTACTACGTTAATTTTGTTAAAAGGTCTAAGGATTGATTCGATTTTTCTATTCACCAATCAGAAATTGAAATAAAAAATTCTTCCGCAATCCGTCGAAAGCTTGCGGCTCAATGGAAACGAAATACTAATCTATACGTCAATACTATTGTATACTTAATGATTCTGATTTAATGATTAATGGCATTTTGGTGAAGTATACGTTCTAACAGGAAGAATTTCAAATGAAAGTAATGAAAATTATAGACGGATAGATTAGATTAGGAAGCATGAAAGGTGTTGAAAATGAGCCAAGAGCGTGATTTGAGAAAACTTCTTGCCGCACAAGACCATTTGTCCCACACCGTATTATTGTCTAGAAGAAGCAAAACAAAGGCTGACTTTGCATTGATCTATACAATGATACATGGATGGATCGAAGCACGTGTTTTTCGTACCCCGATCGGATTAGAATCATAAACCAGCGGTGATAATCTGTTAACACAAAATCTATTGTATACTTAATATATTGCCACAATTAACCAAAAATAACATAATAAATCGTGACAATATTTCAAATTCAAACAACGGCACAGCCTCTCAAGATGTCATTAGCCTCGAGTAGCACTCATAACACCGAAACACAAATAGGAACGAATACCCAACATCTCGCGATGTGGCGCACATGTAAATCATATTCCGGCAACAAGCATCTGCGAACGGCCTGAAATGAAGTGTTACATACCGGGTTGGTACTTTCCGTACGACTTGGAGTGCAAAAACAATAAATAAATTACACGCACCCGAGAGCTGCAAAAGTGGATGAGAAATTTTGCCAAACAACCGGTGCAAATTCAATGCGAGAAGAAGACTGAAGAAGAAGCTAAGGAGATCATTATCACGAATAGACCACACCGCGCAGACCAGACGAAATGGCGCTCTGTCGATGCTCTACGTTGCCATTTGCACATTTCATGGTGTTTTTTCTTTCGTTTTTTGCTGAAGACTTATCTACCTCCGGCAAGGAGCTTTGCCCCTCTCGAACTAACCCATCAGAGTGGTCAAAAAGGAAGCAAAACCTGATTTTTCTTTAAAAATTCGCTCAAGAGACCCTGCCCAAATATGTAGGTACCCTCAAGTGAGTGGAAATTCGAAACGGGGGACCATTTTTACTCCGACGCGCCAAGCCGCTGGCTGCAAAGTCGTCACGATCTTCACACATCTCCCCAATTACTACTTTCGTGGCCAAAATTACGCAACGACGATGATGAGTTCAACTTTGATGCCCGCAATTTTATGGTCTATGCATTGAGAATGAGAGATAGCTACCCGATGAAAGATGTATGACGTTTCGTTTGGTGGATTTGGATGGTTTTTTTTTTCGCAGTTTCTAAACTTATGTACACATTAATGGGTCAATAAAACATTTTTCACCAACTACCTGACTGACTGTGGTGAGGAATTTGAAAAATGTTGCCCTCGGTCCAATTAGCAGCATCAGTGCCGCTTATGTTCGCGCGATTAGTTTGCAATTCAATCGGATTAAACGATTGACGACTACTGGTTTGGTAAGACATTGATTGAGTGATAATTCACAGAAATTAAACTTTAAACCATTTACCTATCAATTACCTACTCGCTTACTGCTTCCTCGTATCTCTGCACGTTTCCAATAAAAACAAGAATAGAAGTCATTCTGTTGGTAAGTTTTTTTTACAAATTGGTATAAGTTTAAAATAAACAGCATTGTTTCAATGTCAGTGTTCGACACAAGAGGCTTATTCGGTAATCGCTAAATAATCGCTTTAAGTAAGCGGTTTAATGCAATCGAAGTTGTTAAATAATATCAAATTATTCGATACATCATTTAATCAGCTTTTCGTTTTTCAAGCGGTTTAGCTATTTACTTTTCACAATATTTTTTGTTGCTGGTTTTAAAGATCAGTCAATATAAAAATTAGGTAAAAGAACCTTTGAATTACTTTTCATTTTTATGCAGTTAATATTCATTCAGGCTTCGTGTTAAGTTCGAATAAAAAATATATAAAAATCCACATTTGGCAATGCTCCTATCATAAGAATTCTGCATGGCTATCTTGTAAGTTTTAAAAAGGTGGAAACTGGTTGAGGATTTTTTCATCTGATTGGGCACATTGAACAATCTGTATTATGTTTGAAAAGTATTCAATTGAAATCAAAAGAATTGAGATTCAACCATAATCCGTTCTAGAAATACTTGATATTTTTTGTTGTTGTTTGAAGTTTTAATTGACTGTATTTGTATTTTCCAGTGTAAATTGTGAAAGTGCTTTTTACATACACACCTGTTAAATTACAGTCTTAAGCCCTCGACACGATTTTTTCTCTGTTTTATAGAAATTTAACCCATTAAGGTCATTCTTCCTCGATCTCGACACGAATTCCACAAGGATGGTAGTGCCCAGGGCCTTAGGAAGAACTGACTCATAGGGGGGTTTTGGTAACCTATTTTTTCTATGACTTTTTTGCTCAAACAATGTAGGAACTAAAAAAAAAATTTTTTCAAATGTTATTTGATTATTGATGTTTAAGTTCCTTAAGATAAATAATTTTTCGTGTTAAATAGAAACTTTTGAAAATCCATCCCTAACTCTTTCAAATGATGATAAGGATTTGTGTAAAAAATCGTTTAGTGACAAAACAAGAAACTTAGGTTGAAATCTTTAAATTTGCATCAAAACCTGGAGAACTTAGCTTAAGATTGCCAAAAGTTCTTCCTCACGTATCTGGGCCGGGCAAATCTGGGCAATTTTATTTAAAACCCGACAAAAGTCGGGCATTCTATTTGCAAATTTTCAAACGAAAATCCGAGCACTGTCCAAAGGAAAATTTGATAAAAATCCAGGAACGATTCATCAAAAATGAGAAAAAAAATTGTATCATTATTTTTGCATCAAAAAACAAAACCAGATGTTGAATTGTTTCTCGGACTCCCAAAAAATCGTTAATTTTTTTTAATAGCTTGAAAAAATAAATTTTTGGAGACAAAACTCATAATTATAATCATGCAATTCGATTTTTATGTTTGATTTTTCAAAAAAAAAATTTGAATGTATCCGAACAAAATCAGAATATTGTTCAACAAAATTTGGGCAACCGGGCCGGATCGAACCTTTTTCAACTTTTTTTTTATCAAATACCTGGCAAGTCCAGGTAAAACCGGGTAATCTTGCCAGCCTAATTTTGCTTATTTGATTTGAACTTCGAATGCATTTTTTTTAGAAAGCCCTAAATTTCATAAAAATTCTAAGAAGAAATCCAATTTTCCACAATAATCCTTAAAGATTAAAATTTTGCGGTTCAAATAGGATGTATGCAAACTCAATTCTAGTTAAGGATTTTAGTTTGAAATTTGGTTCTTGAAAAATCTGCAATATTAATAATGTTGAACAATAAGCCAAACCATACCATTTCCTGCAATTTCTTTAAGAGAAGATACATGTGTCTTTATCATCAATAACTTTTTTTTATTTATTAAAAACTAATTCTGTGGAAAGTTTAATTTAATAAGTTTTTCATAAGTGAACTCATGAAATGAACTCAAATTCTACTTAATATTTGTCATTTTCTGTTGAATTGTGCAAACGAACTTACTTTGTTTAAATTTGAAAATCTAACAACATTTAGAATTAAAGCTTAGTTCTTTTAGAAATGGGACAGTTACAAATGCGTTTAGCTCAAAAACCACTCGTTTGATGGAAATACTTTCTTTGAAGGAAATTAAGCTAATCTTATGATAATTTATGAAAAAATTTGAAAAAATATTTATTGTAAGAAAAATTTCTACTTTATTCTTGGTACCTTCAATTGGCGGCGCACACTTTTTTCAGCCCTGATATTGAGCAGTTTTTCGAACTTATTCTTCGTCTAATCTATATTTTAGGGGGCTCTATCCTCCTCCTTCAATTTCTGCTTTTTTTCGGTCCAATACTACTCTTTTTAATAGAAACTGAGGCCAATTTAGTGGATACAGCTGTTTTAAAATTGCCAAAACTTGATTATTTTTAAGCCACTTTAAAGCATTTTCAATGGAATTTCTGCTAGCAAAATCTGACAATAACGAAGTAAAACCATCATAAGATTGAACTTAAAGTATAATCGGTTAGCATAGATCGTAGCTTGCCAAAACTTAACAGCGAAAACCGAAATTTCAGAAAATCATTATGTTTTATACAAAACAACCAGCAAATTGTATAACAATCAGCAAAAAACCGAAATTTCAGAAAATCATTATGTTTTATAAACAACAATCAGCAAATACATACCTTAATATGCTAGGGACCTTGCCACGAGCAGATATGGAATAGGATTCAAACGCTAGAATTTGTTTGAATAGAATATTTCTTAAGTTTTGTCGTTCATCAGAAATCATCTGTCCCATAGCTTCGGTACCGGCTATACAGCTTACGAGCTCTGGACCTAGCAAAAAAATGTTGTTTGAGGTAAGGTTTGAATGACTCATCACTAGGCAACACTTTCAGTTTAACGGAGTAATTTTTTTTTGATATTTCAGCGATCTACGCTTAGTTTTTCGCTAATTCAAAATAAAAAATTCGGGTATTGGCCTTGACTTCCTTGATGACCCCTAGCTAGTTGCCGATCATGTGCTTCACTCCAATGCTTGATTTGAACTTTGTGGACATTTTTGACAGTTTTTGCATACTTTTCCACTTCTCACATACAGTAATTCTTTAAATGATCAACGGTTTTGTCAGCTTTGAATGTTATAATGATAGATTTTGAAGGAAACTGTGCAAAATAATTTTTTTCTTTTTCTATTGTATCGTGAATATCTCAAAAACACGTAAATTTACAATTTTGAAAATAAGAGGTCGAATAGTACTTTTCACAGGCAGCAAAATGTTGTCAAAATTGAATGTTCGATTACTAGTAAACGAGCTATTAGCAAAAGAAAGTGTCCCATTTCTAAAAGAACTAAGCTTTATAAGCCTGTGATTACTTGCAATTTAAATTACTCACCGAAATAGTCATCTTGAAAATTTTATTTTGATCGTGGAACTCATTTGCGAGCTAAATCTGAATCGGAATTGAGAACCTAAATTCAAAATTCGAATTTTAACTTGATTTGGAATTTTAATACGTTTTCTGAAATGTACATAAAACGGTTTCTCAATTTAGAAATATGGGCCGAGAATTGAAATAAATGTCATGGCCCTCAATCATGAATCCATAATTATAATTCGGATGTTTTGGGCTTCATTGATTATTCTTAATTCCATTAATGTATTTCTAATCCATTTTTCAAATCTAAATAAAAAAATAGAATGATGAATCTATATCGCCATTATGAAGCTTTTTAATTTTGATTTTTGTGGGAATGAATTTTGCAAAACCAAATTTAATCGACGATTTCAAACACAGCTTTTCATTTCAATTTTTAATCCTGAACTGGATACATATCCGAATTTCTATTTTGATTATAAGGAACCAGAATCTCTGAAATGAGTTAAATCTTATTTGAAATTTAGTATTCAGAAATGAATTACTATCAATAAGTGAAAAAATTTATTAAAAACTGTTGCTGAACTACCCGGTTTACTTGAAATCTAGTACGTTAAAATTTAGAACTCGAACGAGATACGTAATACCGATTCTAATTCGATTCGAGTAAAACTCGAAACGAGCATCTCGAATCAAATAGGATTCATAATTTCACCCCAGTTTTTTTAAAGCTTTAAATGAGGGATCTTAAAGGCATCATTTGAAAGAAAAACTTTAGTGAAAATGAATCAAGGAATAAAATTAAAATGAAAAGTTTAGTTTAGATCTTTGGCTTTGAAGTATGTTAAATAGGTAACAAACCAAAAGAAATATATTTCCATCTGAATTTTCGTAAATCTGATGATTAAGTACAAGTTATTTTGTGTGTTCAAGTATCAAGTGGTTTTTCTTGGGCAAGTTTTGAATTTTAATTCCGAATCGGAATTCTGCATTTTGAATCTAAATAAAAATTCTAAACTCCTAATTTGAAATCGATTTTTGAATCTAAATTAGAAACAAAATGTCCTAATAACTGATTTATAAAGGGCATTTTATAACAGAATCCGACTCCAGGAATCTCTTACTTGAACTTTGAGTCTTTGATTTTCTATATGAATTCTTGCTTCTATTATTTATTCGTAACTCATCTAGTGAATCTGAATGAAATTTCTGAATGATAAAACTCTGATGCATCGATTCTATATAACCACTTTTAAAATTTATTTAAGTTTCAATTCTGCATACGATTTATGAGTAAGAGTTTCAAATCCAATCATATAAATTGCTTTGTAATTTTAAATGTTTTATTTTAATATTCCGGAATGATGAGTTTCGAACATGGAAAAAAAAATCTAATTTTAGTTTCAAATGCACACCCAAGATTCGAATCAGGAATTTTTTCCCAATGATGAACCCAATCAAGAATAAAAACTGGATACAGATTCCACAATCCGATCAAAGGCATCAAATTTTGGTTTTTATATAAAAAAAAAATTGAAACCGGAACATCGGAAATGATTCATTACCAGATATTTTTCCACACTTATGCGGGCAGTGTCACTCCGGGATATTTGATCTAAAAACCTTGCAAAATCCGGGCATTCGATTTAAAAGTTTACAACCCAAAAACTGGGCAATCTCCAAGTAAATTTGGGAACCCTTCAAATCAAGAAAAAAAGTTCGAAAAATTATTTTTTTTGTTCATTAAAACACATCGATTAATTTATTTGTTTAAAATTTGCTCAACAAATTGTTTTGAACGCAAAATATATTATTGTGATCAAGCAATTTGTGTTTTTCTTTGATTTTGCAAATAAAGTGAAAACATTAGTGCAAAATCCGTACAATCAGGCAGCCTATGTTATGTTATAATCTTATTGAATATTCGATATTCTGGACTTAGGACTGTACCCAAATTTCATTCAGCAACTTCTTTTGTGAATAATTTTTGATAGCGATTTTCGAGTTTAGTGCAGGGGCCGGAATAAATGAGGGACTTAGGGTTTTATTCAACTTTATTGTTTGACATCTTGAGCAATAATAATGAAATTACAGTCGTACGATCGTGGTCTCCTTATAATAATCATGTATGCTCACTAGATCGCTACAATAGTCTTTGTATATTTATCAACAAGTGAGAAATTTTTTGATACACTGTAGTGGAATTGTGAACTTGGGATAAGATTTAGAGGTTTTGGCCTTAGTTATGAGTTGAGATTGTTACTTTTGATTCACTCTAGTTGTTCATCACGATATGGTTATGAATAAAATATTTTGAGTTTAGCGAATAACATTTTGGTTAAAATTTCTGAACCCTCATGGGGAGGGGTTTAACCCCCAAAAGCCCCTTCGTTCCTAAGGCTATATGCCACCATAACATACAAACTTATGTATAAACACTACCATTTTCATTATCATTATCATTATTATTTTTCTTTTTGAATTCTCATGATTTCAATGGAAATAAAATTATGATAACAATTTAAATAATATTCGACAAAACTCAAAAAAAGCGTAAATTGCAGGTTCAGGAATGCATAGCCGTCTGACTTTCTCAACATACCCTTTTTATTTGATTTGATTTGATTTGATTATCAATAAGCCTTATTTTAATTTCCACTTTTACTTCTGGGGTTCTAGTGACCAAGGTGAACGAAATCACACAAATATCTGTGATTTCACGGAGTTGAAAAACATCCAAATCTGTAGCAGATCACATAATTTTGTGATGTTTCATAGATTTCTGAGAAAGCTTGCCATGTGTTTACTAGCAGTTACTCAAATCAAACGTCAGCTAATATATAATGAATGCCTAGGCTTCATTCCTGTGCGTTTTGTGTTCTATAGCATTACATATCACTTTTAGGGAATTTAGCTAAAACGCATAGAACTTTCATTGAAAATCACAAATTTCCAGATTTTTTTCATAGATTTTTCATCAGGCAACCATAATAGTTACTTATAACAATCCATTCAGAAATGGTAGATATGTTGTTATCCATTCCTCAAAAGAGCCTCAAAACAATATCAAAGTTGTAGTCAAAACTATGCTTGAACCAAATTTCAAGAACTACACACAAAAACATCTAGATTCGCAAAAGTGCGATGAGATAAGCTGCGGCTTACATAATCGAATGCAAATCTTTTACAATTATTTCCAAACTACCGATAGTGTAACACTCTCATTCTGCCACAAAATCCATCATCTGGTGCTGCTTGATTTCCGCCCATCGCACTTTATGGGAGGCAGGCAGGCAGGTATGTTTCATGATAATTGATCAAGCCTACTTGATGAATATTCAATCCTCCTCCCTAATAAAAAAACACTCAATCGAACAAAAGACTTCAACGTGCGAACTCAAAGCAGACAGCGAACCCCTCTTTATTCGGCTGCGAATTGCCTAGTGCTCGACATCTGCTTCTTTCAATCAATTGGTAGGTAGGAGGGTACTCAATCGTGTGCCCAACATAATTTTACAACGACAGCGCTCGTTCCCTTAACTATTTTGTATAACTAATCTCAATTGAGTCGTCCTTACCTTTTTCTATCAGCGAATCAATCTGCTTTACTTTACTTTGCAGCCAAACCACAGCTAATCGGAACAGCTCGTTCGCTAGCTTTGGCACGTGGTTAGGAATCCAAAGAAGTACTCTACTCCATTTTTAACAAGTACATACTCTAAGACCGTACTTGGCTGGATTGGTTTTTTGCTTCTTCGTCTCCAATCGCGATCATGCTTAGAGATATGAGAAACAGCATGTTGAACAGCCCCGTAAACAAATCGTGATTCGCGTTGACGAAGAGATTCGATGAGCCTTCTCTACGACCTAGCTATTGTGTGTTGGCAAATCGTAACGAATCGTAAATCGCAAAGGGAATCGAATCGGATCGATAGCTGCCGTCGTCGCTAGAAGATCGCTATCTCCAGATCTGTTCACACGAAAGGCTTCACGCTCATATTTCGAGCCACGCGTGTCCATCTAATTTCGTAATTGATTCGAAAATCTGATGCAATTATACAACACGAGTCCACGGTCATTCGGTCCAAAAACATGACCTAATCCTGATAGCTAACTCATGACTTCCCGAAAGAGGTTTTTTCCTTCTCGTTTTTAGGCCTCTCATCATCCGGTTCGGAGATTTCAACTCAAAGGGAGCCGGAATCAAGCGCATAATCGCCCACCATAACTCACGCTTATCCGCTTGTTTGTTTATTCATTTCGTTTTGGTTTTTGTTTTTGTTTATCCCCTTCTCTAATGTTTCCACGTCTCGTTTATCATATCCATCAGCGTCTGCGTTGTCGTTTTTCGTCCGTCCATCCGTCCATCCGTTCGTTGTCATCATTAGTGCGGCGGTGGCTGATGAAAACGGTGCGTTTTGACTAGACTAGACCGCGCAGCGTGGCCCTCCTAATTGTTGGTTCACATGTCGAAAAGTTACCACGGCATGTGTCTAGTTTTGTCATAAAGTCGATCATTTGAGGGAAGGGCGAAATCGTAAAAGCGCCCTTCAACCGCGAAGGAGAAGTTGTTTTGGTGACATTCAAGAGATTTATGAACTGTTCTATTCATGTCACGCAGGTCAAATAGATGCGGAAAGCGTTAATTTTATTTGTTACTCAATCACGAAAATTGTTGCTTTCGTTGTTAAAAGCTTATTCAAAAATTTAAATTCATTTACTTAATTTTACTAATGTGTTCATTCCTAATTCAACTTACTTCATCTTTTGAAATTGAAATTTCGTTTGATAAGTGTTCTAGCTTTTATACTTCCTTTAAGAAGTATTATGAAATCCTTTATAGAATGATTTGCTTATCATTGTTCTTTGCCTCATCGTTGCACAGGCTGATGAGACGATATTCCTACAGTAAAATATTCATCTTACATCAAGTTAACTTATCGCGTTTTTTTTGCAAGGTAGTCGTAAATAGGAATCTAAAGACTCCTTTAGTGGAAAATAAAAGTTCAAGTCCAAACAAAACATATTTCGCACAGGTTTACTTCAACGTTTTTAAAAATTGTCGTGTTATTAAAATTTAATATAAAATGAAAAAAATCGAAGCTCAAAAGTTGAAGCTAATATGAAACTCATAACCATTTGCTCGTGATAAATTAACGCATACGAGGTCAACGCACAGTGGTCCAGATCAAACATTTAGCGAGACAAAGTTAATAACACAAAATACGTGCGTTTTAGACAAATTATTTGTTGTACAAAGTTACTTTATATAACAAGCGCTTTCTTTTTAAAAGGTGAAATATTAGGACGTGTCAATACCGTGGAAATTCGAGATACTAATTTCTTTCGGTGAAGATATAAAGTATAGAAATGTTCTAAAAAGCTATAGATTGTATCTTTTGAAGAAACTTTGCTGAACAAACAAAATTCGTGAAATGGAACGGTATCGTTCTATGATTTTTCAAGATTTAAAAAGTAGGGCGTGTCTAAAAAAAAGGTTTTTTGCTTATAATTTTTTTATACAAGCTCTACAAGTTTGGTGTGTTCTAAACACTTTCTCAACACAACAAAACACATATTTTCCTTGAAGACTGTGCATGGCTATCTTATTGTCTTTTGAAGCTAGGAGCATTATTGTGTAAAAATTTATCAATTTTTGAGCTGCTATATCTCGAATTGGGGCAAACGAAAAAATCTGCTTTTTTCTGCATCAACTAGGTTGTAATACAAATATTAGATACAGAAAAAACTGGAGATGCGTTTTTTGTTTAACTCGAGATTTTAAATTTTAAATATTTTTTATTTTTATTTTTTTTGATACAAAAAAGCACGTATACAAATTTTGTGCTTAAATTTTCATTGAAATCATATTCAGTCGGTCGAATGAGAGTATTTATGCTTTAGTTTTTACCCTTCTCAAATATTCCCTTTATTAAAATACTGTAGCTAAAAATACTTTTCATATAAACAAATGCATTTTCATACAACAATAATGTTAAAAATGTTAAAATCAAGTATTTTTAAATATACTGTGCGCAGCTTCAGGCAGTTGAATTTCTTTGACCCTGAATATTAGTTTTTCTCTCCGCTACAACTTCTAACTGAAAAAAAAAAAGATTAAAACAAGAACTTATTTCATTTCGTCAGTCAAATTTTAACTTACGAACACGCCAAGAAGGATAATTATTTCCTAATATGTAGAAAACTTTTAAAAACAACTCCATGGATCGCACGTACGCATGTAATGGGGAAAAACGAAACAATATTTAGTAGGGTTTTTCTCGTCGATTGGTTGCGGTTTATTCAGCCTTTTTACAGATGATTTACAAATGTAAAAATTTTGAGAACATGTGTCGGTAAAATCGTTATTTACTTTTTTATCATCCATGGTAAAGAGAAATTCTCTTTTGATTTTAACAAATGAATTCTTGAACAAAAACATGTTGGACGTAATAATTTTTTCTCATCTTCCATTTTCAAACTTCTTCCAGAGTTAACACACGCGTGTCGTTTTTTTTTTTTAAACAAGCTTAATTGGTCTACATAATGTAGTTGAAGAGGGATAGTCATTGTCTCCTTTCAAAACGGTCATATGACGGTTTTCAATATACTGTGCTTAGGTTAAGTCACTCCGACAAAGAAACGCCAAACCTTCCTCTGGCGTCTACGGATCTGCCGTGGATTGACAGACGCTTGCGAGGATGCGTCTGGCGATTTTGTCAGTGATTTGACTTTTCGCCTTACATTTTAGGTAATTTTCTACTAGCAATTAACAGTTAAAAAACACTTTATGGAACTTCCATTTCACCAAATCAAGTATATCTCTAAATTCAAACTCGCCAAACATAACATGCTTAATAGCACGCCTGCGCTTTCTGTGACTTTTTTCTGCACAAAAGCAGAAAATTTTAAACAACTTTTAAAGCGACAAAATAGAGGGTTTTAAAGGAGGATTTGATATTTTTGTATGAAAAAACATAAAAATAAGGAATGTTGAAAATTAAAAATCTCGAGTTAAACAAAAAACGCATCTCCAGTTTTTTCTGTATCTAATATTTGTATTACAACCTAGTTGATGCAGAAAAAAGCAGATTTTTTCGTTTGCCCCAATTCGAGATATAGCAGCTCAAAAATTGATAAATTTGTACACAATAATGCTCCTAGCTTCAAAAGACAATAAGATAGCCATGCACAGTCTTCAATAAAAATATGTGTGTTGTTGTGTTGAGAAAGTGTTTAGAACACACCAAACTTGTAGAGCTTGTATAAAAAAGTTATAAGCAAAAAACCGTTTTTTTAGACACGCCCTACTTTTTAAATCTTGAAAAAATCATAGAACGATACCGTTCCATTTCACGACTTTGGTTTGTTCAGCAAAGTTTCTTCAAAAGATACAATCTATAGCTTTTTAGAACATTTCTATACTCTATCTCTTCACCGAAAGAAATTAGTATCTCGAATTTCCACGGTATTGACACGTCCTAATATTTCACCTTTTAAAAAGAAAGCGCTTGTTATATAAAGTAACTTTGTACAACAAATAATTTGTCTAAAACGCACGTATTTTGTGTTATTAACTTTGTCTCGCTAAATGTTTGATCTAGACCACTGTGCAATGTTGTGACATTTTTTTTTCCAAAAAGTAGCCTCTATATTTCATCACGTAGTTCATAATTCTGTATTGTATGTACTTTCAACCAAAGTTATTTGGTGAAATTCGACACAGGGAATTAAAAGTTACAGCTGTTTGAGTTTGGAGAACCAACTTCTGACAACCTCTAAAATTCAGGAAAAATATTCAGTTAGGCTTCCGCTTTTCCAAATCCGAATTGCCGGGCCTTACGCTTAACCCCTGCCATCAGATTTTGAACAGCCACCTTGTCCACCTTCTTCGCCGCAGAAAGCCAGTTTGCCTTGAACTGCTGCTCGTCCTTAGCAGTTTTTTTGGTCTTCTTCAGGTTCCGCTTGACAATAGCCCAGTATTTCTCAATTGGGCGGAGCTCTGGCGTGTTGGGAGGGTTCTTGTCCTTGGGAACCACCTGCACGTTGTTGGCGGCGTACCACTCCATGGCCTTTCTACCGTAATGGCAAGATGCTAAATCCCCCAAAACAGTACGGAACAACCGTGTTTCTTGAGGAAAGGCAGCAGACGTTTATTCAAACACTCTTTCACGTAAATTTCTTGGTTGGCAGTCCTGGAAGCCATGAAAATGCTGCTTTTCAAGCCACAGGTACAAATGGCTTGCCAAACCAGATATTTCTTCGCGAACTTTGACAGTTTCATGTGCTTGAAAATATCTGCTACTTTCCCCTTCCTTTTTCCGTATAAAACTCCTGTCCCGAAAGCTGCTTGTAGTCGGCTTTGACGTAGGTTTCGTCTTCCATTAGCACGCAGTCAAACTTCGTCAGCATCGTCGTGTACAGCCTCCGGGATCGCGCTTTGGTCGTCGTATTTTGTTTATCATCGCGATTTGGAGTCACTACCTTCTTGTAAGTCGATAGTCCGGCTCGTTTTTTGGCTCGTTTTTTGGCTCGATGCACGGTTGTAGACGATAACCCAGCTTATTTGCGGCATCTCGGAGAGA
This sequence comes from Uranotaenia lowii, assembly GCF_029784155.1. NCBI lineage: Eukaryota > Metazoa > Arthropoda > Insecta > Diptera > Culicidae > Uranotaenia > Uranotaenia lowii. The sequence continues at coordinate 141,398,344 of NC_073693.1, forward strand.
GAGGTTAGGATTTCGCTTGAAACTACCGGCAACTCTCTTTGTCGTCTCAGCGGCTTCTGGTTTTCGATTTCCCCCCGATCCAAACTTCCTGGCTGGTGACAAGCCTTCCCCAAACACTTAAATTACATTTGTAACGGGTCATTTGGCAACTTTAGCGATTTTTCCAGCTTTGCGTGCGAGTAGCTCGGATTTTCGCGATGCGCGAGCAAAATTCTGATACGCTGCTCTTCTTCCTTGGATGGCATTTTGACAATTGAAGAGTGAATTCCAAAATCAAAATAGAAGCAACATTCTACACACACACCTTCAAAATGAGGGTTGTTCAGGGTTTTTAAATGCAAAATCGAAAGAAATACGTCAAGTTGATAGTGACCAAATTCTGACCGTATCACCCTTTAATTCAGAAGCAATCGCTTTGAAATGAGGGCTTCAACTTTTTGAATTTCGATGATTTTCGAGGAGTTTCAAATTGTACTGCAAAGATGATCAATTCTGATTTCTGAAACTTGATCTCTAAATCATTTTTCATAGATCTGTAATTCGTACACTGTTTTTATAAGCTTCACATTGATTCTCAAACTATGCCATAATAAATGTTTTACTGGTATGGATTCCTCATCCTTTGCTCCTTCCAATGCAGGATGGGCTCACGACTTACTATAGACATACTTTTAGTTTCTAAAGAACGTCACATTTCGCTCCATTTAGCTGATAAGTTTTAGGCCAACAACTTGTGTCAAAAACTTGTAGGGAAACCCCCTTTTACCCTTCCGATCTGCAACTGCTCGAAAGAGGTAGGAGCTGAAGGGTCTGCAGCATGTCAAATTTCATTCTATTAGCTTAATCACTTCTCCAGTTATATCAACAAAATTGAATTCGAGACCTTTCCTTGTGTACTCCCTGGAAGAAGAGTGGTGTTTCAAATAATCATTTTCCGTACCCTAATGATTTCCTATGTCATATTTGGTTCCATTTGTTAGTTAGGTTATTGGTTTATGCAAAACAATTGTATGGGAGCTTCCCTCATCCTTAGTTTTATTCCCAATTAAGGAGAAAGGAGTCTCAAATAAACAAATAAAATTTTCTCGTATCCAAATACCCTCCCATGCCAAAATTGGTTCATTTCCTCGATTAGTTCTAAAGTTATACGATTTTTTTTAAATTAGCTCCCCTCTCTCCTTGCTATCACCTCACTGGAGGGAAGCAGTAGTACTAAATATTCAAAGAAACATTCCGCGTACTCAAAGACTTTCCCAAGCCAAATTTGGATCCACTTGCTATATAAGTATGAGAGCATCCTCTCCCCTTAAAATTTCTCAAATGTTCTCAAAATATCAAAGTAACATTTCTCGTATTCAAATACCTTACCATACCAAATATGGTTTCATTTGATTAGTTTTCCATCTGAATACTGTAAAGGAGCCCCTCCGCCCCTTTTATCTCTCCATTGGAAGGATGGAACCATTATCAAACGCAAACACCCTTTCAAGCAAAATTTGGATCTGTTTGGTTCCATTAGCTTCATTAATTCTCACTTACATAAAAAACTGTAAGCTAGCCCACCACCCCCTCCTAGCCCCCTACTGGAAGAAAAGAGGGCTACAAAATATTCATAGAAAAATTCTTCGTACCAAAATATCCTCCGATGCCAAAATTGGGCTAATTTTCTTGATCAGTTCACGAGCTATGCAAACATTTGCCTTTTTTTTTTAGAGAGACCCGCTCCTCCTGCCAGTGAGAAGGAAGGGCCTCAAACCATAACAGAAACCTTTCAAAACCTTAAAAGCACCCACCTGCCTAGTTTTGAGTAAAAAGGCTCAGTAGTTTCCGAACCTTCAGGGAACAGACAGACAGACAGAAATTAATTTTTAACTGACTAGGTGTGCTTTGCTACACCATCCACAAACAAATAAAATTTGCGAAAATTATTTTAATTTTTTTTTGTAGGTGAACATGTGTTGTGTTTTTGTAAGTTTCACGAGTTCTTTAATTATGCCATAATGTTTGTTTTGTTGATATTGATATTCATATGTTATACCTCACAGCAGCGTTGTCAGTTCTATAGATTTCTCCGTAGTTCTACGGATTTTAAACATTTCTACGGAGCTACAAATCAATGCTCAAAATCTACGGACTTTCAGCAATTCCTACGGATTTTCTACGGATTATTGAAAAAAAAAAAAAAACGATGATTCTACCTGACGCCCAAAAAAAAAGGCCATCAAGGTTCATTTTGCCAAAATCAGTAGGGGAAAGGTTTCCTAAATGGGCCTATCGGGTTAAATGACCCTACGGCTGTTTGGCGAAATGGCTGACTAGACAGCTTATCTGACCAATGCATTTTGAGGGTGATACGCTTCGAACATAAGGCAAGAAAGAATTTCATGAATTTACAAACTCAAAAAAATTTAAAAAAATCATACAAGGTTTTGATACATTTTGATGTAATATTTCGACTTTTAAAAATTATACGTAAAGAAGTTTAAAACAAAAACTAGGATGGTTTTTGTTTCTTACTCAAATGAACATAAGAAATTAAACATATTTCAGCTTTTGTGGACGTGATAATAATGATTCAATAGTGGAATAATAGAGTGTTTTTGTATGCCCCCATCATGTTTGTAAAATGCCTCCATCCTAAAATAATAGGTTAAATAGAATAAATAAATGATTTTTATCATTGAACCTTCAAATCTAAGCTCTGAATAGCATCTTAAGAGAGAATTGAAGATCTAAAGACAGATTTGATAAAGTTTTTCTCATGGATGAACTGCCTCCATAGTATGGCAACCCTAACTTTTGTTTTATTCCACTATGTTATAATATACATAGATTTTTATAAAACTTCAGCTTTGTCGTACGGAAATTATTACTTTCTAGCAGTTTCAATGAAATTATACGGAAATATGGCCTAAAAACAGAAATTTTGTTCAAAACAAAAAATAGGCGCATTTAGCCCGCTCGGTTTGAGGTTCGGCATTTTAGACAACACTTACAATAAAATCGTTTTCTTGGAAACAGAAGAAAATTTTAACATAAAAATTACTCCATTGTTTAGAAAACAGATGCCTGCACACGTGTATATAGTTTTTGTACACATATTCCACGTGATATTTGATTAAATCAGTGTTCTGCTTAATAGGCGCATATAGCCCGCTCCTCCCCTACATTTTTCGATTTTCGTCAAATCTACGGACTTGAGCGCTTTGCAATCTGACAACGCTGTCTCACACCGTAACGCCTGAAATTATACCAAATTCAAGGACTAATATGAAACCTTAAATGAATGGTCTGTTTTGTTACAAGCATTACAATTTTGGTTCTAGCGAATTGAAAAGAAAAAGGCAGGAATGTTTGTGGCCAGTCTGTGGCTCTATTCCATATAAATAACACAAAAAATAATGAGCAAATGAAACAATTTCAATTTGTAAACGATAACAGAAAATCCTATTTAATATCAGGATATCATATTTAAAATGCAATCAATTCAAATTTTTTTTGTTTCGATTATAGTCGTTTTACCATCATTATGGCATTCGCGACTTTATCAACGTTACAGTTAGCGGATCGTTATTTGATGTTTACTCTTGGGCTCGAACTCGCGGACATCTGCTCAGGAGACAACAGACTTGCCAACTGAGCTATATCACAAGCCCTATGAAATCAATTAAAAAAAAATAAAAAATAAAAAAATAAAACATCTTTGTATGCAATTAAAACTCAAATTCCTGCCCTTATTTTAGGGAAATTGGCTTTTGAATGATATTTCAATCATGGACTTACAAAAAATAAAGACGATAGATAAAAAAAAATAAATACCTTAATGTGAAAAAATCATCATTCTCTAGCATTTGTTGAAGTAAAACTGTCCCTCCTTCTTCAAAGATGCGTATGGGGTGGAGGAAGGACCCAAATGGGCCTGTGGGACTTTAAAAAAAAATCATTCATTAATAAAGCACTTTTCATAATCATTGATTTGAGACAAAAAGGTATCATCAATACAAATCTTTAGCAAACCATTTTTACTATTAAATTAAACAAAATTTAGCTATCATTCCTTTTAAGTTAAATTTGGAGTTATTTTATCCGAATAAAGATGATACAATGTCTCATTTTCTATGCATGAATCGAAAATTGATGTGAAATATGTCATCAACATTTGAACTTAGGAATTGAATTTGACTACTCCTTCAAAAATTGTTATTATAAGCTAAATTTGAATAGGACGATTCATTTTAACAAATTCATAAACAAAATTTGTGAATAGTATACATTCAGGAGTTTTTTTTGTTGATAACCTATAGGGGAGAGTGGGGATACTTGATCCCATTTTCTTATTTTCACCATATCTTTTTGGAAAAATTTAGCAACTCGCCGTCTTTGACATTTTCTGACAGCTTGTAACTTCAAATTTCTATGCTCCAAAAATTAGAACGATACTTGAACCCGTTTATGAACTAGAAGCATTTTCGTGGGACTGAAAAAAATGCGTTTTTTCTGAAGTTAGGGGAGACTTGATCCCCTATTGAAGGAGGCTTGATCTTTTATTCAGGAAGCCCTAATCCTTGTATAAAAATCAAACAAAACCCCAAGATAGAATGTTAATTGACTATTTCGGTCATGTTTGTTCTCATTTTACAATTTATAGCAGACATAAGAAGAAAATTCTATAAGTTTGTCTCAACGCTAATAACATTGCATACTTAAAGGCGCTATTTTTTATAATTAAGAGAAAATTAATTATTTTTGCTCTTTTCTTCAGACAATTGTTTGATAAATATTAGTTTTTGGATAAATATTAGTAATTTCGTAATCAGCAATCATAACGATCAATTCAGAAGAAGAATATGCCGTTTGGAAGGGGGATCAATTGTATCCAACTTTAGGGGATCAATTATACCCATAATCAACATTTTAGAAAACTTTTCCGGAAAAAAGTTGAGAGTTTTCCATTGCTTTGAAAATATGGCATTATGAAGTTCATTTTACGCTCGAACAATTGATACATTGGAACAAATATTTTTTTCATAATTTTCCCATTTAAGGAAAATTTTTAAGTGATGAAAAAAGATCTTCAAGTTACATTTTGTGAAATTTTTCAAACAAAGATCAATTACTCGAACAATTATTTTGTTAAAAATTTTTAAACTACAAACATTGTAGTTTCGCTCATTTTGGCACATTTTTCTAGAACATTTAATCTTTGTAAGACATTCCAGTTTCGAGATATAGCTAAGGAATCAAGTATCCCCAGGGATCAAGCATCCTCATTCTCCCCTACCTATCATTGCGATCAGTTAGATGATCTATTGTAATGGACATACGTACAATGTGCCATATTTCTCCATAAAATATGAATATTCGCTCTACTAATATTTGCGTAAGAATTGGCGGAATCAAATTCAGTAGGTATTAATATTGAAAGAAGAAATAAGTTTAGATTTCATATTTTGAGGAAATGGCACAAGATTATAGCAAATTTGCTATCGCGCCTTGAGATTCAAATTAGCTTCAACTTTACTTGACGAGTTGAAAGACAATAAATCCCTTATTTTTCTCTTTATACTGATACAAATCGTTGTGTATTTTTCATTTAATATCACAATTTGATTTTAACATTGTATATTATCTATATTCACTACAATAAGGAGGACAGCAAAAATAAGAAAGTGCAATTTTCGATATGGTTAACGAAGTGAAGCCAAATTTTGCTTGTTTTAAGTCTAAAAACGAAACCTTGTTTTTGTCGAAATTTCGAGAGCCGTTGATGTCAAAATTGGCTGTTAAACCAAATTCTGTGATGCCTTGAAATCATTTTGCTCTCCAAGCTCTCGGAAAATGCGGTGTAGTTGGACATGTAATTAAGCATCACTTTGCTAACCAAGTATGGAAATGAGTGCTCTCATTTTTGCTGTGTACGACCTTATGTCAATCAAAATGAGAACAAATTCGGGCGTGATAGCAAAATTGACTATAATTTTGCCATAAAGTCTGCTCGAGAGTAATTCTAATTTCATCAATATTGTTTTATGTCCTCAAAATAGAATAAAGAATAAAGATTAAAGAATAAAGAATAAAGAATAAGTTCCTAAATTCTGCAAAAATAAATATTTTATAGGTGAAAAATTCTTTTCCCATGTCACCTTTGATTGCATTGGCTTGATCAGTTTTCAAGTCATTAGCCGATAATTATGAGAGTCCCCCTGTTTAATAATCGAGAAAATGTTTCTCGTACATCAATGCAAAATGCAAAATTTTCTCTATCGTTTCTCGAGTTATAAAAAAAGTCTTGATGCAAGTTTTTCCCTTCTCTAGCTCCTCACTGAAAAGAAAAGAGAAGTCCTCTTACTATCTCAATCAATAGAAGAAGGGAAGGGTCCCAAAAAATTATATAAATGGTCCCCTCCTCTCTTTTTATTTGTTAACTGGGATGCTGAGATTAAGGAGGGTTCTCAAACAACTAAATGGGTATTTTTCCGTATCCAAATATTATTCCATGCCAAATTTAGTTCCATTTGCTTGATTGCCAGTTATGCAAAAATAATGTATAAGAGCCCCCTCCCTCTTTCTGTTCCTCCAATAGAAAGTGAGAAGACTTCAAACCATCTTGGAAACATTTCGTTCACCCAAATATCCTCGCATTTCAAATTTGATCAGTTATATAATAGTGCAAAAAATTGTATGGGCTCCCTCCCCTCTTCTTATCATTCCGATGCAAGTCATGAGGAGTCTCAAACAATCATAGTAACTTTTCCCACATCCAAATAAATTCCCATTTCAATTTGGTTACATTTGCTCGAATAGTTATCGATTTATTCAATAAAAATTGTTTGGTAGCCGCCTTTTTTCTTTCTTCCCATTGAGAAAAGGAGGGGTCTAAACTAATCATTGAAACATTTCTCGTATCCAAATATCCTCACATACCAAATCTGGATCCATTTGTTTGACTAATTTTCGAGGTATATAAAAAATTTTGAAAAGCCTCCCTCTATTCTTTATATTTTCTTACTCGTGAAAGGAAGGTGTACCCAACATTCATAGAAATATTTTTCGTAGTCAAATACCTTGCCGAATTTGTTATCATTTGATTGAATGGTTTTCAAGTTATGGAAACGTTTCTTTTTTGCTTGAGAGACCCCCTTCCCCTTCTAGTTAGAGGGACGGATCTCAAATTGTAATAAACACCCATCTGCTAAGTTTTAAGCAAATCTGTTCAGTAGTTTCCGAGTCTATAGAGCTGTTGATTGATTTATAATTTCTCCATTTTTTTTATTGGTCGATCAATGAGCTAAGGAAGAAATTCGAATTTTGTTCGTTTTTCCTGGAAATTTTTCTTAAGAACATTGACAAGACTGTGACTTATATTCACTATTTATAAACTTATAAAATGCCCAGTTTAGCTTAGCTTAGCTTGATTAACTACTCACATCCACCTTAAACCGTAAAACCCGAAGTGCATGGTTGTAGAAAATGTATGCATTGCTGGTTCCAAAAACATATTATGATAACAATCACTTCGAGGTCCACGATCGCTGGCGTGGCTCAGTAGAACAAGTTCCACATTGCCAATGGTTGCTACTCCGTGATTGACCGAGGCCATCAATTTTGATCAGAGGTCAAATGAATGGTGCTTGGGATTAGCAGCTCATTCACACTGCACAAAACTGGTGCTCTCTCTTTTAACGTCAATAACGGCGCCGGCCACGTCCTAGTAGTCAATAGATAGATTGGAAGAAAGAGAAAAGGATGAAAGATCTATTTGTGCATTAGGACCGAGGCTACCTCTGCATCCTAGCAAAACAATTTTTGTTGGGAGAGGGGATGAAGGAATTGATTGGGAGACACTTTTGACTAGTGTTACGATGAACGTTAAAAATTGTTTTCCTAACTCCTATTTGTTCCTATTGAAAGCTTTCAGTTCATTGAAAGGCTTGAGTATGTTAAGTTTAAAGGTGACAAAAATTAACTATGAAGGAACTCTAAAAATTCTTGTTTCTTATTGCTTCTTATTTCGAGTGAAAATTTTAATGCATAGTGCCGCAAAAAATGTCTCCTGATATTTAAAATAAGGATAGTAAACTCTTCGAGAGTAATAGTTTGAATAAACACAACTTTGTTTATTTATAATATCTAATACATTTAGATACAAGATTCGGATTCAGTTCATAAAATCACAAAAACAACATGTATTTATCATAGAAACAATATTGTGAGCGTAAAATAAGCGTGTGTTAAATGCTTACAAAATGTGTTTCGAAACTTCTAAATTATGTTTAAGGAATATTAAGAGCATCGTTTGACTAATAAAATCACATGACATAATTTATATCATTTATTTTTTATCGCAGCCTCATTCACAAAGACGACTGAAGTTTACATCACAAACAATGCTTTCTTTTTCGTGCATACAATATAACACAAAATTATATCACTGAAAATCTAATTTTATTTGTGACAAATGCGATGCTACAGATATGTGCGTTATAATTGACATAAATTTACATTTTAATCAGTTTTAATTTATATCTTTAAGCGTTTCTGGCTTCGATCCATTATGTTTACGATGTAAATTTATGTCAAAATGGATGCTTCAGTTTTGTGCATCCAATTTGACCCAAATTTACACCAAAAAATTAATAGTGTGTATGAGTTTATCTTATTGTAAGTAATTTTGAAATTGAAAAATAATATTAATGCATTCATCAATAAAAATTGGATCAGTGGCTTATGGTGTAATATGTTAGATTTAACTACTGTGTGGTTGAATTGAATTTATCGATTAAAGCTACAAATGCAGAATTTGTTGAAACCAAAGTATAAAAGGTTCAAATTTTGATCTTTTTTGTAGCGCTCAAATAATTGGAAACCAACGATTAAAAACAAATGTAGATGGATAGTACAAGAGAGATAGAGTAAGTTTTGAAAACTTATTAAAGATAAATACTTAGCTTGGGATTTTGCTTGCCATTAACTAGGGTCCACCTGCGGCCCTTTCCGGCCAATGAATGGCATAACGGTCGAACTCCGTAATTGGTTCCTCAAACCCAAAGGGCCCTTTCTCCAAAGGTCCAAAGGTCCTCCGTCAGCTTCTGGGAAACATCAAAGATGACCAATCAACTCGTAAAATGGTATCCGGAAACACAGCCGAATGACGCTTGTACGAATTCCCTGAGGATGGCCGATCCATTTAACTCCACTTTTTCACTTTTGGAAAATTTGCTGCCAGAAAAAATACACCCAACACCTTTAAGCAAAGCCTACCCTATTTATAAACTTATAAAATGCCCAGTTTACCTGATAAACTTCCAACCAAGAAGTTTATGTATTTATGAGCCTTTTGTAAATTGAATCACTTGAAAAGCATTTAATTAGGTTTATGAAACGCGTAAACGTGCGCATGGTTCACTTTATTGTAGACCAAAGTTCAAAAATATTTAACTGCCTTGATAAGAAACGATCCTCAGGCGTTTGAAAAATTGACATTATAAGGGAACCAAACGCACCCGCGCCATTTATGAGGTCGCTCCATAAGACCCTCAACCATCAACACGGAAGGCACTGCCAGCCGACTTGCCGGAGGCGTTGAACCCTTTCGCTTTCGTTTACGCGCCTCGATGGATTCGTTGGGCCCAACTATGACTTGTGTGTCACAGTTGACAGAGCAAGCGCGCATCGCGTCGAATTCGGTGGCGTTGAGGAAATGGCTGCCCTCACACGCATTATTGCTATCTGTCAGTCAGTCTTTTATGGGTCGGAAAAAAGGCGGATAGATGCATAACATCAACAGACAGAGGACCACTGACTGACTGTTGGGGTTGCGATGATGATGGGTAGCAATGTCTTGACACAAACCGTGCTTAGCGGGGAGTTCAGGGCTCTAATTAGTCCCCCGATTCCGTTAGGCGGTTAAGCTAAGCTGATCTGAGCAGTGCAATTTGATGACCGGATGAAGTTGCCAGCTGGTCAGTTGGTGGTCTTCTTAGGAACGATTAAGATGGGTTTTAAGATCACCTTAAATTTCTTCCAATTAAACTGATTCGTACGGTAGGTCTAGACTCTAGTGTGTTTGTTTTGAATTTTTTTCTCTCTCCGGGATGATTAATCACAGTCATTATCGCGGTTTGCTTTTTATCCGTTGATCGAACTATAACAGTTGGACAACGTTATTTATGTCGGAGGTGTTCAATTGAATTAATTTACGCTTTTTTCTTCTCTTTTTTTTACAGTTGATCGCCGCATTGGCATGTTATCAGATCGCAGAGGCCAAAAACGAAACTGACAGCACAACGCAGAAGGCGGAAGCTGTCAGTTCCACAACTAGTGCAACATCCAAGAAGGCGGTGGAATCTACGACCACCAAGAAATCCGACGATGTCGAAGCCGGACTAGACGCTCGAGGGAAGCGAAATCTAGAACTGGGCAACCATCTCGGTTACAACTACTATCAAACGGTGCCATATCATGCCGCCGATCGGCGCATTTCGAACGCTTTTCAGGAATCGAAACCCTACTACCACCATCAGAGCAACTTCATACAGCATCCGTCCGGTCCTGGACCAGCGTACCACGGTGAGTTTGGAAATCGTGTCTTTTACGATAAGTGTACTAACGAAAAAAAATTGCATTCATTGAAGTTTGCCACATTTTATAAAAGAGTCTCTAACTACGCACTTTTTTATAAAGATCGGAATCATCAACTATTTTTTTGCAATTGTTTCCTGTAAATTCCGATTTATCCCTCATCAACACAACATGGAGAAAAAAGTAGGGGAGAGTGGGGATACTTGATCCCCTTTTCTTATTTTCACCATATCTTTCTGGAAAAATTTAGCAACTCGCCGTCTTTGACATTTTCTGGCAGCTTGTAACTTCAAGTTTCTATGCTCCAAAAATTAGATCGATACTTGAACCCGTTGATGAACTAGAAGCATTTTCGTGGGAGTAAAAAAATTGCGATTTTTCTGAAGTTAGGGGAGACTTGATCCCCTATTGAAGGAGACTTGATCTTTTATTCAGGAAGCCCTAATCCTTGTATAAAAATCAAACAAAACCCCAAGATAGAATGTTAATTGACTATTTTGGTCATGTTTGTTCTTATTTCACAATTTATAGCAGACATAAGAAGAAAATTCTATAACTTTGTCTCAACGCTAATAACATTGCATACTTAAAAGCGCTATTTTTTATAATTAAGAGAAAATTAATTATTTTTGCTCTTTTCTTTAGACAATTGTTTGATAAATATTAGTTTTTGGATAAATATTAGAAATTTCGTAATCAGCAATCATAACGATCAATTCAGAAGAAGAATATGCCGTTTGGAAGGGGGATCAATTGTACCCAACTCTAGGGGATCAGTTGTACCCATAATCAACATTTTAGAAAACTTTTGCTGAAAAAAGTTGAGACTTTTCCATTGCTTTGAAAATATGGCATTATGAAGTTCAATTTACGCTCGAACGATTGATACATTGGAATAAATATTTTTTTCATAATTTTCCCATGTAAGAAACATTTTAAAGTGATGAAAAAAGATCTTCAAGTTACATTTTGTGAAATTTTTCAAACAAAGTTCAATTACTCAAACAATTATTTTGTTAAATTTTTTTAAACTACAAGCATTGTTATTTTGCTCATTTTGGCACATTTTTCTAGAACATTTGAAATTTGTAAGACATTCCAGTTTTGAGATATAGCTAAGGAATCAAGTATCCCCAGGGATCAAGTATCCTCATTCTCCCCTATAGATTTTCCAAAAATAATCCTCTTATATTCAATCATATATCTGATTGATTCTTGACCAACTATAATTATCAAAATTTGAACAAAAAAATCATATAATAGACAATCTGATTGATTTTGTACATTCATCAATATATATTTAATACATTCAACTATGGTTGCATGATTAATTTTGTGCATTCAACAAAATATATAATAGATTCAATTATAATGTACGATTGATTTCATTCATTCAATAATAATCATAGTAGATTCAACTATAATAATCTGACTGATTTGATTATAAATATGATACATTCAACTATAATAATATGATTGATTTAATCAAAAGTATGATAGATTCAACTATGATAATGTGATTGATTTACCTATGAATATGATAGATTCAATTTTATTTCTATGGTTGATTCAATGAGGTCAACTATAAATATTGTAAATTTCAATACTGTTTATATTGAAAGTCATCATAACTAACAACGTTTAAATTGAAATTCCAATATCCAGTTCCCGGTTCGTCCGCTGTTGTTTTTTTTGCATCTTGATGCACGGTTGCCCAGCAAATTGTGCGTCTTAACTAATCAGTCCCGGTAGACGTCCTCAGAAGTCCGTGCTTCTGCACCCGGCGAAGATTGACCTTGTGGGGGGAAAATTCACTCAATATCATGCATTAATCAATAATTCGCTATACCGACCGTATTGATTTACGAATTCTAGTTTCCTGTGGGATCCTGCCATGATAACGTAAAAGAACGACGAAACCCACGTCGATATCGCGGGAAGCTAAAGTGGGTGTACCTTTCCCAATTCCAGGAACTGTTGGACTACTACACGACCGCTGCCAGGAACTGGTAGCGAAAAATGTTTTCCCATCGCCGGACTAGGTCAGCAAATAGAAATTCGCTGCAGCATTTTTTAAACTTTTCGACAGAAAAAAAAAGATTTGTAATCGTTTATGATGTTGTTGTTGTTTTCTTTTTTCCGGGATTTTCATCCTCGCGGATGATTCATCCCTTAATCGTTTATGATAAAAATTCGTGCCGGAACCAAACAAAATCATAGTAGTAGTAGTAGTTAGGTAGGTTATCAAATTAATTAAATTAAACTCTAATACTCTTCGTGAGAGATAAATTTTTCATTTGTTTTGACAACCGAAAATAAAACTAATACAAATGTTTAGTATGTCTCGATAAAATAAAGCTGACGGGCCTTTCTGGTTTACCACTTAACATGTAAAATAAGCAGATAAAACTGAAAATACTGGAAATAAAATACATAAAACTTGAAAAAAAAACAAACAAAATCAACAGAGTTATTGTTTCATAGATGAGACCTGCCCAGTTTGGTGAAAGTTGAAAACTTATCCAATGCAAAACTCTCTCAAAGACTTAAAAAAGTTTTAAGAATGATCATTCTAATGAAACAAAATTTGATACCTGCTAACTGGTCGGTGATTTGATCAGATCAATTTGACAATTGAGCGTTTTTTTTTTCTTCTGTTTTCCACCTCTGGTCGCCGAAGAGCGCTTGCGCTTTGCCACCGATGTCAGGAACTGCCGGCTGACTCCTTAAAACAGCACCGCGATCGCTGCAGAGAACACGAACTTGTCTCACATTTATGATTTTTTTAAATTTTTTCCGATGAACACTATAGTATTCAAGTACCACACAATCAATCATAAAAATTTATGTTAGAATTTACTATATTTATAGTTCAATACTTAGAATTTATCATACAAGTATAGTTGAATGAATCATATTTCTAGTTGAAACAAACAGAAATTTATAGTTGAACCTATCATATTTACAGCTTAGTTTCGGTCCAAAACTCATCCATGATTTTTTGCAGAATTTTTAAGAAACGTTTACATGACTAAATTAGCACTTTTAGGTTTGTATGGGAAACATGGCCGTAGGAACGGGGGGGGTTTTGGGGGTTAAACCCCCCCCATGAGGGTCCAAAAATATCAAGCAAAATGTTCTTCTCTAAACTCAAAATTACGAATTCCCAATAAAATTATGATGATCGACTAAAATTATACAAGAGTAACAATATCTATTCAGAAATAAAGGCAAAACCTAATAATCTTATCCCAGGTCAATCATTAAACTTAAGTTTTTCTTAAAATTTCTTACTTGTCGATAGAAATTTGATCCCGAATATCCTACTCATATGGGATGAGACTAAACTGGCCAAATTACTCAGATTTTGCCAGAATTTTTAACACTTGATTTGCAAAATAAAACAAAAATTCAAATTGAGTCACGAAATATATGTATTTTGCGTTTTAGGTTTTTGAGTAAATTTTAACAAAATTATATGAACGGTTTTTCTGAAAGCTCAATATGCGATTTGAAATCGACTGATGTATTTCGAAAAACAAATGTTAAGTGTTTTTCTTCATGATTTTTGATTAAAAATTTCGATATTAGCGGATATTGGCAAAAATATTCCGAATTCGCACGACCCGGAGATTAGCGGAAAAATAATTTGAATTAAAACTCAAACTCTGTGATGAGAGTTCGGATTCTGTATCCGGTTTATTGTTACTTCAATTTAGATCATCATTGCGCAAAAATCTTGATTCGAAACTCATCATTCGGAATATTTAGAGAAAGTGTTTAGAATTACAAACCATTTTTGAGATTTGAAATTTAACTTTCTTTGTTATGCAGAATTGGAACTAAAGAAAGTTTCATAATGTTGATCCAGAATTGAAAAATTTTAAACAGTTTCATCATTCGCAATTTTCATTCAGATTCACAAGCTCAATTTTGAATAAATAACTGAGGAAAGAATTCACATTTAAAGTCAAAATTCAGAATTCAAAAAAGAAATTTAAATTGAAAATTGGTTGAAAATTCTGATCAAAATTTCGCTTTTTAGCTCATAATTGGTGAGAATTATTATCTAAAGCTTAAATTTCAAAAACTGTTTTCAAATTCGCAATCAAGATTAATAATAAAAATTTTATATTAAATCAGAGTCAATTTGAAGCACAAACCAGAAGAAATCACAAATTAAAAATACATTTTTTTTTATTTCACAGGATTATAATCATGAACTAAATTATCAATGGTAATTTTATGAGGCCAAAGAACTTGTATTTTATTTTCAAGTTTAAATCCAACTGAAAACATATTTTACAGGTTTTTTATTTAACATTATTCATATTGCAGATTCTTCATAAAAAAGGTTCAAACTAAAATCTTTAATTTTAATCGAGAAGAAAATAAATCGTATTTGAACCGCAAACTTTATCTCTTACTTTTATTTGTAAATATTTGATAATTTTTTACAAATGCCTCAAATGGGCATGCTTAAAAAGAATTAGCTTACTACTTTCTAATTTAAGTAAATACAAAAAGTTTTCCTTTGAAATGAATCTTCTAATCCCTATTTTTTTTAAACTTCTTGGCAAAACGAAATTTCTAGAACTTGTTTTCGAAAATACGAATAAATTCCTCACTCTAAATGTAAAAAACTCAAACCTGTAAAGCCTTAATCGGCAAAGATGGTGTATGCCTTTAAATAATTAAATGAACCTTTTTTTTTAACTACTCCTCATGTATACATTGTTTTAGCAAAAATGTTTTGGGAAAAATTTTGTCACCAAAACCCCCCCCATGAGCCGGTTCTTCCTACGGCCCTGATGGGAAAATTGAATATTTTGTACTGAAAAATCAACGACATTTTTGTTTCTTCTGTGGAACCGAGCCTGCTAATAGTTTTTGTGCCAATTTATAAATTCTCTAAAGGAATTTTTCCGCTGAACAACTTTCTCGAATATCATAACTTCGTATCATCTTAGACAAAAAAGTTATTAGCTGTTTAACAGGTGTATGTCTTTTGGCATTGATAAACAATAAATTTAATTGACATCACTGCTGGGTGCCTAGCAAGATATTGCATGACCACTTTTCATTCAATACTTTTTTTTTTATTATTTGTAGCGGCCCACCAAACTCCCCCACACCAAAAGGCTCAATTGAGCCCCCTGGTAATGGACGCTACTGTTCTCAGCACGTCTGGCAGAGCAAAACAAAGAAACTTCAACGCGAACAAAATTTTAATCACGCTGAGAACACAAAAGTTTATTGTTTACTGCGAGGAAATGTATGCTATAATTAAACAAGATTACGATAAGGATCTCAATGGAAGAAAACTTCCTTTAAAGAGATCCATTAAACAGGAACCGTGAGGAACAAGCAGTAATTCCAAGCAACCAAAAGTTCGGATAACATTCCTCTATCAGGTTTGATCAGCTCAATCGAGTATGCTAATATAACTTCTTTTCAGCTCAATTTTTAAGTAGTTAAACGAACTTTAAAGTTGACAAAAAGTTCGCATAAATCGTTAAACAACTTCTAACCAGCTTCAAAATCCTCTTCATAAGCAGCATAAAAAATCGAAAAAATTACTCTTCCGCTCCTTCAATTGTCTTCTCAAGTCTGCTATTTTGATTCATATTAATCATCAACTATATTTGTTACTAACTCACATTACATTTAAAAAACACGTTCTTACCAAGCCTCGAACCCGAGCTCACCGCTTGAAAGTTGAGATCCATACTTATTGCCCTATATGAACATCATGAGTAGGCAACGATTTTACTCGATGGGATGATTTTCTTTAAAACGACTTTCAGGTTCTTTATTTCTACTTAATTCCCACTTTCAAGCTGTTAAAAAGTTCTTCTGGAACTTAATGTGTACTTCATATAGTTGTTTCCCAAGTAACGATATGTGTTTATTTGTGCAAACACGTGTTGAAGTTCGAAAAAAGTAGATTTTAGCCTTTAAATCTACTTCAAAGTTTCTATAATACGAAGTTGTTTTTGAATGCCCGTTGGAACTAATTAAAAACTTTCAAGTTTACAAAATAGCACAACAGAGACTTTTTACGAACTATTGAGCTGTACAAAAAGACTTGCAACCCTTTGATAGCTACTTGATTTTGAAAAAAATGAGAAGTACGTAACAAGTAGATTGTTTTTCTTCATACAAACTTTAAAGTTCCCAAAAAGTAGAAACAGAAACCAAAACAGTACTTTAAAGCTTTTTTTGAGTATTGGCTGAACTTGATAAAGAATGAAGTTCCAAGGACCTCGAAAAAGCATTTTGAACAGCAAAAAAGTTCCACAGAACTTTTGTACAGCTATATATGAACTTATTAGTTCGTCCCTTAAGTGATATTCGAACTTTTGGTTGCTTGGGATGTCAATTGAATTTATTGTTAATCAATGTTAAAAGACATACATCTGTTAAACAGCTAATAACCTTTTTTGTCTAAAAAGATACCAAGTTATGATATTCAACAAAGGTGTTCAGCGTAAAAGTTCCTTTAGAGAATTTATAAATTGGTACAAAAACTATTAGCAGGCTCGGTTCCACAGAAGAAACAAAAATGATGTTGATTTTTCAGTACAGAATATTCAATTTTCCCATACAAACCTAAAAGCACCTAAAAGTGCCAATTTACTCATGTAAACGTTACTTAAAAATTCTGCAGAAAATCGTGGATGAGTTTTGGACCAAACTAAGCTTTAAAGACCTCAGGGTTTGAGAAATTCAAAAATGACCCAAAATCAACTCAGTCTATTGTGAGAGGTCAATCAGAAATGTATAGTTGGATCTATTATGCATTTAGTTGAATGCGTATTATTAATCATAAAATTGTAGTTGAATCTATCATATTTGTAGTTGAATCTATCTAAAGTATAATTGAATCTATTATATTTTTAGTTAAATGCCTAATATTGATCATAAAATTATAGTTGAATCTGTCATATTTACAGTTGAATCAATTATACCACTAAAGTTTAATCTATCATATTCATAGTTGATTTTGTAAGGTCAATCAGCAGTTTGTAGTTGAATCTATTATATTCATAGTTTAAAAAATCGAAATGATTGATACAACAGTCGTCTTTTTTCTCCGTAGGGTATAACGCTACTGGAAGTTTGATGGCTTATAACATTCTTCAGGCGCATTTCTATGTTAAATTTTATATGAAAGATGTAATTTACACAATTGCAGGAAGAAATTCTTCTGGATCCTCTGATGGTTTTTGATTTTTAGAAGTAAGACATTGGTTAGGAAAAAATCGTTCAATAATGTGGCAATATATCGAGGATGCTAAATTTTTGAGTTATATATTTTACTGCAAAAGACAACGTGTTTTAGTTTCCATTTTTTTTTAATTTAAACTTGTGCTAATATTTGTTTCCTCTTTTAGGATTTGAAAGTGACCTTTCCAATTCGGTGAACAGTTTCCAACCGCATCCACAACATCGCCATCAACCGGTTTATGTTGAGGCTCCAGAGCCAATCATTGAAATTATTATCAAGGAAAGCAATGAGTCTACGCCATATGAGCATCAGCCGATTGTCCCCAACTCTAACA
Organism: Uranotaenia lowii; assembly: GCF_029784155.1. Lineage (NCBI taxonomy): Eukaryota > Metazoa > Arthropoda > Insecta > Diptera > Culicidae > Uranotaenia > Uranotaenia lowii. The sequence goes on from NC_073693.1 coordinate 141,416,490, forward strand.
AGAAAAAGGAAGAGGTACAGGTATTCTATGTGAAGTATCATAAGGACGAGCGAAATGGAATTGTTTTGGATACACCAGTTCCTGCTTTGAAACCGATCCCGGACGAGAGTGAAGAGGAAGAAGATCCATCTTCCCTGGTTCAAACTCCTATTGTAGTCACCCCGTCTCCACCTCAAAAAACTACCACTTTGAGAGCGATCATCAATCCAGATTCGGAAAAGTACCACAGTAACAGTGGAATTCGCATCTCATTCGGAGTAGAAGATAAGCACCAAGCTGGTCATCAGATTTCGGAATCAGAAAGTGAAAGCGTTGCTCAACCTGTCGTAGCTTTGCCAAACGGTGCTCAAGCGCATCCTCAAGCTCATCACCAGATTCAGCACCAGCACCAAACTCAGGGACAGCAGCATTTCCAAAACAACCACTACAAATCAGATCAGTTCTATCACCAACATCAACAATTCTTGCAGCAGCGATCTTTCCCTACTCCGGTTCCTTACGCCTCGCAGCAACAGCAACAATTCTTCCCGCAGCCTCCTCAAGTCCAGCAGAACTTCGTCCAAAACTTTGGACCATCTACACAGCCTCCATTCCGTGCTCAGAATCAGTACCAGTTCCAGCAATTCCAGCCACAGCACCGCTTCCAACCTTTCGACCAAGGACGTAACTTCGCTCAACCACAACCTCAACCTCAACCCCAACCTCAACCCCAGCCTTTGCCACAGCCACAACATCAACATCAGCACCAACAGCAGCAGCAGCAACAACAATTCAGAGCTCAAGCTCCTCCTCCACCACCACAAAACCTTGTCCTCCAACCACCACTTCGCAACCCATCCCAAGCACACACCCAATTTGTACCACAACCCCAGCAAATTCGTCAACAGCCTCAAGATTTCCAGCAACACCACCAACAGCACCATCAACAGCAACCCAAACCTATTCCAATCCCGCTACACAACATCAACAATCAACCTCCACTACGACAACAATACACTCAACAACAGCAAACGCAGTTCAACCAACCCTTCAATTTCATTAAACAACAACAGAGTCCATTCCTGCAGAAACCCGCTATCCAAAATCTTCCTCCTCCACCACCTCGATTCCAGGAACAACCACGACCCGTGTCAACCCGAGGAAACTTCATTGAAAACCCTGCTCGACCAATCCAAGGAGGCCTTGTGCAACAGGCAGCACCAAACCTAGGAACAACTCGGGCTCCAGAACACCACACCAGTGCTCAAGATCATCAGAACAACATCCAAAATGTCCTCCCCATCGGTGGAGAACTCGTTCAAAGTGTTCCCAAATACGAAACTCACATTACCGAGCACATCAAACATAACGGTCAAAAGCAGAGCTTTGTATCCACCGAGTATGCCCAAGGTCCCTCCTTTAACATCCAACCCTCCCAGGAGCTGATCAGCCACTCGATCGCCCCTCAGTTCGAAAGCAACTCCCAGAGAAATTTCGTACCCAGCTCTACTCCCGCTTCTCAATCTCTGCCCACGCCGCAGCAGTTTGTCAGTCAAGCCGTCCCAACTCCTCAAATCATCCCGAACTCCGAACCGATCAAGCAAAGCTATCGTCTAGCCAACCAAGTATCCCAACTGATAAACGTTTCCCCCAGGACAACCTTCCAACAGCAACAACCTCAAATTCAACCCCAATCCCAGCCCCAGCCACAACCCCAACCGCAACCAAAACTACAGCCTCAACCTCAACCACAAGTCCAACCAAAATTCGTTTGGAATGGTGGCGCAGTTGTTCCAGCTAACCAAGCCCAATCATTCCCAGCTCCTTCTCAACCGCAGGTCCAATCCAACTTCCAGATACAATTCCGCCAAGCCCAACCCCAACAACCTCAACCTCAACCTCAATTCCAGCAACAAGCTCAACCTCAACAACCACAGCAATACAGCTTCCAGCAAAAAACTCAACAACCACCACAATACTCGTTCAGTTCCACCACCTTCCAAACTCAACCCACCACCCCTAGACCAACTTCACCGTCTACCACTGCTCGTCCAACGACCACCGAATCCACCACCGAATCCGAGAAGAAACAGAAAGCCATCCTAGACCTCCCGGATGAAGTCCCCGATCACATCCGGGAACATCTCCTGAGCTCCGGAATTCTTGATAACGCTGACATCAGCGTCCTCGACTACGACAAGCTCGGAGAAACCGCCCTCGAAAACCTGCCCCCAGAGCACCTCGCCAACTTCTTCAGCTCCGGTGGAGGTTCCCAACTGGCCGGATCCTCGAACGTCCTCTCCGTGGTCAAACCCAACGGCGAAAAGGTCCAGGACAAGTTTATCTCCAAAAACTACGACGTCAAGGACAAAAAAGTGAAATATGTCTTCGGCGAACAAGTCGACTCCGAACCCACCATGCCACTTAAACAGAACGTCGACCTCAAAGTCGTCCGTTTCGACTCCAACACCCAGAAGAACATCACCGACAAGTACATTAAAAACGACTCCACCATCCTTCCCTCGGTCGACATTGCCGACGAAAATGAAGAATCCGAAAATCAAGCTTACAACCGATATCTCCCCCTCAAAATCAACGGAGCTCAGTTCCCGATACCGGACGTTCCCGAACTGCGTGGCCGTCGCATCAGCAGCGTTGTAGTTCTAGCTCCAGTGGATAACATCATGAACAATCCGAACAACAGCTTTGTGATCAACGCGGAAGCGGAAACCATCGCGAGCGATGACGATGGAGAGGATGGTGCCGTTGAGCAGTCTCGCTTCGAAAGGGATACGGTAATAGATGCGCAGAAAGTTAAGTTCATTGCGGGGGAAGCGCTGAAGCAGCTGATCAAGAAACCGTCAACCGAAAACTTCAAGCGGTGGCTGGAACGGGAGGGCAAGACCGATGTCGACCTGCAGAGCGTGGTGTTGCTGGTTACCAAGTGAGTATTTATTATAGAAAACTAGCCGATGTGCTTTACTATACCTTTCAAAAATCCGAGCTCTGAATGTTCTGCTTTGTGTTTATAAGCTTCATGAGGTCTTGAATTATGCAAAATGTATATTTTACTGGTTTGGATTCTCCACCCTCCTCCGAAGTGAGAAGAGGTCACGAACTACCTTAATGGTAGCATTGTTTGTGGCTAAATAAAGTCACATGGCACAATTGGTTCCAGCTCCAACTTTTCCCAGAAAAAGGATTGGTCTCAAATTATTCGTGTGAAAACAACCTATCTTATGAAAAAGAGTCTTTTTTGCTTGGAAGGTTCTCGATTTATGGCAAAAAATTTCTGTTGTGTTGATCCCATCCCTTCTGGTTAAAAGAAGTAGGCTATTCTAATAATCATACCATAGTTTTTTGATAAGTACTTAAGCTATGCAACAAAGTTATATGGAATCCGCTCCACCCCTCCCTTCTCTACACTGCAAGGCGGAAAACCCATAGAAAAATAACTCGTTCCCTAATACTTTTCCATGTCTGATTTGCTTTCTTTTTAAGTTAAGCTCTCGGGTTGTGCGAAAAAATTATATGAGGAGCTGCCCCTTTTCCTATTTTTCCGCTGAAGGAGAAAGTGATTCAAAATATCAATAGAAAGCTTTTTCGTACACAAACACGTTTCAATACAAAATTTGGATCCATTCACTTCTACAGTTCTCGAGTTATGATGTAAAAATTGTATAATAGCCACTCTTCCTTCTTATCTCGTATTTACTTACCCTCCTATGTCAAATTTGCTCGTTTTGTTCTCCAGTCATACGAAAAATTATATGGAAGCCCCCTCCTCTCTTCCTTATTCCGATAAGTTCTCCAGCTATGCAATATATTGTAAGGAATTCCCCTTCCTCTTTTCGTATCTTCGCAGTGGAGTAATGGTAGGTGGCGAAATTTTCATTGAAACATTTCTTGTACCCTAAAACCCTCAAATGCCAAATTTGCTTCCATTTGCTCAAATAATTCTTCAGCTATGTAAAAAATTGTAAGAGAGTTCCCCTCGCCCTTTTCTTTCTTTCCACGAGAAGAAGAGAGGGGTCTCAAATAATCAGAGAATCATTTATCGTACCCAAATACCCTCACAAACATTTGTCCCCCTCCTCCGTCCTCTGAAAGGAAGGGGTCCAAAACCATAATGGGAACCTTCTCCGACCTCTAATACCTCCACCGGCCAAGTTTCGGGACAAATCGGACAGACATACAGATAGATAGACAGACAGACAGAAATAGGTTTCCTAAATCAATTAGAATGAATGGCTGTATACAAACATCACAACGAAGATTGCCAGAATTTTTCCCACACGTATCCAGGTCGGGAAAATCCGGGCTGTTTTTACTAGAAACCTTGCAAAAACCGAGCATTCGATTTTAAAATTTTCAACCCAAAATCCGGGCAATATCCGGACAAATTTGGCCGAAAATCAGTTGCCCAACAAAAACAAATGATCATTTCAACTAAACTTGCACAAAAATATATATTTTTTTACAAAAAAAAAATCAAAACTTTAAATCCGAATAAAATCCTGGCAATCGGGCCGGACCGGGCCTTTTTCAAATTTTATATTAAGTCCTGGTAAAACCGGGCAATTTAGCTTTATCATAATACACTTACTGGATGCATTCTTTTTCTTTGATCACCAATTTCTATGAATTATATTTTTAAATTTTGCGATACTAGTCACATTTAATGATTATAATTTTAATGGCATGTGCGGTGGAATGAAAACTAGATAGAATTTATTTTATAGAAATTTGAAAGAAAGGTGAAAAGACAGGCATTAGTGCGTCAATTGGAGAAAGCTTGATAGGTGTTGAAATTTTAGGCTAGAGGGCATGTTGATGAAAAGCTCCCATGAATTGCTCCCGCCTTTGCTCTGCACTAGCTAACTACACATGAGAAACTCAGAAAGAGAATTACCATGTATACAGATCCCTGCAACGTTACACGATTTGTCTATGTATCGTGTGACCAACATCTTTTAAACAAGTCTTGGTGAATCTCGTTTTTAAGCTTTTTTTCCTCAGATTTAAGCTTTTTTTGCCTTGAGAGCATAGGAGATTAAAGCTCAAATCTGAAAAAAAAGCTTAAATCTGTCAAAAAAGGGGAAATCTGAGGGGAAATCTGAGGGGAAATCTGAGGGGAAATCTGAGAGATGTGCTCCATACGGTTGGAATAGAATTGCCGGCCTCTGCATATATAGCGAGCCCAGTGGTTTGAGAGCGTGTTTTTACGCACACTTCAAACGAGCAAAAACGTAGCAACCCATGGGCCTACTGAGCTTTCCTTATGCGAGAACAGTTCTAGCGACGTTGCCATTTTTTTCAGATTTGCTGCGAATAGTTGCTACTTGTCGATTTTTCCCATTTCACATTTTATCTATTTCGCGTTCTTACTTTTTGGTCAAGTGTCAATTTTTGAACCGTATTTTCTTGTTGTATTTTTTTCTTTTTGCCAATGATTGTTTGTTATATGATTTGCAACACCTATCAAGCTTTCTCCTATTGGCGCACTAATGCCTGTCTATCCACCTTTCTTTCAAATTTCTATGAAATAAATTCTCTCTAGTTTTCATTCCGGAGCACATGCCATTAAAATTATAATCATAAAAAATTACGACGATTGAAATCATATAACAAATAGTCACATTTAAGCATTTCGTTGGAGTGCTTAAAATATGTTTAATCTTTACAGAACACGAAACCCTATCTGATTTATGTACTTTTGTACATAATTACATGTACATGAATTACTAATTATTTGAGAATGCACTTCAACTCATTTTATTCATTCATTGCATATATCTTTTTTTAATGCTTTAGGTGCCAAGATATTACTATTTGAGTTGTATGCTAAACTGAAAGTTAGTTGTAAATTTTTATGAAGGATTAATCACCGTAATTTAGGTTTGTTAGTTGGAAATATTTCAGTTTCTTGTCAATTAATTGTTGGTTTGTGACTGGCAATTTATGTGATGTTGTTTTCCTATTTTAGATCCTGGCAATTTACTATTTTTACTGCATGGCAAAATTTGTAGCTTTTCAGTGAATTTAAAAATAGCGTCAGAAAGAATAAACTGCTAAAACAATGGCCCACTTGACACTTAAATGAGTTTATTAGAGTGGTTTATAAATTTCTATATTTTGGAGATGTTCTTAATCTTGATACGAAAGTTATGTGAATTTTATAATAAAACAAAACCATGAAGTAAATTTAAAAAAAATGAGAGCTTAAAATTAGAATAAAATTAAAATTAGAACAAACAAAATTTGCCTGTATTTCAGTTACTGAATTCCAGATCTTCTTTTCATACAAATGTATCGTTTTTTTTATACTTTGGAAAAAAAATTAACGGATAAAATTATTCTCACGGTTTCGAAGGAATTCTCGAGTTTTTTCTTTAACACGGCTCATTAGGCAGCGCACACCTTCTTTGTTCATCGTTTTAGCTATCTTATTCCAATAGGTCTTCATCTGATTGATGTCTTTGACAACCTTTTCCTTTGCCTTGAGTCTCCTCTTCATGATAGTCCAGTATATCTGAACAAGGAGGAACTGGGGGCAGTTGGGTGAGTTTTCAGGTTTTTCAGACAAACTGTACCCCTTTCTATGCATCCCATTCTTGAACGACTTGACAGCTTGTCAAATCTGGCCAAAATATTACGGGACGGTCGGGGGATCGAATGAACGGCCAAATTCGTTTTTTGAGACACTCTTTTTGGTATAGTTCCGGTGTCATTGTCTTATTTGTAACGAAAACATTGTTTTTTTTTGCCACAGCTGCAATTGTCCTGCCAAATCATGAATTTTCGTGCAAATTTGTTGGCGAAAACAAATTTAAATTTGGCTGGAACATCCCTACGAGCCCCGAATTTCGGACGTGGGATTTGCTCGAAGTCAGCTTGAAGTGGACGATGAAACCTATTTCAAGTTTCATCGTCCATTAGAATATACCCGTCGAAGTTGTTCAGCTCCTGGATGTATAGCTTCCGAGCGAGGATGTTGGCCACACTAGGGTAGATACTCTAGATTTCGACAGGAGCTAGTTTTCGATAAATTTTCAATGAAAGTCTTATTTTTCTATTTGGTGGCTCAAGCTATGTATCTATGTTCATATTTTTCAATTTTGCCCTCCCACTTTAGTATACGTTGAATATAAAAATTTATCTAAATAAGTTGTTGAAAAGTAGTAAATTAATAATTTAAAAGTAACATTTTTAATCACCTGTGAAATTCAATGCCTTCGACCAAATAAGAAAGATTTTGAATCACGAATAAACTTCCCTTTTGTTCGATTAAAAGCATAATAAAATAAATGGGCTTGTGATATAGCTCAGTTGGCAAGTCTGTTGTCTTCTGAGCCGATGTCCGTGAGTTCGAGCCCAAGAGTAAACATCGAACACAGTTGTACCGGATAAGTTTTTCAATAACGATCCGCCAACTGCAACGTTGATAAAGTCGCGAATGCCATAAAGATGGTAAAACGACTATAATCGAAACAAAAAAAAAAAAAAAAATAATAAAATAAATCAATGGATGGATAAGGTTCTGAAAAAATTCTTTTCGGTCATTTATTTTAAATTTTTGCTAACATTTTATGAAATTTCAACTATTTTTTGAGCTGTCGAAAACTAGCGCTGAATATTAACCTAATAACCTTTTTTTCGACACCCATCTTCTTGGGTATGTATATACTGTTTCCATGGTGTGAAAAATGCCGTGAAGTAGACAAGCAAATTCCAATATGCAAATATTCATATTCCTGTGCTAACAAAGGAGGTAGAAATATGCTTGTCGAAAACTAAAACTTTTTTTGTCGAAAACTTAAATTTAATGTCGAAAACTAGATCATCGAGAGGATTTAGTAAAAGGATAAAAAAAACGTTGTTTTGAAACTTTTGATCAAGAAAAAATGTAGAAAATGAAGAAAAAACTCTGATTCATATCACCAATCATATTTAAAATGAAAAACTTAAGTCAATTAATTTATTTTCATGGTTTTCCGAACAAAACAAGCAAAAACTGTCGAAATTTAGGTATTTTACCCTACTCTGTTTTATGGTCCGATTTGGATGTATGCTAGCTCGATATGACTTGCTTTCTTCCCGGAGTCTAATTCTCCCCACGGTACTATGGGCAGAACCGAATGTTCTCGCCAAATTACGGACCGACAAATTGGAATTCCTCTTAATCGTCTTCAAAATCTTAGCACGCAGTTTCCGGTCGACAGTTGCACTCCGACGATTGCCTTCAGGCTTTCGAATCGTCGTCAATGTTTTCTTATACCGTTTGATAACGCGGCATACCGTATTTCTGGGCAATTTCAGCAGTTTAGCTAGCCTAGATGCAGACCACAATTTATGTTCCATTTTTTCGGCTTTCATGTTGATTGTTTACAAAATACAGTCGATTTGTGGTATATCAAAAATACATACGCGAAGCTGACAAAACTCCCGACACGTGGGCGCCAAAAACTTCCAAATCCGTCCATCAGCAGCGCCACATTATGAACAAAAGTTTGTTCCAATTTCAAATGAAGCAAGCCTTAGGTGTGCAATGACATCCAAGAACAATTATGATGCAAATGAAAAAAAAATATTTTGAGATTTTAAAGCACAAAAAATCGTTTGTAATGCTGATATTTTTTTCATTAACGACCACTTATTTTGGTTCAATCAAAGTTTTTATATCAATTCGCACAGTTTTTATTCAACGATGCAGTTGACAAAAAGGCATTGAAAACAATTAACTCTCGTCGATGTTTACTCCTGGGTTTAAAACGATGAACGTTATATCTGAAACCAGGGATTCTAGCAACTGAGCTATGGCGAAGTTGTTGATTATAAAATTTCATATTCAAGTATAAAATCACCGTTCTTTTACGCCCAGAATGTTAATTAAAATCATTCATACCATGACTTCTTCTAATAACTTTTTAAATGTCTCGCTTTTTTGCTGTCTCCCGCTTTTTATCTTAAAATGTCTCGCTTAAAAAACAAAAAAAACAAAAATTGGCAAGCCTAAGATAGTGAATTCATTGTTTTTTTTTGAGACATGATTAGTTTTGAGAATGTGAGAAATTTTTTTCCTCAATGGCGCACTTTTCCTTTTTGTACTCTCTATGCCGTCTTCCGGAAGCGCAATGCTGCCAAAAATGGAACAGAGCTTCTTTTGAGAATTTTTTTTGGCTGTATGAAGGTTGACATATGTCCTGTATCCGTGGTAACGGCTGTTAGGTTTAGACCCAAATTCCGACCAAAGCAAACTGCACTGCACTCCATTAGACCTGTTGATACTAAACTTTTTTTTAGAACTGGTATAAGGATTGGTTCCAAACTGATGGGATTTGGATCCAATACAACGGAGTTCTAAACCGTTTGACATTTAATAGAACACGAGTGGGGTTGACAGTTTTTTCACTAGATTGGATCTAATCTCAGACAACCATTTGGTGGGTATTTCAAATTAGCATCACAAATATACGTGCAAATATACGTGTAAACATATCGAATATAATGCAGCAAAACCAGTTTATACGTATCATATTGGAGGCCATATAGGTACATTAGCTCACATATTCTTGATTTGGGTTATATTGAATTAAGATTCTTCGGCATTTATACGGTGCACGATTTGTCATGCGAATCATTTACGACTACTCTGATTCTTTTTGGAATATAATATGACAATTTGCATCATCGTATAGATGATTGAGGTTGTAATCTTGTAGACTTTGTAACCGTCGTTACAAATGCCTCAGATGCTTTTTTTTAATTTGTTTTTAAATATTTGTCAAACTGTCGTTTTTCGTCTTGTTTTGAAAATTTAGTTAGGTTTAGGGATAATTATAATTATTTAGAAGTTAGGTTTAACAAAAAAACATAATTGTTAGATTTAAGTTGGGCGTGTGGTGTCATCAGCAGCAAGGCTGCAAGCAACATAGTTCGCAAGGTCGACATTGCATGTGGGTTGCATGCAATCTACAATAACTCGCCCAAACGAGTTAGATGGAGTGAGGAAGAAGAATGTGGAGCGGAAACCCAAGAAGAAGAGTCGTTGACTCAGTCTCCTATTTCTTCCGGCGTTCGTGCGATGAAGACGTGATTGTCCAAGCTCCGTGTTGTTGAGTCTTGTGATGTTTTGAACCCACAATCGTTATTTATTTGTGCGAAGTTCTTGTGTTTGCTGTTCACCGTTTTCGTCACCGTCGCACGATTCGGCCTAGCTCGCTTGTAGCGGGCTACGTCTAACCGTAATAGGACGTTTGGCCTCTGGTTCAGAAAGGAACCATAATCGTCAAGGAGGCCCATCTCTCGGGACTCGAGACAAGCTTCTCGAGTCTCTAATTCCAAAGGAGAGCCCTTCTCAGCGCGGTCAATACGGTCTTGCCGTGGCCCGCTGATTGGGTCAAGGAAGGAAGACGCCGTTTAAACCCTTACCCGCTGGTCAACGCCTGACCAGCACCATCAAAACAGCAAAAGGTAATTCACGGGAAGCGTGATCCCTCAGCCAATCCCCGCCGCCATTTTGGGGACCTATTGGTATCCGGAAGTTGAACGCCGAAATAGAGGACGACCATCAGCATCGGTACGTACCGCAACGGTCATCGACCACAGCCCAACCCACACCCTACACACAACATTACACAGTAGCTTGAATAAAAAGCCAATTTGAAAAATCAAAAAGTTAAGTTTTAAAAGCAGTTTTCTTTCCGTTTTAATAAAAAGTAATTTTTCCGTAATTTAATTCTGCTTTGTTGTTCTTGTTGTTTCGAAAACCCACAGTTTGTCTTGTAAATTTTGTCCGCGTTCCCCTCCGATTACCCAGCCGTAGGCCGACCCTGAGACCTAGTCAAAGGAGTCTTCTACGACTGAGCTAAACATATCCGGGAGTTGCTGGCTAATAGTTTCAACTTCGCTCAAAATGCGATTGGGAATATCTTTATATATGACATTTTTCGTAACAATATGGAATGTTTGACGACTTATTTGGTCGTCTTCTGCGACTAGAGTGCAGGGCTCTCATTTTCCATCAGTTGAATAAAATAAGATTATTTCAAAGAAATGCGTTTTTCGCTGTCAAATTCAAGTTTTTTCGTACAAATTATTATTTTTCTGATTGCTGAATTTTTGCTACGTTCATGGAGTAATTATAGTACCTGGACTTGATCTCCTGACGATACGATCTGCAGCTCATGATGGTTCCTCGACTCTATCTGGAATATATAAATTCAAGGGGATTTGCTTCAAAGGCACTAAACCAAAAGCAAATCGTATATTTCTATAACTTAAATCTTTTAAATCGTCAAACATCCTCCTGAAATACGATTTCAATCATCGATGTCTCATTGTCATAAACGATTTTATTGCACTTATTTGCATTCTTTTACGATTGCCAGCTAATACGTTTTACGAAATCAGACATGCGAATTAATTTGCATAGGTATACGATTGCATGAACATTATTACGAATCAATGCAGTTATATATGATTGTATAGCATAGATCTCCAAGTGGCAAGCAGAGTTGATGTTGAGCGATATTGATGAGGGCTTATTAATTGAAGTCAATGCTTTGCGCAGGCAGCTCTCAACACCCTGATGCCAATACTTTCCACCATTCCCCATACTGATTATGCTCCGATTTCTGGGCGTCCTCAAAATGGTGCGGGCATCGCTCGGAAGATTTAGATGTAAGTCAGAGCTTAGAATTCCTACAAGGGAGCTCAAAGCAGCGTGGGTAATATGGAAGTCGGTAGACCAGTTTCGATTTTTATCAACTAGTCTTGTGCTGCCAGCTAAAAAATAAGACTGTAATTTAAGCATAAGGTGTATAACAACAGTATCTTACAGTTTTCGGAGGTTTCCTGATCACTATCGGAAATTTCGTGTGAATTTTAATTTTCATCGATAGGTACGATATTGAATACAGCATCGCCTTGGATTTCGGGTAGAAATATTTCGCCGCTGCGCTCAATGTGAACACTCTGGGAAGAACTTTTATTAGCAGCAGATACCTCAGTACTTTTGTATCGCTGAAATAATCGACTGTAGGTACCACTCTTCCGACATTTTATATGTTATCTTTTTAAACAAGATTGCTAAAATGAGTGATTATATTCTCATTTGTTGTTGTTGTTGTTGTACATTTATTCAAAGAGGGTTTTTAGCCTTAAACTTTTATCCTATATTATTCTCATTTTAGCAATCTTGTTTGATATGAAAATGTACTTACTGCTAAGATCAAACACCTGGTTGTTATGATTATATGAATATTTCATGTTAAAACAAATCTTTATTTCGAATTATTTTATGCATAACATGACAAAATCTGTCAATCACGGTTGATCATCGTATATCAGTCGTTTTACGGATTTTTTGCAAATTGTCGTACACAAAGCTCGAGTTCATACGTACATAAATACCAGTCTCTTTTATTGTCGTAATAAAATCATGCAATGCATTTGAAAACGATAAAGAATATGCATGGGCCGCACATTGTAGGTGCATGAGTTTCATTCTATACGATATAATCTGTAAAATAAACTACCACTTCTGGTTGTCTGGGGTTTCTTTAGTTCGATTTTTGTATAAATTAGACCCGAAAATAGAGTTAAGATTCAGGTAGTCTGACAGATTTCTGGTGGAACATTTTCCTGCGCGAGGAGATGCTTATTGCTGTTGAGTCATAGAGGTGTCAAAGGTGATGTACTATCCTTTAATAGTAAGAGGCCCTACTAGCTCCAATTCGTTCCACGGCATACTCTTAGATAAAACCACTTTCAGATATTCATACGAAGACATAATAATCAAACTATCCTTGCAATGACTCAAGAGTCAAGGCTCCGGCACAAACCGCTCCTGTTGAAGACTCGAAGCCTGATCTGTAATTCTACGAGCTAAATCCAACCCCTCCTTATGAATTTGATGACTCGAGCTAAACTCGCATACCCGCATCTTGTTGATTCGAAACCTGAACTCTTCTCTCGAGATCTTATTTCATGGAGCATCAAGGTTAAACACACGAAAATTTCCTTTCGGAGGCGACTTGAGTTCAAACTTCTTCACAAGGATTCGAAATTCGTTATGTGTCAATCGAGAGCACACGATACTTAACGTAACGATTTCTGACGTCATCCTAAATTAAGGTTGCCAGATAGCTCGGTTTTATCCGAGTTTACCCGGATATTTGATATGAAATTGACCAGTTTCCCGAATTTCATTGGATAAGCTTGGATTTTGGCCGGATTTATTCTTATTCTCATATTCAATTTAAAAAAAAATTGTTGCAAATTTTTTTTTATTTATGCGTTCAAAACGTAATTTGTGGAGCAAGTTTTTTTAAAATAATCATGAAAATTTTTTTGATAACCTAAAAAACGATTCAGAATCCGTTGATAAATTGTGATGAACAAGTTTTTTTTTCAAGTTTTGTTTTCTTGATTTTTGATGAGTAAATCCTAGGTTTTGAACAAATTTTCGTGGATATTGCCTGGATATTGGTCGACCATTTGGAAATCAAATGCTTGAATGTTGCCAGGTTTTAAGATGAAATAGCCTAGATTTGTCCGGGATATGTACGGGAAAAATTCTGGCATCTTTATCCTAAATACACCAACTCAAATGGCGTTGAGAGCCACTCTACTCCGCGAGTATTCTCCACCAGGAATAACCCTTTCCCAACAACCTCCATTGCAAAGAAGGACATGATCCTCAAAATCTTTACCAACGAGTCCATTTGAGCTTTTATGGTTCCGTCTTGTTTATGTAATGTTCTCTCTAAGAAAAGATAGTTTTATGCTCTGATTAACCTTCTCCGATTAGCAACACTCATACTTAAAACCAAGATTAAAATTATTCTTGTTTTCCATCCACAGGAACTTGAAAAACGAGCAGGAAATCTTCATGTACGACATCTCTTCGAAGGCCGTAACTCACCTGAACGGAGAACTGTCGCAGGCTTTCGTTAAAGTGGCCGAGGAGAACGCTCGATCCCAGAACCTGGAGGAAGTTCCGATCGTTGACACCGGCATCCTGGAACAAATGGAATCCACCGCTGCCGTCTACAATGGCAAGGACGAAGATCTCTACAGCATCCAGGATGATACATCCGGATCGTCGGTGGAGCTCGATGACGAAGAAGCCGAGGGCTCGGAAAATGTCGAAACGGTTGTTAAATTCGATCAGAAACCCATGTACGTGTATCCCGTTAATAGCAAATCCCGAAATGTGCATATCAACTCCGGCTACAGTAGTATTCAAAATTAGGACGGTGTTATTTTTTTTGTTTTCAAACATTTAGGACGATGAATGAATGCATGTTGAGCGAGTCGTCGTGAGTCTTGTCTTATAGTTCAAACTCTTCTTTCTTCTATAGGCCGTGAGAATGCGTTGAACAGTCGAGATTAGAAATGTTCGTGCGGAGAGATTGCGATTTTTTTTCTGTTCTTGTAGCTAGCTTTAACATTCAAACGATTTCGACTATGTAGAACAAACAAAACAGCTACGCGCACCTAAATAATTGCATAAGTAAGGTTTCGCACAGCGAATTTCTAGGAAATTTACCCTTTAGCTCTTAGTTTAGTTAAGCCCAGCAGAACGAATGACAGCTACTTTTGTACATAGGATAAATTCTTATAACTTCACCAGTTGCCAGATTCGAATAGATTGTCTAGACACATGCTAATGATGTTGCACTATCAGTAGTTAGCAGATATAGTAGTGTAACAACTGATTGCTCATAGAAATATGTAGAAGCTTCAATTTCTAACATGATCTGAGTTTGATCATCTCTTCAATGAAAATTAAATTTATTTTATTTGATTGATGAGTTGATCCCGAACTTGAGCAAACTCAAATGCAGAAATGACAGCAGAAGTCAGTAGATTTTAGGTAAATCTATCGATAGATTTTTAGTCGATTGTTTTTGCATGTTTCGGTAGTACACTGCGTAAGTGAATGGTTAATTTCAACGTGTCTTAAGTTATGAAATTAAAGTAAATACTCTCTATTTTCCCTAAAATTTCTTGCTTCAAAATTCCAAATCTTAAACTTTAAATTTCTGAGTGGTTTGTTATAAATTATTATTTCGTAAAGAATGTTTTTATGGACAGAAGATTTCTTTTTGGCCGTTACTTCGATCAAGGTTTTAAAATTATAGCAATAGTATTTATCAACATTAACAAATTTGGACACACGCTTGAAAGAAACGTTAAAATTTGCAAATAACGATTCTTACAAAGTAGATGTAATTCGTCAGTGTATTTCTATGTTCTTAATAAATAAATAAATGAAATGACCTTTTGGCATTTATTCCGATATCACATATCTCCTTACTAACTCCACACTCATCTACAATAAATTTGATTTTTTTTTAAAGATTGATGGCTCGTAATTTTGTTTTTTGTTTTTGGAATTTTGTAACGATACATCTTTACTTCAAATAAAAGCATCCTGAGAACCTCTTTCAAAATCTCCCCAATCAAATCCAGAATGTAAATAAAAACAATACAGACTTTAAAGGTTTAAAAAAATATTAACTCTCACCCTGTGTAAAAAAAAATATTTATTCCAATTCCTACATTTTTTTTATTCCAAGAAAAAACAAAAAACTTTCATAAGGAAAATTGTTGTAACCGATTTCGATGAATTTTAATTCATTGTATAGATAATTTATTCTAGTTTCTCAATATTGAAAAATAAAGTCGAAATATTTTACGAAATCACCAGTAGCTGATTCCGAATGAAAAAAGTCCCGAAAAAGAGCTCTTTTTAGAATGCCTATAACTTGAGACAGGTTCCAAATATTGCGCTGATTTTATAATATTTGGAATTGTCAAGAATAAATCTATCCATGGATGTATAAATTTTTGGTGGTCCAAGGAAAGTTTTGGCCGCTATCCCGGAACTTCCGGTAGAAAAAATTCTTACTTCAAAAAAGTCACCCAATTTTGGCTTTGCATTGCTGTATCTCGCTTACCAATGGGCCGATTCTTTAAATTCAAATTTTAGTTTTTTTTCGTTAACTTTATTATTATTTTCGTAGAACATAGTTGGTTCCTCAAAAATCTCAGTTGTTCAGTATATGGTAATGAAACTCACATCTTTTTTGTCATTTTTCAAACTCCCCCTCGTGTCGGTGGGTTTACGCGATTTTGTTAGCGTGATTTCTCTAAAATTTGAACTCAAATTGGTCACTTTTTATATACTTAGGGATTCATAAGAATCTCCTCTTTCGATTGACATACATTTTGTGTGGTGTTTTGAAAATTTGTAGCAACGTTTTTTGAATTTACTGAAAGCTGCCAGATTTCAACCAGTTTGGTCCACGTTTTCAACAGGTTGGTGTACAAATCTCGCACCCCTTACGTAGCTGCGGGAGAAACAAATCCTGTAGCTCTCGTTTTGTCGCTCACCAAATCTACCACCCAACCCAGCAGCAGGAGGAACTGCCGTCTCGCCACGTGGTTTGTTGATTGATTATGCTGATGCTGATAACGAAATGAATGCTTTATTGTTGTAGGAATTGCTTGAATCTTTTTTGATTTAATATTTTAATGGATGGGCAACATTTCTAAAGTTCACGTCCATGATTTTAGACTCAGATTACAGATTTCAGATTTCATATTCAGATATCAGATTTAAATTTCAAGATCCGATTTCAGATTCAGATTTCAGATTCAGATTTCAGATTCAGATTTAAGATTCAGATTTCAGATTCAGATTTCAGATTCAGATTCAGATTTCAGATTCAGATTTCAGATTCAGATTTCAGATTCAGATTTCAGATTCAGATTTCAGATTCAGATTTCAGATTCAGATTTCAGATTCAGATTTCAGATTCAGATTTCAGATTCAGATTTCAGATTCAGATTTCAGATTCAGATTTCAGATTCAGATTTCAGATTCAGATTTCAGATTCAAATTTCAGATTCAAATTTCAGATTCAGATTTCAGATTCAGATTTCAGATTCAGATTTCAGATTCAGATTTCAGATTCAGATTTCAGATTCAGATTTCAGATTCAGATTTCAGATTCAGATTTCAGATTCAGATTTCAGATTCAGATTTCAGATTCAGATTTCAGATTCAGATTTCAGGTTCAGATTTCAGATTCAGATTTCAGATTCAGATTTCAGATTCAGATTCAGATTTCAGATTCAGATTTCAGATTCAGATTTCAGATTCAGATTTCAGATTCAGATTTCAGATTCAGATTTCAGATTCAGATTTCAGATTCAGATTTCAGATTCAGATTTCAGATTCAAATTTCAGATTCAAATTTCAGATTCAGATTTCAGATTCAGATTTCAGATTCAGATTTCAGATTCAGATTTCAGATTCAGATTTCAGATTCAGATTTCAGATTCAGATTTCAGATTCAGATTTCAGATTCAGATTTCAGATTCAGATTTCAGATTCAGATTTCAGATTCAGATTTCAGATTCAGATTTCAGATTCAGATTTCAGATTCAGATTTCAGGTTCAGATTTCAGATTCAGATTTCAGATTCAGATTTCAGATTCAGATTCAGATTTCAGATTCAGATTTCAGATTCAGATTTCAGATTCAGATTTCAGATTCAGATTTCAGATTCAGATTTCAGATTCAGATTCCAGATTCAGATTTCAGATTCAGATTTCAGATTCAGATTTCAGATTCAGATTTCAGATTCAGATTTCAGATTCAGATTTCAGATTCAGATTTCAGATTCAGATTTCAGATTCAGATTTCAGATTCAGATTTCAGATTCAGATTTCAGATTCAGATTTCAGATTCAGATTTCAGATTCAGATTTCAGATTCAGATTTCAGATTCAGATTTCAGATTCAGATTTCAGATTCAGATTTCAGATTCAGATTTCAGATTCAGATTTCAGATTCAGATTTCAGATTCAGATTTCAGATTCAGATTTCAGATTCAGATTTCAGATTCAGATTTCAGATTCAGATTTCAGATTCAGATTTCAGATTCAGATTTCAGATTCAGATTTCAGATTCAGATTCCAGATTCAGATTTCAGATTCAGATTTCAGATTCAGATTTCAGATTCAGATTTCAGATTCAGATTTCAGATTCAGATTTCAGATTCAGATTTCAGATTCAGATTTCAGATTCAGATTTCAGATTCAGATTTCAGATTCAGATTTCAGATTCAGATTTCAGATTCAGATTTCAGATTCAGATTTCAGATTCAGATTTCAGATTCAGATTTCAGATTCAGATTTCAGATTCAGATTTCAGATTCAGATTTCAGATTCAGATTTCAGATTCAGATTTCAGATTCAGATTTCAGATTCAGATTTCAGATTCAGATTTCAGATTCAGATTTCAGATTCAGATTTCAGATTCAGATTTCAGATTCAGATTTCAGATTCAGATTTCAGATTCAGATTTCAGATTCAGATTTCAGATTCAGATTTCAGATTCAGATTTCAGATTCAGATTTCAGATTCAGATTTCAGATTCAGATTTCAGATTCAGATTTCAGATTCAGATTTCAGATTCAGATTTCAGATTCAGATTTCAGATTCAGATTTCAGATTCAGATTTCAGATTCAGATTTCAGATTCAGATTTCAGATTCAGATTTCAGATTCAGATTTCAGATTCAGATTTCAGATTCAGATTTCAGATTCAGATTTCAGATTCAGATTTCAGATTCAGATTTCAGATTCAGATTTCAGATTCAGATTTCAGATTCAGATTTCAGATTCAGATTTCAGATTCAGATTTCAGATTCAGATTTCAGATTCAGATTTCAGATTCAGATTTCAGATTCAGATTCAGATTTCAGATTCAGATTTCAGATTCAGATTTCAGATTCAGATTTCAGATTCAGATTTCAGATTCAGATTTCAGATTCAGATTTCAGATTCAGATTTCAGATTCAGATTTCAGATTCAGATTTCAGATTCAGATTTCAGATTCAGATTTCAGATTCAGATTTCAGATTCAGATTTCAGATTCAGATTTCAGATTCAGATTTCAGATTCAGATTTCAGATTCAGATTTCAGATTCAGATTTCAGATTCAGATTTCAGATTCAGATTTCAGATTCAGATTTCAGATTCAGATTTCAGATTCAGATTTCAGATTCAGATTTCAGATTCAGATTTCAGATTCAGATTTCAGATTCAGATTTCAGATTCAGATTTCAGATTCAGATTTCAGATTCAGATTTCAGATTCAGATTTCAGATTCAGATTTCAGATTCAGATTTCAGATTCAGATTTCAGATTCAGATTTCAGATTCAGATTTCAGATTCAGATTTCAGATTCAGATTTCAGATTCAGATTTCAGATTTCAGATTCAGATTTCAGATTCAGATTTCAGATTCAGATTTCAGATTCAGATTTCAGATTCAGATTTCAGATTCAGATTTCAGATTCAGATTTCAGATTCAGATTTCAGATTCAGATTTCAGATTCAGATTTCAGATTCAGATTTCAGATTCAGATTTCAGATTCAGATTTCAGATTCAGATTTCAGATTCAGATTTCAGATTCAGATTTCAGATTCAGATTTCAGATTCAGATTTCAGATTCAGATTTCAGATTCAGATTTCAGATTCAGATTTCAGATTCAGATTTCAGATTCAGATTTCAGATTCAGATTTCAGATTCAGATTTCAGATTCAGATTTCAGATTCAGATTTCAGATTCAGATTTCAGATTCAGATTTCAGATTCAGATTTCAGATTCAGATTTCAGATTCAGATTTCAGATTCAGATTTCAGATTCAGATTTCAGATTCAGATTTCAGATTCAGATTTCAGATTCAGATTTCAGATTCAGATTTCAGATTCAGATTTCAGATTCAGATTTCAGATTCAGATTTCAGATTCAGATTTCAGATTCAGATTTCAGATTCAGATTTCAAATTCAGATTTCAGATTCAGATTTCAGATTCAGATTTCAGATTCAGATTTCAGATTCAGATTTCAGATTCAGATTTCAGATTCAGATTTCAGATTCAGATTTCAGATTCAGATTTCAGATTCAGATTTCAGATTCAGATTTCAGATTCAGATTTCAGATTCAGATTTCAGATTCAGATTTCAGATTCAGATTTCAGATTCAGATTTCAGATTCAGATTTCAGATTCAGATTTCAGATTCAGATTTCAGATTCAGATTTCAGATTCAGATTTCAGATTCAGATTTCAGATTCAGATTTCAGATTCAAATTTCAGATTCAAATTTCAGATTCAGATTTCAGATTCAGATTTCAGATTCAGATTTCAGATTCAGATTTCAGATTCAGATTTCAGATTCAGATTTCAGATTCAGATTTCAGATTCAGATTTCAGATTCAGATTTCAGATTCAGATTTCAGATTCAGATTTCAGATTCAGATTTCAGATTCAGATTTCAGATTCAGATTTCAGATTCAGATTTCAGATTCAGATTTCAGATTCAGATTTCAGGTTCAGATTTCAGATTCAGATTTCAGATTCAGATTCAGATTTCAGATTCAGATTTCAGATTCAGATTTCAGATTCAGATTTCAGATTCAGATTTCAGATTCAGATTTCAGATTCAGATTTCAGATTCAGATTTCAGATTCAGATTTCAGATTCAGATTTCAGATTCAGATTCCAGATTCAGATTTCAGATTCAGATTTCAGATTCAGATTTCAGATTCAGATTTCAGATTCAGATTTCAGATTCAGATTTCAGATTCAGATTTCAGATTCAGATTTCAGATTCAGATTTCAGATTCAGATTTCAGATTCAGATTTCAGATTCAGATTTCAGATTCAGATTTCAGATTCAGATTTCAGATTCAGATTTCAGATTCAGATTTCAGATTCAGATTTCAGATTCAGATTTCAGATTCAGATTTCAGATTCAGATTTCAGATTCAGATTTCAGATTCAGATTTCAGATTCAGATTTCAGATTCAGATTTCAGATTCAGATTTCAGATTCAGATTTCAGATTCAGATTTCAGATTCAGATTTCAGATTCAGATTTCAGATTCAGATTTCAGATTCAGATTTCAGATTCAGATTTCAGATTCAGATTTCAGATTCAGATTTCAGATTCAGATTTCAGATTCAGATTTCAGATTCAGATTTCAGATTCAGATTTCAGATTCAGATTTCAGATTCAGATTCAGATTTCAGATTCAGATTTCAGATTCAGATTTCAGATTCAGATTTCAGATTCAGATTTCAGATTCAGATTTCAGATTCAGATTTCAGATTCAGATTTCAGATTCAGATTTCAGATTCAGATTTCAGATTCAGATTTCAGATTCAGATTTCAGATTCAAATTTCAGATTCAGATTTCAGATTCAGATTTCAGATTCAGATTCAGATTTCAGATTCAGATTTCAGATTCAGATTTCAGATTCAGATTTCAGATTCAGATTTCAGATTCAGATTTCAGATTCAGATTTCAGATTCAGATTTCAGATTCAGATTTCAGATTCAGATTTCAGATTCAGATTTCAGATTCAGATTTCAGATTCAGATTTCAGATTCAGATTTCAGATTCAGATTTCAGGTTCAGATTTCAGATTCAGATTTCAGATTCAGATTCAGATTCAGATTCAGATTTCAGATTCAGATTTCAGATTCAGATTTCAGATTCAGATTTCAGATTCAGATTTCAGATTCAGATTTCAGATTCAGATTTCAAATTCAGATTCCAGATTCAGATTTCAGATTCAGATTTCAGATTCAGATTTCAGATTCAGATTTCAGATTCAGATTTCAGATTCAGATTTCAGATTCAGATTTCAGATTCAGATTTCAGATTCAGATTTCAGATTCAGATTTCAGATTCAGATTTCAGATTCAGATTTCAGATTCAGATTTCAGATTCAGATTTCAGATTCAGATTTCAGATTCAGATTTCAGATTCAGATTTCAGATTCAGATTTCAGATTCAGATTTCAGATTCAGATTTCAGATTCAGATTTCAGATTCAGATTTCAGATTCAGATTTCAGATTCAGATTTCAGATTCAGATTTCAGATTCAGATTTCAGATTCAGATTTCAGATTCAGATTTCAGATTCAGATTTCAGATTCAGATTTCAGATTCAGATTTCAGATTCAGATTTCAGATTCAGATTTCAGATTCAGATTTCAGATTCAGATTTCAGATTCAGATTTCAGATTCAGATTTCAGATTCAGATTCAGATTTCAGATTCAGATTTCAGATTCAGATTTCAGATTCAGATTTCAGATTCAGATTCCAGATTCAGATTTCAGATTCAGATTTCAGATTCAGATTTCAGATTCAGATTTCAGATTCAGATTTCAGATTCAGATTTCAGATTCAGATTTCAGATTCAGATTTCAGATTCAGATTTCAGATTCAGATTTCAGATTCAGATTTCAGATTCAGATTTCAGATTCAGATTTCAGATTCAGATTTCAGATTCAGATTTCAGATTCAGATTTCAGATTCAGATTTCAGATTCAGATTTCAGATTCAGATTTCAGATTCAGATTTCAGATTCAGATTTCAGATTCAGATTTCAGATTCAGATTTCAGATTCAGATTTCAGATTCAGATTTCAGATTCAGATTTCAGATTCAGATTTCAGATTCAGATTTCAGATTCAGATTTCAGATTCAGATTTCAGATTCAGATTTCAGATTCAGATTTCAGATTCAGATTTCAGATTCAGATTTCAGATTCAGATTTCAGATTCAGATTTCAGATTCAGATTTCAGATTCAGATTTCAGATTCAGATTTCAGATTCAGATTTCAGATTCAGATTTCAGATTCAGATTTCAGATTCAGATTTCAGATTCAGATTTCAGATTCAGATTTCAGATTCAGATTTCAGATTCAGATTTCAGATTCAGATTTCAGATTCAGATTTCAGATTCAGATTTCAGATTCAGATTTCAGATTCAGATTTCAGATTCAGATTTCAGATTCAGATTTCAGATTCAGATTTCAGATTCAGATTTCAGATTCAGATTTCAGATTCAGATTTCAGATTCAGATTTCAGATTCAGATTTCAGATTCAGATTTCAGATTCAGATTTCAGATTCAGATTTCAGATTCAGATTTCAGATTCAGATTTCAGATTCAGATTTCAGATTCAGATTTCAGATTCAGATTTCAGATTCAGATTTCAGATTCAGATTTCAGATTCAGATTTCAGATTCAGATTTCAGATTCAGATTTCAGATTCAGATTTCAGATTCAGATTTCAGATTCAGATTTCAGATTCAGATTTCAGATTCAGATTTCAGATTCAGATTTCAGATTCAGATTTCAGATTCAGATTTCAGATTCAGATTCAGATTTCAGATTCAGATCAGATTTCAGATTCAGATTTCAGATTCAGATTTCAGATTCAGATTTCAGATTCAGATTTCAGATTTCAGATTCAGATTTCAGATTCAGATTTCAGATTCAGATTTCAGATTCAGATTTCAGATTCAGATTTCAGATTCAGATTTCAGATTCAGATTTCAGATTCAGATTTCAGATTCAGATTTCAGATTCAGATTTCAGATTCAGATTTCAGATTCAGATTTCAGATTCAGATTTCAGATTCAGATTTCAGATTCAGATTTCAGATTCAGATTTCAGATTCAGATTTCAGATTCAGATTTCAGATTCAGATTTCAGATTCAGATTTCAGATTCAGATTTCAGATTCAGATTTCAGATTCAGATTTCAGATTCAGATTTCAGATTCAGATTTCAGATTCAGATTTCAGATTCAGATTTCAGATTCAGATTTCAGATTCAGATTTCAGATTCAGATTTCAGATTCAGATTTCAGATTCAGATTTCAGATTCAGATTTCAGATTCAGATTTCAGATTCAGATTTCAGATTCAGATTTCAGATTCAGATTTCAGATTCAGATTTCAGATTCAGATTTCAGATTCAGATTTCAGATTCAGATTTCAGATTTCAGATTCAGATTTCAGATTCAGATTTCAGATTCAGATTTCAGATTCAGATTTCAGATTCAGATTTCAGATTCAGATTTCAGATTCAGATTTCAGATTCAGATTTCAGATTCAGATTTCAGATTCAGATTTCAGATTCAGATTTCAGATTCAGATTTCAGATTCAGATTTCAGATTCAGATTTCAGATTCAGATTTCAGATTCAGATTTCAGATTCAGATTTCAGATTCAGATTTCAGATTCAGATTTCAGATTCAGATTTCAGATTCAGATTTCAGATTCA
The DNA here is from genome assembly GCF_029784155.1 of Uranotaenia lowii. Lineage (NCBI taxonomy): Eukaryota > Metazoa > Arthropoda > Insecta > Diptera > Culicidae > Uranotaenia > Uranotaenia lowii. Next base: position 141,440,635 of record NC_073693.1, read on the forward strand.
GATTTCAGATTCAGATTTCAGATTCAGATTTCAGATTCAGATTTCAGATTCAGATTTCAGATACAGATTTCAGATTCAGATTTCAGATTCAGATTTCAGATTCAGATTCAGATTTCAGATTCAGATTTCAGATTCAGATTTCAGATTCAGATTTCAGATTCAGATTTCAGATTCAGATTTCAGATTCAGATTTCAGATTCAGATTTCAGATTCAGATTCCAGGTTCAGATTTCAGATTCAGATTTCAGATTCAGATTTCAGATTCAGATTTCAGATTCAGATTTCAGATTCAGATTTCAGATTCAGATTTCAGATTCAGATTTCAGATTCAGATTTCAGATTCAGATTTCAGATTCAGATTTCAGATTCAGATTTCAGATTCAGATTTCAGATTCAGATTTCAGATTCAGATTTCAGATTCAGATTTCAGATTCAGATTTCAGATTCAGATTTCAGATTCAGATTTCAGATTCAGATTTCAGATTCAGATTTCAGATTCAGATTTCAGATTCAGATTCAGATTCAGATTTCAGATTCAGATTTCAGATTCAGATTTCAGATTCAGATTTCAGATTCAGATTTCAGATTCAGATTTCAGATTCAGATTTCAGATTCAGATTTCAGATTCAGATTTCAGATTCAGATTTCAGATTCAGATTTCAGATTCAGATTTCAGATTCAGATTTCAGATTCAGATTTCAGATTCAGATTTCAGATTCAGATTTCAGATTCAGATTTCAGATTCAGATTTCAGATTCAGATTTCAGATTCAGATTTCAGATTCAGATTTCAGATTCAGATTTCAGATTCAGATTTCAGATTCAGATTTCAGATTCAGATTTCAGATTCAGATTTCAGATTCAGATTTCAGATTCAGATTTCAGATTCAGATTTCAGATTCAGATTTCAGATTCAGATTTCAGATTCAGATTTCAGATTCAGATTTCAGATTCAGATTTCAGATTCAGATTTCAGATTCAGATTTCAGATTCAGATTTCAGATTCAGATTTCAGATTCAGATTTCAGATTCAGATTTCAGATTCAGATTTCAGATTCAGATTTCAGATTCAGATTTCAGATTCAGATTTCAGATTCAGATTTCAGATTCAGATTTCAGATTCAGATTTCAGATTCAGATTTCAGATTCAGATTTCAGATTCAGATTTCAGATTCAGATTTCAGATTTCAGATTTCAGATTCAGATTTCAGATTCAGATTTCAGATTCAGATTTCAGATTCAGATTTCAGATTCAGATTTCAGATTCAGATTTCAGATTCAGATTTCAGATTCAAATTTCAGATTCAGATTTCAGATTCAGATTCAGATTTCAGATTCAGATTTTAGATTCAGATTTCAGATTCAGATTTCAGATTCAGATTTCAGATTCAGATTTCAGATTCAGATTTCAGATTCAGATTTCAGATTCAGATTTCAGATTCAGATTCCAGATTCAGATTTCAGATTCAGATTTCAGATTCAGATTTCAGATTCAGATTTCAGATTCAGATTTCAGATTCAGATTTCAGATTCAGATTTCAGATTCAGATTTCAAATTCAAATTTCAGATTCAGATTTCAGATTCAGATTTCAGATTCAGATTTCAGATTCAGATTTCAGATTCAGATTTCAGATTCAGATTTCAGATTTCAGATTCAGATTTCAGATTCAGATTTCAGATTCAGATTTCAGATTCAGATTTCAGATTCAGATTTCAGATTCAGATTTCAGATTCAGATTTCAAATTCAAATTTCAGATTCAGATTTCAGATTCAGATTTCAGATTCAGATTTCAGATTCAGATTTCAGATTCAGATTTCAGATTCAGATTTCAGATTCAGATTTCAGATTCAGATTTCAGATTCAGATTTCAGATTCAGATTTCAGATTCAGATTTCAGATTCAGATTTCAGATTCAGATTTCAGATTCAGATTTCAGATTCAGATTTCAGATTCAGATTTCAGATTCAGATTTCAGATTCAGATTTCAGATTCAGATTTCAGATTCAGATTTCAGATTCAGATTTCAGATTCAGATTTCAGATTCAGATTTCAGATTCAGATTTCAGATTCAGATTTCAGATTCAGATTTCAGATTCAGATTTCAGATTCAGATTTCAGATTCAGATTTCAGATTCAGATTTCAGATTCAGATTTCAGATTCAGATTTCAGATTCAGATTTCAGATTCAGATTTCAGATTCAGATTTCAGATTCAGATTTCAGATTCAGATTTCAGATTCAGATTTCAGATTCAGATTTCAGATTCAGATTTCAGATTCAGATTTCAGATTCAGATTTCAGATTCAGATTTCAGATTCAGATTTCAGATTCAGATTTCAGATTCAGATTTCAGATTCAGATTTCAGATTCAGATTTCAGATTCAGATTTCAGATTCAGATTTCAGATTCAGATTTCAGATTCAGATTTCAGATTCAGATTTCAGATTCAGATTTCAGATTCAGATTTCAGATTCAGATTTCAGATTCAGATTTCAGATTCAGATTTCAGATTCAGATTTCAGATTCAGATTTCAGATTCAGATTTCAGATTCAGATTTCAGATTCAGATTTCAGATTCAGATTTCAGATTCAGATTTCAGATTCAGATTTCAGATTCAGATTTCAGATTCAGATTTCAGATTCAGATTTCAGATTCAGATTTCAGATTCAGATTTCAGATTCAGATTTCAGATTCAGATTTCAGATTCAGATTTCAGATTCAGATTTCAGATTCAGATTTCAGATTCAGATTTCAGATTCAGATTTCAGATTCAGATTTCAGATTCAGATTTCAGATTCAGATTTCAGATTCAGATTTCAGATTCAGATTTCAGATTCAGATTTCAGATTCAGATTTCAGATTCAGATTTCAGATTCAGATTTCAGATTCAGATTTCAGATTCAGATTTCAGATTCAGATTTCAGATTCAGATTTCAGATTCAGATTTCAGATTCAGATTTCAGATTCAGATTTCAGATTCAGATTTCAGATTCAGATTTCAGATTCAGATTTCAGATTCAGATTTCAGATTCAGATTTCAGATTCAGATTTCAGATTCAGATTTCAGATTCAGATTTCAGATTCAGATTTCAGATTCAGATTTCAGATTCAGATTTCAGATTCAGATTTCAGATTCAGATTTCAGATTCAGATTTCAGATTCAGATTTCAGATTCAGATTTCAGATTCAGATTTCAGATTCAGATTTCAGATTCAGATTTCAGATTCAGATTTCAGATTCAGATTTCAGATTCAGATTTCAGATTCAGATTTCAGATTCAGATTTCAGATTCAGATTTCAGATTCAGATTTCAGATTCAGATTTCAGATTCAGATTTCAGATTCAGATTTCAGATTCAGATTTCAGATTCAGATTTCAGATTCAGATTTCAGATTCAGATTTCAGATTCAGATTTCAGATTCAGATTTCAGATTCAGATTTCAGATTCAGATTTCAGATTCAGATTTCAGATTCAGATTTCAGATTCAGATTTCAGATTCAGATTTCAGATTCAGATTTCAGATTCAGATTTCAGATTCAGATTTCAGATTCAGATTTCAGATTCAGATTTCAGATTCAGATTTCAGATTCAGATTTCAGATTCAGATTTCAGATTCAGATTTCAGATTCAGATTTCAGATTCAGATTTCAGATTCAGATTTCAGATTCAGATTTCAGGTTCAGATTTCAGATTCAGATTTCAGATTCAGATTTCAGATTCAGATTTCAGATTCAGATTTCAGATTCAGATTTCAGATTCAGATATCAGATTCAGATTTCAGATTCAGATTTCAGATTCAGATTTCAGATTCAGATTTCAGATTCAGATTTCAGATTCAGATTTCAGATTCAGATTTCAGATTCAGATTTCAGATTCAGATTTCAGATTCAGATTTCAGATTCAGATTTCAGATTCAGATTTCAGATTCAGATTTCAGATTCAGATTTCAGATTCAGATTTCAGATTCAGATTTCAGATTCAGATTTCAGATTCAGATTTCAGATTCAGATTTCAGATTTCAGATTCAGATTTCAGATTCAGATTTCAGATTCAGATTTCAGATTCAGATTTCAGATTCAGATTTCAGATTCAGATTTCAGATTCAGATTTCAGATTCAGATTTCAGATTCAGATTTCAGATTCAGATTTCAGATTCAGATTTCAGATTCAGATTTCCGATTCAGATTTCAGATTCAGATTTCAGATTCAGATTTCAGATTCAGATTTCAGATTCAGATTTCAGATTCAGATTTCAGATTCAGATTTCAGATTCAGATTTCAGATTCAGATTTCAGATTCAGATTTCAGATTCAGATTTCAGATTCAGATTTCAGATTCAGATTTCAGATTCAGATTTCAGATTCAGATTTCAGATTCAGATTTCAGATTCAGATTTCAGATTCAGATTTCAGATTCAGATTTCAGATTCAGATTTCAGATTCAGATTTCAGATTCAGATTTCAGATTCAGATTTCAGATTCAGATTTCAGATTCAGATTTCAGATTCAGATTTCAGATTCAGATTTCAGATTCAGATTTCAGATTCAGATTTCAGATTCAGATTTCAGATTCAGATTTCAGATTCAGATTTCAGATTCAGATTTCAGATTCAGATTTCAGATTCAGATTTCAGATTCAGATTTCAGGTTCAGATTTCAGATTCAGATTTCAGATTCAGATTTCAAATTCAGATTTCAGATTCAGATTTCAGATTCAGATTTCAGATTCAGATTTCAGATTCAGATTTCAGATTCAGATTTCAGATTCAGATTTCAGATTCAGATTTCAGATTCAGATTTCAGATTCAGATTTCAGATTCAGATTTCAGATTCAGATTTCAGATTCAGATTTCAGATTCAGATTTCAGATTCAGATTTCAGATTCAGATTTCAGATTCAGATTTCAGATTCAGATTTCAGATTCAGATTTCAGATTCAGATTTCAGATTCAGATTTCAGATTCAGATTTCAGATTCAGATTTCAGATTCAGATTTCAGATTCAGATTTCAGATTCAGATTTCAGATTCAGATTTCAGATTCAGATTTCAGATTCAGATTTCAGATTCAGATTTCAGATTCAGATTTCAGATTCAGATTTCAGATTCAGATTTCAGATTCAGATTTCAGATTCAGATTTCAGATTCAGATTTCAGATTCAGATTTCAGATTCAGATTTCAGATTCAGATTTCAGATTCAGATTTCAGATTCAGATTTCAGATTCAGATTTCAGATTCAGATTTCAGATTCAGATTTCAGATTCAGATTTCAGATTCAGATTTCAGATTCAGATTTCAGATTCAGATTTCAGATTCAGATTTCAGATTCAGATTTCAGATTCAGATTTCAGATTCAGATTTCAGATTCAGATTTCAGATTCAGATTTCAGATTCAGATTTCAGATTCAGATTTCAGATTCAGATTTCAGATTCAGATTTCAGATTCAGATTTCAGATTCAGATTTCAGATTCAGATTTCAGGTTCAGATTTCAGATTCAGATTTCAGATTCAGATTTCAGATTCAGATTTCAGATTCAGATTTCAGATTCAGATTTCAGATTCAGATTTCAGATTCAGATTTCAGATTCAGATTTCAGATTCAGATTTCAGATTCAGATTTCAGATTCAGATTTCAGATTCAGATTTCAGATTCAGATTTCAGATTCAGATTTCAGATTCAGATTTCAGATTCAGATTTCAGATTCAGATTTCAGATTCAGATTTCAGATTCAGATTTCAGATTCAGATTTCAGATTCAGATTTCAGATTCAGATTTCAGATTCAGATTTCAGATTCAGATTTCAGATTCAGATTTCAGATTCAGATTTCAGATTCAGATTTCAGATTCAGATTTTGATTTCAGATTCAGATTCAATTTCAAATATCAGACTCCAATTTCAGATTCCGATTTCTGATTAAAGTTTCTGATTAAAATTTCAGAATATTTGTTACTTGAATCATAGATTTTGTGTCTCCTGCAGTAGACACTGCTTGAAATAAAAGAAAAGAATCATGATAACATTCAAAACAAATGTATCACTGAAGAATTCTAAAATTCAGAAAATTCAGAAAAGAATCATGATAAGATTCAAAACAAATGTATCACTGAAGAGTTCTAATGATAAAATATCAAAAAAGATTCAAGAAGCTTATTTCAATTTGGAAAAATATTCTTTCTCTATTTTAAAATCAAAACATTTACGCAAAGAGGCATCAGCATCAGCACAATCAATCAACAAACCACGCGGCGAGACGGCAGTTCCTCCTGCTGCTGGGTTGGGTGGTAGATTTGGTGAGCGACAAAAAGAGAGCTACAGGATTTGTTTCTCCCGCAGCTACGTAAGGGGTGCGAGATTTGTACACCAACCTGTTGAAAACGTGGACCAAACTGGTTGAAATCTGGCAGCTTTCAGTAAATTCAAAAAACGTTGCTACAAATTTTCAAAACACCACACAAAATGTAGGGGAAAAGTTCATATAACGCACCATGTGGCTAATACGCGCCACTCTTGTTTTGAAGAATCTGACACATTTTAAGCCTGCAAAATATTACCAATTTGTTTTAAATGCTGTGATTGGTCATGGCAAGTATGAATTTTTCCATAAAATGCCCCTGTGTCGTGATAATTTCACAATTTAGGGTTTTCTTCATTTCGATCTAAATTTTAAAACACTTTCAATAAGGTGTCACCAAGCAGAGAAAAACGAATAAGACAATATTTTCTGACACATCGATAGAGGAGAATCTAAATTATGATTTTATGCTAAAAAATCATACTGAACTCGCTAAGGTATGCTTTTCATGGGTATGTTCTATCACGGCCTATGCACTCGTTATAACGCGCCAATCGTAGTAGGCTGAAAATAGCATTAATTTTTCAAAAAGGCCAATTTCCATTGAAAATGAACAAAAAGTTCAAAACCATATTTTGAGCGTTAACTCAGCCCAAAAAATCTATTTTTCATTTTTTGTTAAATTTCTGTTAGTCCATTTTGATTTTCTTTTCAGTAAAAGTGTCTGTATGTATTGGTGTGTTTTTGGTCTTCGGCTGCTCTCGGGTGTGTTCGGCTGCTAGGCGCGTATTGAATACACAGCGGCGCGTATTCGCAACACAGTTTCGTTCTGTGGCATTGAATATGGTTTTTAAAAATCATGTTTTTGAAGAAAATATAGCAATTTGAGTAATGAAAAATCATAGGAATTTGTAGAAAACACTTTTCTTCAACGATTACACCCAGTTTTAACACAATTTGTACGTGGAATACACAGAAAATCAGCGATTCGCTTAGGTGGCGCATAATAGGGCATGTTCCCCTATGTCAATCGAAAGAGGAGATTCTTATGAATCCCTAAGTATATAAAAAGTGACCAATTTGAGTTCAAATTTTAGAGAAATCACGCTAACAAAATCGCGTAAACCCACCGACACGAGGGGGAGTTTGAAAAATGACAAAAAAGATGTGAGTTTCATTACCATATACTGAACAACTGAGATTTTTGAGGAACCAACTATGTTCTACGAAAATAATAATAAAGTTAACGAAAAAAAACTAAAATTTGAATTTAAAGAATCGGCCCATTGGTAAGCGAGATACAGCAATGCAAAGCCAAAATTGGGTGACTTTTTTGAAGTAAGAATTTTTTCTACCGGAAGTTCCGGGATAGCGGCCAAAACTTTCCTTGGACCACCAAAAATTTATACATCCATGGATAGATTTATTCTTGACAATTCCAAATATTATAAAATCAGCGCAATATTTGGAACCTGTCTCAAGTTATAGGCATTCTAAAAAGAGCTCTTTTTCGGGACTTTTTTCATTCGGAATCAGCTACTGGTGATTTCGTAAAATATTTCGACTTTATTTTTCAATATTGAGAAACTAGAATAAATTATCTATACAATGAATTAAAATTCATCGAAATCGGTCAATATTTGCGGCCAGGGGAACTTACGCAAACTCTCGGTTCATATAGACCCGAACAGCCTAATTACAGATTTTTTTGAGGGAGCACTTCCGGTGGTCACAGGAAGTTTCCTGGTACTACAAATTGTGTATTTCGTGATTCCCCAGGGAGATTTTTAAAATCAAATTTTTGCGATTTTTTCTCGAAGAGTTATGATGATTTGAATGTGCGCTTCGGGTCATATTGACCCGAACGACTTTGGAAGGTTAACCTAAATTATTAAGCTGGATATCTACTCAAAACTTTAAATATTATTGTTCAGATGAGCTAAAAACAGTATCGGCGATATAATAGGTGTGATTCCTGAAATTCAGCCTTGTTGGTCAAAAATTAGAGAAATGTCTTCCAAATGTTCAACTTGAGCGAATGCCTTGTTTCCGAGAAAATAGTCGGGGATGACGGAATAGTTTTACCTCACTTGAGAAAAATTAAAACGAAGGCAAGTTTTTGGAGCCTATGCTTTAAAAACTTATTTGGGAAATATATTTCTGAACTCGATCTCGTCTCCTGTAGTAGAATGTTAATACATGGGCCCCGGAGAGGCGCAAGATGTGGGTTCAAGTCTCACCGGGAGACAAAGCGAATTTTTTTTCGCATGTTTTTCAACATCGATTTTCTCTTATCTAGTCCCTGAAATTTCATCTAAGTTGGATTCATTTCTCTACAAAAAAAGTTTCGCTGACTGAATGTTTGAGTCAAGACCCATCTTTGGGTCACAGTTTAAAAATAGAAATAAGGCGGTGCCAAACACCGAAATTGGCTGGATATCCAAATACGGCAAACGCATCAATTCTCATCATAACTGACAACCCGTGCAGGATATGAGAAGGCAATGCAAATCTTGCCGTGCTTAAAAATGTCCAAACTTGATTCCAACTACCGTAAGATGAAATGATGGGAATAGAAATAGACCAAGAAAAATGATTATGATCACATGGGAGAACTATTCCCTTCATTCCGATAGACATCGACACTCAACCAGTATAATATTCATACGCCAGGTTGGTCTCCTGTAGTAGAATGTTAATACATGGGCCCCGGAGAGGCGCAAGATGTGGGTTCAAGTCTCACCGGGAGACAAGGCGAATTTTTTTCGCATGTTTTTCAACATCGATTTTCTCTTATCTAGTCCCTGAAATTTCATCTAAGTTGGATTCATTTCTCTACAAAAAAAATAAATTTCACCTCTTACAGCTTTAGAGCAAAAGTACTTATCAAAGCAGATGAAAAACGCTATTTTTTCGTGCTTTGTATAGAATTTGAAGCAAAATTGATATCAAGTTTCAACCAATAATCTTAGTTTCATATTTTTAATGTAATTTTATATTACCATAAAGACTCCAAAATTGAAATTTATTTTTATAATTTTAATCATAATTTGGTCTCAGAACAACTGTATTGTAACCATTTCTTATTTAGTTAACTTAATTTTGCAAGTTTTTAATTAAAGAATTATTTTTTTTTATAAAAACTATTGATCGTTATTAAAATTGTTTAATTGTGATAACGGCTCAAAATGTATGACGCCCTTTGGGGGTATAAGTGCATAAAAGCTTATGAAACATGTAAAATATTACAGTAAACGAGTCTAACGAATGAAAAATAAATGATTAATTTTAAAAAAAAACTTATTTCGAGAAAACACATTTTTAATTAGATGTGTTTGGCCATTTTCCATATATTTATCTATTTTTTTTTTCTTTTTCAAACGTAAAAGTATGTAAATTAAAACTCTAAAAATCTGAAAAATTACCAAATATAGTTTGAGTTATGAAGAATCGTTTTATATCAATAAATCAAATTCGATCAAAAACAATCAAAGCTATTTTTTTTAAAAAACGTTCCAAAATGAGAATTTTTTTTAAAAAAGTCTGTAATTTTAATAAATCTTTTTAAGATCAATTGTCTTGTCAGTTTATGTATCTTTAATTCAGAAAAAATATGGGCTTTTGAGATGCATTCTGTAAAAGACGGGGCTTGCAATGAAAAATAAACCAAGAAATGGAAATGTAGGCAACAGAAATCAAATCTGTTCATGTGGACATCAAGGGAAGGGAGGTAGGGGTTGCCAAATATCCACACTTGTGCACGGAGAGGGAGAAGGGGGTAAGAATCTCATTTTTTTTGTCCACGTGGTATTTGAACGGCCTCAATGACATACTTTTTGCTGATACATCATACTGAAGGGTGAGCCCAAACTTTTGATCGATAAGGGGCTGTTCACTAATTACGTATGCACATAGGGGGGGTGGGGGGGTTTCACATTTGCTTACGATCTCTTACTAGGGGGGCAGGGGGGGTTTCCAAAAATCTTACGTAAGAAATGTTACATTAAAAATTCATCACAGCCATACGAAACCATATTACTCAGGTTTTTTTACTCACTACCAATTTGTTGGTTAATTTTGATGTTATGTTATTTATCTTTTAAAAGCTTTGAATTGATAAATATAAATTGCAGGTTTTATAAAATTTATAGAGAACCAATTCAAACCAACATGCCATCAAAAACACTAAATCACATTATTAAAAAAGATCGTCGCTTTTCTCTTTCCATCATAACAATCTTTTTAAATGAGAAAAATATAGAAACAAAAAGGAATATTTCGCGATGGGAATCCACAATTTGAATCCATCATATTTCGAAAATGACTTCATCCAGAAAAAATCTTGAAAAATCAATATAAGGCGGTTTAAATAATGAATTTCTAGACAGTTTTTTCAGTGATAGACACTACCAACTTTTTAATTATACAAACGATTTACCAAAAAAAATCCTAAAACTTTATCGCTTACCGCTGAATGAGTCTGAGCTTTTAGGTTAGTTGACAACGTGATTGTCGTTAAACATTTTTGTCCCAATTCTAGTAGTTTAGAATGATATTTTTTTTAAAGATTTTTATGATTTTCAAGTAAAAAACATAACAATTTTTATGGAGCCTTGTGCTAACCTGATTGATCTCTCTTTTTAAAACCGGAATTTAGATTTTATATTGTTTATTCGATTTTGGAAATGTATTGTAAATTATTGTTACCCCAAACATGCTACGTCTTGAATAATGTTTTCATTAATCGTTTATGACATTTCATGTGTTGTTTTGTATAGATTGTGCTTTACAAATACAGCTTTTTTAAATTTTACTTAAAAAGTGCTTTGCTGTGAAGCATTTATGTTACATTTTTAATATTTTCAAGTTTAAAAAAAACGTGTCAATTTCTTAAAGAAAAAAAAACGTAAGATCTTACAAGGGGGGGAGGGGGGTTTTTGAAAAATCTTACTTTGTCTTACCAGGGGGGGAGGGGGGGTTGAAAATTTCCAAAATCGTGCTTACGTAATTAGTGAACGGCCCCTAACTTCTATTTTATCTGATTAAAGCACTATGCAAATTTTTAGCACAAAATTTAAAAAATGTTTTGATATTTATGAAAAAAGATTCAAATGCAACTCGAACTTTTAAATTCGGTCCACCCAACCCTGGACTCATCGGGTTTAAATATAAAGTGCATTTTTTTTGGAAATTTCCCAATTTTAAACCAAGTTTAAGTCATATTAAGTTTACATATACATTTTGCCAAAAACATACGAAGAAGGTTTTCCTTATCGACTTTAGAATGAGATTAAAAGAAATGCAATATGTCATAAGATGAATGAGTATGGCCAAACAAATTAGCTTTTTTTGAGGTATATGGTATATGGTCAGCAAATTCGAATTCAACGCTGTAAGTACCTCAATAAAAGTTATTTATTGAAATTCGGTCCAGGGAATTGCAAGTTAGTTTGGCGGACCGACTTTTTTTTTCAATTTTAAGCTATTAAGTGATTAATCAATTTTTGTACTGAACAAACCCCCCACGGAGTGGATAAATTTGAAAATTCAAAAGTACAGCTACTAGGAAAAGTTCTTTGTTTTTATACAAAACTAGCTGACCCGGTAAACTTCGTTTTACCCGTTCCTTAATAAATTGTTGGAAAATGTTCACAGTTCTTAAACTTCTTCGTGCTAGTGAATCAGTTTTCGTGAAAATCGTCTTCAAGTTGTTCCTGTTTTGTCCCGTTTCTAGTTAATTTTGTATAGGAGCTCCCCTTCCATAAAAAGTAAGATTCTTGGAACTATTATACAAACAATCTCTGGCCATATGGGCCATATGAAATTTGGGATACCAAATTTCACTTCATTCCGACCGACCATTCATACGTGATGGTGTTACAAAGAAAGCGCCTCCATTTTTATATATAAGATCCAGCGTTTGCGAGTACTTCGTAACGGTTTTTTGCCGCTTGGGGGGGGGATCACTCCGACCGCCCCTCCCCCCATAGGACCGCGCCTGCATAAACTTCATATCACCAAAACTAAAGGTGATAGACCAAATTTGACAAAAGATACCAAATCAATCATTGAAACATTGACGTTAGGCGTGTTTATTAAAAAAAATGTTTCTTTAATGTATCAAATCTTATCTTTTCCATCTCCTTGTTTTGTTTTAATTTTCAAAAAAATTTACTGAATTTAAAGTGCAGTTGTTTTAATTTTTTTTAACAAATTTACCTTTTTTTAAAGGCAAAATATTTAAACTTTTAGAAATATTTTAAGTGAGTTTTTCTTTGTTTTTCAATTTGAATTTATGTGTTCTGAAAACATTATACAATGAATCTAAATTTTAAATTAAAAAAATATTTCCTACGTTTTGTTCTTTCCAGGGCCCAATATTTCAATTTAAAGTGACAAAATCCTTGGAGCTTGAATTATTTATCTTTAAAACCTTCGATTGAAAATTTATAAACTTTTCAATTATTTTAATTTTATTAAATCATGTGTTTTTTTTTTTTATCGACCGTAATTTTTGAATATATCTTTAAAAAAATCGATAAATGATTTGAAATGACAACTTTTGAGCTAAATTTTATTGCGCAGAGTTAACTAAATTTGTATTTGCTTTGAGTCTTCAATATTTATAACTAAATTGGAACTCTTTATTTTTTTTAATGAATTTCTTATAGATCATACGTGACATCACATGAACATACTTTGTCAGAATAATTGACCATGATGTATTTTTAATATACAAAAATTTTATTTTGAACTTCAAAAATGAGCTTTTTAGCCTATTATTTGGAAAACTGAAAGAATTTAAATGTAGAAGCACTCTTAAAGTAATATTAAATATTTTCTAGTTTTTATCAAATTAAATTCAATCTTTAACTACATCATCCTCAACACATTTCAAATCGTCATTTTTTCGTGATTAATGTTTTTTTTTTCAAATTAAATATAGGGTAGGGGCGACAACCTCCGTCGTATCCCTCTGATTTGTCTTAATTCATGAATACATGTTTAAGAGCCGAAAAATCACTTTCCACTTCAATTAGCTACTTCACATGATAAACTTACGCCTGTGAATTTATTTTCAATCACAAATTTGTCACTTTTGAAACTATTTTTTGAGATATTTGATTTTGAAATCGCGAGGTGAAATGAATTATTGGCGGACTCCACCATATTGAAAGACGAACTTAGTGATCCCTCCAACGTGTTTCTTTGCTTTAACGCTTCTTATCAATGCCTGTAACGATCAAAATCATAAAATCCAACAGAAAATGTTGAAACAAAATTAGAAAAATGATCTCAAACTAATCTGATTTATGTAAATTGGTCAATTTTCGATTGAAATCGAATCGCTCGGATCCCATAATTCGTCGTAATTTTTCGACAAGCATAGGAAACCGTTTTGCAAGAACTGGAATTAGACCGGTTCATTTTTACTATTTTTTGCTGACCACAGTCAGACTCATTAAGAATTAACATAATTGATTTCCAAGTAATTTTGTTTATTTGACCTCATTCAAGCTGGGAACTTAATACGCTGGGATATAAGTGCAAAAAGTCTATTTATATTCAAAATATACTTGAATGTATTCAGCATTGCTTATAATGCATGGTTTTAAATGAACAAAGAATTGATGGCATTTTTAGCTAAGTGGTTAGTGTTTTACAAATTATTTACTACCAGTACCGTGCATAATCTAATAGACGCAAGAATATCTCTTACTTTACACATATCTAACGTTCAACTCCAATGACACTGTTTCTTTAAAATTTTATATTTAAAGATTTGATTTTTTTTGGTTTTATTATCTGATGACATTAAACATTTTCTTAAGTATTCGAAACATAACGCATCAATTCTATGAAAGTAAGACTTTTTGAACTTCTTTCATTCAAACTGCAATATCTCACATACGACCAAACGCTTTGCCCTACAGAATGGTCCTTGGAAACTAAAACTAAAACTTCTCCAGTTTTCAGAGATTCTTTGAATTGGAATCAATAACTACTCGGGGAAAACATTTGAATTCCTGTACAGAAAACCTCGATCACTACTGAATCGTAAAGATGCATGGAAAAACAATGCAATTATTTTCCTTTGAAAGTCAAAATGACAAGAAAATTTGGAAGAATGGATCATTAAAATTTTGAAATAAGAATTCATGAGTCTCTGGTTTGGATCTCAATACAAGTTGAGATAAAAAATCGGTAGATATGATTTTTTGTACATAAAGTAGTTCAAAATCCAACAAAATCGAACCTGCTTATATTCTGATTCCTACCATATAAGTTTTGAAACTTGACTCATGTTTGCTTCATTTTTATATATTCTTAGTGAATTTGCAACAAAATATGTTTTGTCGTTTTTGACATATTACAGTTTGAATGAAAAAAGTCGAAAAGTTTAATTTTAGTTGAATGCCTTTACGTCATTTCCTAAAAACTTGCATTTAACTGATTTCTTATTTGCAACCTTGACAACAACAAAATGTAAGAATAACGAAGCGTCAATTTCCGAAAAAAACATTCTTGCAAAAAATTTTATCGCTCGTAAAAAAAACACGAATAGATGAGCTGAACCAATCTAATGCGCATTACACGTATCAACGTGGCGTTGCTTTGTTTCGATATCAAGGCGGGTAAAGCTTCAGGTGTGTTCTTATACCAATGCACGGAATCGTCCATCTTGTGACAGGCAATCGTAATCGTAGGTATGGTAGACGAACAATTCGCTGTCAAAAAACGCTCCGTCTCCACCCCCCACCAATGAGAAACTTTTGGTACCCCTTGCCTACTTTTCCTCAATATGCACCCACCCTACTGTACCCACCCTGTTCGATATCCTTCGCCAGGGTTCCCACATGGATAAGAATGCACATGTTGACAAAACTCAAGAGTGATTCTGTCTCTCCTCAAATGTCTTACTATTCAGTCTCATTACGTAGAAAAAACATATAGTACTATTAAAAATATTAATGTTCTTTGAATATGTGCAGTTGTAAGCGCCAGATGACACTTCCAATGAAGTTTCATTGATTGTTCGCGTTAAATGTAAAATTTGTTTATTTGTATAGTTATATCGCAGTGAGTGTCATTTGTGTGTTAAGTTTTCTCCCAAATTCAGCCGCCACAAGACCTAGCCATCTACTGTCAGACACAACAACCGACCTAGCTTAGGAACTTGACCACCAGATGGCCACTAACCGGATCCATGGGTAGCTGACTGTTGGTAGCGACGCTGTACTAGCGACATCGACGAAGCCTTTTGGTTGAGCAGCAAGGCGGGGGCAATGACCCGAACAATGAGTTCAAGGGCCGGTCAAATTACACTGGCTGATCCTCTTCCACTCTTCCAAAAACCATCAAGTCGCGCACATCAAAATTTGGACAACCAATTACAACCACGTTGCTCCAAAAATAAAAAGAAGAGTTGTCAAGAGTGAGTCAGAAGTGAAGACATCAGGTAAGCCAGTGGACCGCCGAACTCCTTCGCCTTGAAATGCACGCTCTCATCTTTGTCTGTCCTTGTAACAGGACCCCTTTGGTTTTGGCTAAAAGCCCCGAACGCCTGTGCCAGTAGCATCGTCCTTTGCGGCATCGCCGCCATCGCTAACCGTTGCCAGCGCTGGCTACCGCCACCGCAAGCCGTGGGATTGTTCACCTCGGATGAGCCCTGGGACCATACGAATATATCGCCGGCTTCTGGATTCATCACCACCAGGAAGGCCGCGATAAAGGTCCTTTACCCCATTACTGAGGCCAGCCGACCACACCGGATGCAGAAGTGAGTCGTCTCCAGTGAAGGGTCAGGAAGCCCACCAGGTCAGATTAGTTTTTAAGAAAGTGGGAGGTCAAAGCAGTGTAACTAAAGCTAATACATTGGATTGAGAAGCGCATATGTTTTGGGAGTTTTTTCTTGTCATGCAAACTGATATTCCCTGCGATTTTGTATTTGGATAAGCGTGCCGCCCTGAGGCCCAAAAAAAGGGAGTCTCTGAGACGCCGGCGGAAGTGGTAAGACGGTTCTTACACAGTTTCTGTGTAAATTTGTGCATTGTAATTTGTGGAAAATAGCTGTATGAATGTTATAAAATCTTATTTTACAGACAAATCCTGGATCATGGCAGCCCTGTCCGTTGGAGAGTGTGTTGGTACAAAATTCATTTGCAGGGTGGATTCAATTTGTAAGGTCTAATATTGTGCTGCCTGCTAGTGCCTTAGCCGAGCAATGGTACCTAGCTACAAAAACGCTACCTTGGGATTTCTTGGCAAGTTAATTTTATTGCGACTTAGATCTTATTCGAACTTTGCAATTATCCTGCGCGGTTGATCCGTGCGAAGTAAATAATCGCATTTGTATGAACCGCAACCGCAAAATTTCAAATCTCTTCCTCATGAGGGAGGAATAGTTTGAGACAATTTCGGTAGAATTGAATAGAAGGTATAATACTTTGCTGCGTGCAGATGCATAAGCCAAGCAATGGTAGACCTGTTTAGAATAAAGCTATCCTAGTTTCATAGCTTATTGCGACTTGTTACTCGAGAGAACTTCTACTGTTATCCTGTGCGGTTGATCCGTTCGATGTAAGCTGATGCTTATTGCATGAACCGCAACCGCAAAATTTTAAATGTATTTCTTAAGAGGGTGGAATAAATTGAGACAATTCCGGTCTCCTTGTACGACGGAATTAGGGACCTGGTACCAGAGGTGCCAGGTCGTTTTGTTAAAAATCAGGACACCGCGAAGAAAAAATCAGGATTTTTCAGGACACCACTAAACTGGTGAAAATAACATACAGTTCTGCTTAGATTGCATAACTAAAGGCGAAATATAGGTGCTGAAAGCGCCCAGAATTATGCAACTGAAGCGAGAATAATCTTGGCTGACCTGTAGTTAATATCGAAAAACATCATATAAATATCATTTGAATCAAATATTATCATTGGTTTAACTGGTTACACTATTTTATTTAATTTTTTTTTCGATATTCTCATCATTTTACAGTACCTTTAGTTATAATTTGGATATTTTTTTAAAAATCAGGACAAATCAGGACATTTTAAGAGCCATTTTTCAAAAATCAGGACAATTCAAGCGTTTTTGAAAAATCAGGACGGCCTCTCGAAAATCAGGACAAATCCTGAAAAATCAGGACACCTGACACCCCTGCCTGGTACGACAATCGAGGAACTTGAATGAGAAAAATAAATCATAAATTGACTCAAAAGTACGAAATTGATTGATCTATTTCCTGCACAATTTCATAACACAATATTAAAAATATAGTTCAATGAATGAATGACAGTTTTAAACCAACGTGGAAGGCAATTCTATTGAACTAATGAAAAAAGGTTCCTTAACACGTTCGTCGTGACGGGTGTATTTCCTGGGGGGCCCCGTCACATCAAAAAGCGTATGACGCTCTCTTACTTGAGTTTACCGCTCAGCTTCGCCACACGTTTGAAATATGGGAGTTCTCCCTCTTTGCTTTCTCTCTCTGAAAATTTCTTTGGGCCCAGCCAGTAAAACTACCAAAATGAGCGTGGCGACGAACGTGTTAAGCCGTTGTCTTAGGGGCCTCTACCCTACTACATTTGATTTTTGCGATCGGCCCATTAAAAGAAGCGATGAAAATCAAGATGTATACTCAATAACGATTATTATCATTTTCCTTAAACAAATTTTTATCATGAATAATTTTTGACCTGATCTAAATTTTTTGTTAAG
The DNA here is from genome assembly GCF_029784155.1 of Uranotaenia lowii. Lineage (NCBI taxonomy): Eukaryota > Metazoa > Arthropoda > Insecta > Diptera > Culicidae > Uranotaenia > Uranotaenia lowii. Next base: position 141,458,655 of record NC_073693.1, read on the forward strand.
ATTTTTTTAGTTTTTTTAATAGTGTTTTATAAGTTTTTTGAAATTAATGTTTATTTATTATATTTATTATATTTTATTTATTTATTCTTATTATGAAAACAAGTCTGCTTGGAATTTATTTTGTAGAAAATTTTTAGTTCAGAATAAGGTACATAAAAACATCAATGGCTTACCAGAAATAGCATTGAATCGAAATTTTCATTAAGATTTTTTTTGAAAATGTTGATTTAATTTATTTGTAGACACATTCCACCGTGACGTGAAATCGCATTTCCGGACTTTTCTGAACTGTTAACATTCTAGAAGTCAACAAATTTACTTGTAAATGAAAAAAATTGTGACAAACTGTCGCAAATTGAATTTCCTTCAAAATGAATATAATTTGGTCCTTTAAAAATTTAAGTTGTTTTTGTTGTTATCGATTACTTTTGTTTTGTGACGTGAATTCACGCTAGAATTTACATTTTTGACATCAGTACATGAAACTTTGATTTCCTATTCTCTCTGTGGAAATATAATACCGGTGTTTTCGATTGAGTTGTAGAGAAACCAACTACCCACAATATGATGTGCTTAGCTTTTCGATTGAACAACAACAAACGAAGTTATGCTTATTTGAAGTTGTGACGTGAATTCACTCAGTTTAAACAGAACAGGGTGGTTGACTGAATTCACGTCACGAATAATTAAATTATTCTGAACCATTCTTTAGAGCCTTCAAATATTATGTGCATTTTTTATAACGTTATTTTGTTGTTCCGACTTTTACAATCATAAACTTTTAGTATTTTTGCCTAACTTTTTTCTTATTTTGTTTGGTACTTGAATAACAACATATTGAGGGATCATACGTTAAAATTACTACTGTTTCTATCTACAGTCTTCATTTAAAGATTCACAAAAAAAAAAAATTTAAATTCATTTTTCAATCTTTTAATATTTTTACTAGAAAATAACGAACTTATTAAAAAATCAACTAAATTATGTTCGATTTGTAAAAGTCCGACCATCATAGCAGCATATTCCCCTCATAAAATTTTACAAAAAATCAAATTTCGCGCTGTTGTAACTCAGCTTGATTCCAACCGATTTCTATAAAATTTAGTGTTTTAGAATCATCTTATCATATTCAAAGAAGATCTCATTTTATTATGTCAGAAAATGGCAAAATTTTCTCGTTAAATTAAAAAGTTTCCTTTTTTGTGACGTCAATTCACTCATTTGCTACTGTTTTTGTTCGCTTTTCAAAACAACCGCATTGAATATAACCAAATTCTTTTTTCTACCAAATGAAGCAGTGTTTCTTGGCTTCAAAACGTATTCAAAAAATTCCCAGAAGAAATTAATCCATATATTTTAATAAATTATTTTGGAAAAGTTGTCAAAATTACCACTTTTCCCAACAAAAAAAAAAAATTTCAAAACTACATAAAACATGTTAAAAAAAATTCTCGTTTTTCCGTTGGTTTTGTGTGATTTAAGTTATCAAAATTTCAGAGAAGTTTGAGATTTTTTGATACGAGAACGGATAAAAATCACTTTTGAGCGGTACAAGCCCGTAGAATGTGTCTGTAGAGTTTTTAATTTTTTGAATTTGTGTGATAATCATGAGTAAGAAAATGATGTTAGAATTCATTTTCTTTATATATTGTGTACTTTTGGTATTGTTATTATTTTCAGCTAAATTTCAATTTTGAAACTCCCCCTTGGACGGGTCCTTCACACGGGCCTGACTCGAAATAACTCGTGTTAATTTTGATGTACACCTTTTTTCTCTCATAATAAAAACAACTTTGATACCAAATGTACTTAATCTTTATTTTGAGTATTCACATCTTTTTTTGCTCAGAAAACTTTTTGATTGGACCACCGCTTTTCATCATTCGCGGTCTTTCATCGATAATTTTTCTCTGCCTACCTTCAGGCGTTTTCTCGACGGGCGCTACTCTCAAACGTAAACTCGACGGGTGTGGGTCGCTGAAACGGTTTTCGTGATCGTATCGGCGTAGATGTAACTCGTAAGCGTGGGCGTAATCGTGACCAGTTTCTTTACCGCTTCCTTAGCCACAACCGATTCCGCTCCACCACCACTGCGGATGGAAGGAAGTGCCGTTTTTGTGACGGTAAGGAATTTCGTTGCCGTTTCACCGCGGATGATGGTTGTTCTGGTGATGGTTTCTTTGATGGTCGTCGTGGCCAGCGCCTGGATCTTGGTGGATGTTATCGTGGGTGGAGGAGGGCACAGTGGATTCTGTCGGGCTTCTGGAACGATAGAAAGGGCCGTTCTTGGAGGCTGGATGTCAGCCGGAAGATAAGCGTTTGAAGGTGGGGGTGGTGGACAGGAAGCTGCCGGGAGATAGGCATTGTCCGGGGTACAAACGGAAACGGTTTCCGTTACCGGAATCTTTTGCGTTTCCGTGAACCGAATGGTCGATGTTTGGATTTGGAAGTTGGTTGCCGTTGTGGTGATTCGAGCGGTTGAAACTGTTGTGGAGATGATCGTTATCGGCAGGGTGCTGTATTTGGTCTCAGTCGAATATCTGGTTTCTGCCGGTAAGGTTTCTGTGCGGGTGATAGTATTCTGGATAGTGCGATCAACGGTTCTGGTTTGGTAATCGGTGATCCGGCTATACTCCGTCGTTGTGGTTGGTTTGATGATTGTTGAATAGCTTGTGCTTGGCTTTGCAACGCTATAGATAGTTTGGGTTTCGTATTCCTTTACTGTAACATATTCCAGCACCGGAACCGATACAGTCGAGGTCGATGGATAAACTAACGGGCAGGATGGTTTAGGATAGTCGTACCCATCGTCCATGGGAGTTGCAATTACCAACAACGGTAGAAAACATATTAAGCTTACTAACAAATTCATCTGCAAAAATAAAACGATCAATTATAAAAAACGATTAAGTGCAAAACTAAAAAAAATCTTAATAAAGTGAAATTTAAACTTTTGGAATTTTGTTTTTTTATTTTTTTTTCATTGTGAGCTTCTGGCAATCTGCTGTGAAATCAATATCCGGTTTGTGATTGAAATTTGATTTCATCATCATTTACGCCAAGTATAAAATCACGAAATAGAATATGTATCTACTTTATAATTTTTTGACAAGTTCTGAACTAACTGATTTTTGTACGAACACCTCATTTTAGTTTTATTATTTTAAAAATCAATTCCACGAATCGATTATATTTTCTTAAAACTATTTATATCAAGGTTCTATATTCTGTAATATAAAGGGTGATACGGTCAAAATTTGGTCAATATGAACTTGATGTATTTCTTTGAATTTTGCATTAAAAAAACCTGAAAACCCCTCATTTTGAAGGTGTGTGTGTGTAGAATTTTGCTCCTATTTTGATTTCAGAATTTACTCTTCATCAAAATGCCGTCGAAGGGAGAAGAGCGACGTATCAAAATTTTGCTCGCGCATCGTGAAAATCCGAGCTACTCGCACGCAAAGCTGGCAAAATCGCTAAGAGTTTGCCAAATCAACCGTTACAAATGTAATTAAAGTGTTTGGGGAACGTTTGTCGACAGCCAGGAAGTCTGAATCGGGGGAAAATCGAAAATCGGAAGCCGCTAAGACGACAAAGAGAGTTGCCGGAAGTTTCAAGCGAAACCCTAACCTCTCTCTCCGAGATGCCGCAAATAAGCTGGGTGAATTGTCTACAACCGTGCATCAAGCCAAAAAACGAGCCGGATTATCGACTTACAAGAAGGTAGTGACTCCAAATCGCGATGATAAACAAAATACGACGGCCAAAGCGCGATCCCGGAGACTGTACACGGCGATGCTGACGAAGTTTGACTGCGTGGTAATGGACGACGAAACCTACGTCAAAGCCGACTACAAGCAGCTTCCGGGACAGGAGTTTTATACGGCAAAAGGAAGGAGAAAGTTAGCAGATATTTTCAAGCACATGAAACTGTCAAAGTTCGCGAAGAAATATCTGGTTTGGCAAGCCATCTGTACCTGTGGCTTTAAGGGCAGCATTTTCATAGCTTTCGGGACTGTCAACCAAGAAATTTTCGTGAAAGAGTGTTTGAATAAACGTCTGCTGCCTTTCCTGAAGAAACACGGTTGTTCCGTACTGTTTTTGCCGGATTTGGCATCTTGCCATTATGGTAAAAAGGCCATGGAGTGGTACGCTGCCAACAACAAGCAGGTGGTTCCCAAGGACAAGAACCCTCCCAGCACGCCAGAGCTCCGTCAAATTGAGAAATGCTGGGCTATTGTCAAGCGGAACCTAAAGAAGACCAAAAAAACTGCTAAGGACGAGCAGCAGTTCAAGGCAAACTGGCTTTCTGCAGCGAAGAAGGTGGACAAGGTGGCTGTACAAAATCTGATGGCAGGGGTTAAGGGTAAGGCCCGGCAATTCAGATTTGGAAAAGCGGAAGCGTAACTGGATATTTTTCCTGAATTTTGTACTAATTAAACTTGAAAAAGAAATTTAATTTGATTTTCTAAATAAACGATTTCACCGATTTACACGCGTTTTCCCCTGACCAAATTTTGACCGTATCACCCTTTAAACCATTCAAAATTTATCATGAGCCTATAGAGCTAAAATGAATTTAAATCTGTCCAGACAGATTAACCACATACTCTGGCAATTCTGATTTCTGAAATTCAAAATTTGAAAAAAATTTATCTTAAAATATAAAAAAAAATGTTGCGTGCATTTCTTCAATAAAGTTTTTGAGACTTGTCCCATGTGGAAAAACGTGCAAACGAGAAAAACGCGATTGAATTATTAGCTATATTTCCAATTTTTCTCTCAACTTAAAAATTCACTGACAGTTTTTTCGTAGTGAACAGTTCAAGTTAATCATTTTACAATGTTTTCTGCCGAAAAAAAATACATTTCCTACAAAAAAACAGCAAGTTAGAGCCAAAAATGCTCCGTGTGACACTTTTGTGTAGAATCAGAACGCATGCTGATGCTAGTTCTACGAAAAACTGTCACACGGCTACAATTTTTCTATCATTTTTAAAGCTTGCGTAGTTTATTTTTTTCCCAAAAACTCATGCTAAACCGTAATTTGAGAAATACGTTCTCTTTGTTTATAAAAATGTATAGTTGAGTATGGATCTTGTAAGTAGTGCCTACCGAAAAGTGTTTAGTGAAAACATTCTAGGCTTCTCGCTCCTCCTCTGCCCTCTATTTTAGTGTTCTTTTCAGTGAATAACATTAAATTCAACAGTTTGAACTCATCTGATAAAATTTGCATTTTTCATAGAATTTTCTCTAGTGTGACATTCTTGCGTAGAACTATCAACATAGAGACAACCACCTTGATGAAAATTTCGTATAAGTTCAGAACAAAGTATACTAGTTTGTGTTTTTATTCGAAAGTAAACACTAAAAGAGACCGTGTCCAGCAAAAAAGTGAAAATGACCTAAAAGTCACATGGGACATTCTTGCTTAGAACGGCAGTTTAAGTTTAAGTTAAAATGATTGAACCGCTCTTGAGCTTTTCCTTGATTAAAATCGGTCGTTTGAAAAAAAAAACTACCAGAGAAAATTTTATATATGTGTAAATATGTATTTGAATTTTACTTTCCGAATTTAGCTTTTTTCTGTTCTATATACAAATTGATTTGTTTGTTTTGTTTGTTTTGTTTGTTTTGTTTGTTTTGTTTGTTTTGTTTGTTTTGTTTGTTTTGTTTGTTTTGTTTGTTTTGTTTGTTTTGTTTGTTTTGTTTGTTTTGTTTGTTTTGTTTGTTTTGTTTGTTTTGTTTGTTTTGTTTGTTTTGTTTGTTTTGTTTGTTTTGTTTGTTTTGTTTGTTTTGTTTGTTTTGTTTGTTTTGTTTGTTTTGTTTGTTTTGTTTGTTTTGTTTGTTTTGTTTGTTTTGTTTGTTTTGTTTGTTTTGTTTGTTTTGTTTGTTTTGTTTGTTTTGTTTGTTTTGTTTGTTTTGTTTGTTTTGTTTGTTTTGTTTGTTTTGTTTGTTTTGTTTGTTTTGTTTGTTTTGTTTGTTTTGTTTGTTTTGTTTGTTTTGTTTGTTTTGTTTGTTTTGTTTGTTTTGTTTGTTTTGTTTGTTTTGTTTGTTTTGTTTGTTTTGTTTGTTTTGTTTGTTTTGTTTGTTTTGTTTGTTTTGTTTGTTTTGTTTGTTTTGTTTGTTTTGTTTGTTTTGTTTGTTTTGTTTGTTTTGTTTGTTTTGTTTGTTTTGTTTGTTTTGTTTGTTTTGTTTGTTTTGTTTGTTTTGTTTGTTTTGTTTGTTTTGTTTGTTTTGTTTGTTTTGTTTGTTTTGTTTGTTTTGTTTGTTTTGTTTGTTTTGTTTGTTTTGTTTGTTTTGTTTGTTTTGTTTGTTTTGTTTGTTTTGTTTGTTTTGTTTGTTTTGTTTGTTTTGTTTGTTTTGTTTGTTTTGTTTGTTTTGTTTGTTTTGTTTGTTTTGTTTGTTTTGTTTGTTTTGTTTGTTTTGTTTGTTTTGTTTGTTTTGTTTGTTTTGTTTGTTTTGTTTGTTTTGTTTGTTTTGTTTGTTTTGTTTGTTTTGTTTGTTTTGTTTGTTTTGTTTGTTTTGTTTGTTTTGTTTGTTTTGTTTGTTTTGTTTGTTTTGTTTGTTTTGTTTGTTTTGTTTGTTTTGTTTGTTTTGTTTGTTTTGTTTGTTTTGTTTGTTTTGTTTGTTTTGTTTGTTTTGTTTGTTTTGTTTGTTTTGTTTGTTTTGTTTGTTTTGTTTGTTTTGTTTGTTTTGTTTGTTTTGTTTGTTTTGTTTGTTTTGTTTGTTTTGTTTGTTTTGTTTGTTTTGTTTGTTTTGTTTGTTTTGTTTGTTTTGTTTGTTTTGTTTGTTTTGTTTGTTTTGTTTGTTTTGTTTGTTTTGTTTGTTTTGTTTGTTTTGTTTGTTTTGTTTGTTTTGTTTGTTTTGTTTGTTTTGTTTGTTTTGTTTGTTTTGTTTGTTTTGTTTGTTTTGTTTGTTTTGTTTGTTTTGTTTGTTTTGTTTGTTTTGTTTGTTTTGTTTGTTTTGTTTGTTTTGTTTGTTTTGTTTGTTTTGTTTGTTTTGTTTGTTTTGTTTGTTTTGTTTGTTTTGTTTGTTTTGTTTGTTTTGTTTGTTTTGTTTGTTTTGTTTGTTTTGTTTGTTTTGTTTGTTTTGTTTGTTTTGTTTGTTTTGTTTGTTTTGTTTGTTTTGTTTGTTTTGTTTGTTTTGTTTGTTTTGTTTGTTTTGTTTGTTTTGTTTGTTTTGTTTGTTTTGTTTGTTTTGTTTGTTTTGTTTGTTTTGTTTGTTTTGTTTGTTTTGTTTGTTTTGTTTGTTTTGTTTGTTTTGTTTGTTTTGTTTGTTTTGTTTGTTTTGTTTGTTTTGTTTGTTTTGTTTGTTTTGTTTGTTTTGTTTGTTTTGTTTGTTTTGTTTGTTTTGTTTGTTTTGTTTGTTTTGTTTGTTTTGTTTGTTTTGTTTGTTTTGTTTGTTTTGTTTGTTTTGTTTGTTTTGTTTGTTTTGTTTGTTTTGTTTGTTTTGTTTGTTTTGTTTGTTTTGTTTGTTTTGTTTGTTTTGTTTGTTTTGTTTGTTTTGTTTGTTTTGTTTGTTTTGTTTGTTTTGTTTGTTTTGTTTGTTTTGTTTGTTTTGTTTGTTTTGTTTGTTTTGTTTGTTTTGTTTGTTTTGTTTGTTTTGTTTGTTTTGTTTGTTTTGTTTGTTTTGTTTGTTTTGTTTGTTTTGTTTGTTTTGTTTGTTTTGTTTGTTTTGTTTGTTTTGTTTGTTTTGTTTGTTTTGTTTGTTTTGTTTGTTTTGTTTGTTTTGTTTGTTTTGTTTGTTTTGTTTGTTTTGTTTGTTTTGTTTGTTTTGTTTGTTTTGTTTGTTTTGTTTGTTTTGTTTGTTTTGTTTGTTTTGTTTGTTTTGTTTGTTTTGTTTGTTTTGTTTGTTTTGTTTGTTTTGTTTGTTTTGTTTGTTTTGTTTGTTTTGTTTGTTTTGTTTGTTTTGTTTGTTTTGTTTGTTTTGTTTGTTTTGTTTGTTTTGTTTGTTTTGTTTGTTTTGTTTGTTTTGTTTGTTTTGTTTGTTTTGTTTGTTTTGTTTGTTTTGTTTGTTTTGTTTGTTTTGTTTGTTTTGTTTGTTTTGTTTGTTTTGTTTGTTTTGTTTGTTTTGTTTGTTTTGTTTGTTTTGTTTGTTTTGTTTGTTTTGTTTGTTTTGTTTGTTTTGTTTGTTTTGTTTGTTTTGTTTGTTTTGTTTGTTTTGTTTGTTTTGTTTGTTTTGTTTGTTTTGTTTGTTTTGTTTGTTTTGTTTGTTTTGTTTGTTTTGTTTGTTTTGTTTGTTTTGTTTGTTTTGTTTGTTTTGTTTGTTTTGTTTGTTTTGTTTGTTTTGTTTGTTTTGTTTGTTTTGTTTGTTTTGTTTGTTTTGTTTGTTTTGTTTGTTTTGTTTGTTTTGTTTGTTTTGTTTGTTTTGTTTGTTTTGTTTGTTTTGTTTGTTTTGTTTGTTTTGTTTGTTTTGTTTGTTTTGTTTGTTTTGTTTGTTTTGTTTGTTTTGTTTGTTTTGTTTGTTTTGTTTGTTTTGTTTGTTTTGTTTGTTTTGTTTGTTTTGTTTGTTTTGTTTGTTTTGTTTGTTTTGTTTGTTTTGTTTGTTTTGTTTGTTTTGTTTGTTTTGTTTGTTTTGTTTGTTTTGTTTGTTTTGTTTGTTTTGTTTGTTTTGTTTGTTTTGTTTGTTTTGTTTGTTTTGTTTGTTTTGTTTGTTTTGTTTGTTTTGTTTGTTTTGTTTGTTTTGTTTGTTTTGTTTGTTTTGTTTGTTTTGTTTGTTTTGTTTGTTTTGTTTGTTTTGTTTGTTTTGTTTGTTTTGTTTGTTTTGTTTGTTTTGTTTGTTTTGTTTGTTTTGTTTGTTTTGTTTGTTTTGTTTGTTTTGTTTGTTTTGTTTGTTTTGTTTGTTTTGTTTGTTTTGTTTGTTTTGTTTGTTTTGTTTGTTTTGTTTGTTTTGTTTGTTTTGTTTGTTTTGTTTGTTTTGTTTGTTTTGTTTGTTTTGTTTGTTTTGTTTGTTTTGTTTGTTTTGTTTGTTTTGTTTGTTTTGTTTGTTTTGTTTGTTTTGTTTGTTTTGTTTGTTTTGTTTGTTTTGTTTGTTTTGTTTGTTTTGTTTGTTTTGTTTGTTTTGTTTGTTTTGTTTGTTTTGTTTGTTTTGTTTGTTTTGTTTGTTTTGTTTGTTTTGTTTGTTTTGTTTGTTTTGTTTGTTTTGTTTGTTTTGTTTGTTTTGTTTGTTTTGTTTGTTTTGTTTGTTTTGTTTGTTTTGTTTGTTTTGTTTGTTTTGTTTGTTTTGTTTGTTTTGTTTGTTTTGTTTGTTTTGTTTGTTTTGTTTGTTTTGTTTGTTTTGTTTGTTTTGTTTGTTTTGTTTGTTTTGTTTGTTTTGTTTGTTTTGTTTGTTTTGTTTGTTTTGTTTGTTTTGTTTGTTTTGTTTGTTTTGTTTGTTTTGTTTGTTTTGTTTGTTTTGTTTGTTTTGTTTGTTTTGTTTGTTTTGTTTGTTTTGTTTGTTTTGTTTGTTTTGTTTGTTTTGTTTGTTTTGTTTGTTTTGTTTGTTTTGTTTGTTTTGTTTGTTTTGTTTGTTTTGTTTGTTTTGTTTGTTTTGTTTGTTTTGTTTGTTTTGTTTGTTTTGTTTGTTTTGTTTGTTTTGTTTGTTTTGTTTGTTTTGTTTGTTTTGTTTGTTTTGTTTGTTTTGTTTGTTTTGTTTGTTTTGTTTGTTTTGTTTGTTTTGTTTGTTTTGTTTGTTTTGTTTGTTTTGTTTGTTTTGTTTGTTTTGTTTGTTTTGTTTGTTTTGTTTGTTTTGTTTGTTTTGTTTGTTTTGTTTGTTTTGTTTGTTTTGTTTGTTTTGTTTGTTTTGTTTGTTTTGTTTGTTTTGTTTGTTTTGTTTGTTTTGTTTGTTTTGTTTGTTTTGTTTGTTTTGTTTGTTTTGTTTGTTTTGTTTGTTTTGTTTGTTTTGTTTGTTTTGTTTGTTTTGTTTGTTTTGTTTGTTTTGTTTGTTTTGTTTGTTTTGTTTGTTTTGTTTGTTTTGTTTGTTTTGTTTGTTTTGTTTGTTTTGTTTGTTTTGTTTGTTTTGTTTGTTTTGTTTGTTTTGTTTGTTTTGTTTGTTTTGTTTGTTTTGTTTGTTTTGTTTGTTTTGTTTGTTTTGTTTGTTTTGTTTGTTTTGTTTGTTTTGTTTGTTTTGTTTGTTTTGTTTGTTTTGTTTGTTTTGTTTGTTTTGTTTGTTTTGTTTGTTTTGTTTGTTTTGTTTGTTTTGTTTGTTTTGTTTGTTTTGTTTGTTTTGTTTGTTTTGTTTGTTTTGTTTGTTTTGTTTGTTTTGTTTGTTTTGTTTGTTTTGTTTGTTTTGTTTGTTTTGTTTGTTTTGTTTGTTTTGTTTGTTTTGTTTGTTTTGTTTGTTTTTAGAGTTTCGGTATACAAGAGTAAGTTTTATTCAATGGAAGTTTTTTTATCCATTCTTTCTTATGATAGAATGTAAAATTTCCTTTGCTCTCTTTTAGCACGATCATGTTTGTTTGCCTTTTTAATTCCCATCCGAATCAAAGATTATGGATTGAAGTTTATAGAAAATGTGAATGTGAATGTTAAATTTTAAGAAATTGCTGATTTTCATTTCGGGTTTTCCTTGAAAACATTGAAAATTCTTCTTCAGATAATTGATTGCATCTGATTTCTGTCGTTAGAGTTGTTTCTGTATTTGGACTCTTTTCACTTTAGATTTTTTTTTTCTTCAAAAAGTTGACCTTCACATTTCCTTTGCACTTGCACTCATCAAAAAAGTAGCATTCGGTTCAGATGGAATGCATAAGATAAATTTGCACAATTTCAAACAGACCTTGGCAAATGGCAAGCTCATCACAAAGCCCATAAACTAACCTTGGATTTTTACACCCCCGGATGGCTGATGAATCCAAAACCGATATTCTGCGAGAACAGCGAACCAAAAAAAATATCACTGAAAACTTCGATTTCGCGCTGACCGTAAGAATGGAACCAAACTAAACTTTGGCCGGTCCCACCGTTCTGGTTTTATACGGTGACATCCCAGATCGTGGCTTGTCGATGGTTGGCCGGGGCGATTGAACTTATATGCCCACTCGATCCCAAAAACGGTCGAATTCTGATAAAACTGGATCCCATTATTAGAGGGACATCCATGTAGGGGGTAACATTTTCTTTGGAAATGTTATCAATAGTACATTGAACCGTTTAAGATAATTTGAATTAATTCTTTAAATCAGAGAGCATTTCAAGTTGCCCCATCCAAGGACGCTCCCAGATGAAAAATTGAAACACAACGCTTCTTCTCCATTTCTCCGTGAGATTTTTTCTGCTGGAGTCATTTGAAAAATTATGCACACGCGCTTCTTGTTCTTCACCTGAAGTTCGCAAATTTTCGTGTTGCATTTCAAGTTTTTCCGTTTTCGCTGGGCCAGAAGTAGCTGCGCTATAAATAAAGCCTCGCAGATAGGGCCTTTGACCCGAATTTGGGCAAATGGATTTCGATTTTAATCGATTTCGGTTGAGGAAGAAATTTTGAAAAATTGAAACAAAGCCACGCAGCTGCCATGAGCGTTCTTTCGTATTCGAAAGCGGAAACGGCTAAATTCTCCTATGAGGAGAACGGTAAGCAAAACGATCTTCAGATCGATAGTAGCCGAACAACACTTCATTGATTGTTGCTGTATCATCTTATTGAGATGACTTGAGGTGACTTAGGCTGAGAGCTATTCCGATTGGGTGGGTGGGAAGATGACCAGCCTCGTGTCGTCTTGATCTAAACGTTCTGACCAAGTTCTGAATGTGTAGACGGGTGATCAGACGTACTGCCACCATAACTTATTAGGTGGAGCGGAATATATTAGCGCTGCTGTTGTAAAATTGTGTGAGGTCATTCTAAGCTTTTCGAATGTTTGGAGCTTTGCTGGTGAATTAAGATTGTGATGTTTGGTGAATGAATATTTAGTAAAAAAAAGTTTAAAACGAGAGCTTTTTTCAATTGTGTAAAATTACATGTATGTTTTATCAACAACCTTCAAAGTCTAGCCATATGACTAGATAGAGCGTGTTCTGGTTCAAATAAAACATAGGACTTAGTCAAGTATAACGAATGTATTTAAGACGATCCAGACTATCTAACGTATTTTATTCGACTGCTCATCATTGCAAAATACACTGAGATGAATACTTAAGGCTTATTCATATTATACGAGGGGCTATTGGACGATACAACAGAGCGAGCTTATAATTCCAGGTGATATTAAACTCCTCATGCATCTGGAGAAATATATGAGGACCTTGGAGCCACAGGGGTATATCTAAGTGCATAAAAGTTAATTTCAAGAAAACACGCTATTAAGTTGTTGTCATTGGCACTTTTTCTACATTTTAAGAATGTATAAAAATTTTTTCACGAATGTAGAAGTATGTCAATAAAATTCTATAAATCATCTAGTATAGTTTGAAACAAAGAGAATCGTTTGCAATATTAACTCAAAATCGATCATTTTTGCACTTCTATCCTTTTGGCTTTGAGGCGCTTATATGTTTGTATAAGAACATGGATTTGAATGTTAACTCTTCAAAAGATTCATGGTTAAACGAAATTAAAAGCTATTGACAACTTTAAGAATGCGACGATACGTTGATCATTAAAAAAAATCATGTCCCATGAATAAGGCAGAGAAATAACCTGAAGCGATTTGATGGAGAAGATCCTGTTTTTGCGCTAAATGTGACAAAGAAAAGCCCTGAGACCGTTGCACAGTTCCTTAAAAGTTTCAGAAAACGATAGCTATTATTTTCGATAAGAAGGTCATCGATTTCTTTCAAACAGGTTCTGATAATTAAAATCACTGTTTCGAATGTTCTTTTGGCTCTGGTAAAAACCAAACCAATCGCTTATCGTTTGGCCAAGTTTTATCGGTCGCCATTGAGGCCAATAAGTTCAAACCATCCAAAGAGTTGTTTTATTCATCTGATGCATTTCCCCTATAAAATGTCTCACTTATTTATATTCTACATGATTTTGTTTAAAGGAAACATCATAAAATTTCTTTAGAGAAGAATAATTATAACTAAAATCGATCCTTGTGTTTATTTTTTTTTTGTAAATTCTTTATTTGAAACGGCTCATGCCTTTAGGCTTTAAAGAGCCAAACTCGTTTTGTTTGATAACAATTGTGTGCTTATATCTAGTTCACTTTTAAAGAAAAAAGAAGATAGATAGGGAAATATGAAAATGAAAAGAGTTATAGACGAAGATCAATAGACACATTCCACCGTGACGTGAAATCGCTTTTCCGAACTTTTCTGCACTGTTATCGTTCTAGAAGTCAACCAATTTACTAGTAAATGAAAAAAATTGTAGCAAACGGTCGCAAATTGAATTTCCTTCAAAATGAATATAATTTGGTCATTACAAAATTTAAGTTGTTTTTGTTGTGATTGATTACTTTTGTGACGTGAATTCATGCTAGAATTAACCATTTCGGACTTTAGTACATACATCTTTGAATTCCTGTTCTCTCTGTGGAAATAGAATATCGGTGTCTTCGAATGAGTTGTAAAGAAAACAATTACCCACAATTTGATGTACAAAACTTCTCGATTGAACAATAACGAACGAAGTTATGTTGATTTGAAGTTGTGACGTGAATTCACTCAGTTCAAACAGAACAGGGTAGTTGACTGAATTCACGTCACGAAATATAAAGTTATACTGTGGTTATACTGAACCATTCTTTGGAGTCTTCAAATTTTATGTACACTTTCAAAAACGATATTTTGTTGTTCCGACTTTTACAATCATAAATTTTTAGTATCTGCACCTAACTTTTTCCTTATTTTGATTGACACTTGAATAACAACATATTGAGGGATCATATGTTAAAATAACTACTGTCTTTATTTAAAGATTCACCAAAAAAAAATTTTTTATTTTTTTTTTCAATCTTTTTGTATTTTTTCTTGAAAATAATGAACTTATTGAAAAATCAACTAAATTATGCTCGATTTGTCATAATCCGACCATCTGGAGGGTCAAAACAGCTTTCAGAGCACATTTTCATATAAAATTTAACGAAAAATCAAATTTTGTGACGTGAATTCACTCATTCGCGCTGTTGTAACTCAGGTAGATTCCAACCGATTTCTATAAATTTTTGTGTTTCAGAATCGTCTTATCATTTTTAAAGAAAATCTCATTTTTTTATTTAAAAAAAAGTCAGAGTTTTCTCGTAAAATTAAAAACTTTTCTTTTTTGTGACGTGAATTCACTCATTTGCGACTGTTTTTGTTCGCTTTTCAAACCAACTATATTGGATATAAACAAATTCTTTTTTCTACAAAATGAAGCCGTGTTTTTTGGCTTCAGAACATACTAAAAATATTGCCGAAAAAAAATCATCCATATATTAAAATTAATGATTTTGTAAAAGTTGTCAAAAACACCACTTTTTTCAACAAAAAAACTGATTTTCAAAATTATCTAACACATGTGTAAAAAAACTTTTTTCTCTTTTTTCCGTTGGTTTTGTGTGATTTGAATTATCAAAATTATAGACAATTTTGAGATTTTTTGATACGCGAACGGATAAAAATCACTTTTGAGCGGTACAAGCGCGTGGAATGTGTCAATAGCTTTTAGGAAAAAGTATATTTCGAACATGTAGTCCAAGTCTATCACAGCCAGCACATCTCTAACTGGACCATAGGGTGGTTTTCCTCGGGCCCGAAGGGAATCTATGAAGTTCGTTCTAGCGACAAGATGGACCTCACACGACCAAACAATATGCTCGATGTCATGATAACCTTGGCCGCAACCACATAGATTGCTGCCAGCAATATCAAAACGATAGGGTACCGCGTCTAAGGAATAATGATTGGACATGAGACGAGAAAATATACGAATAAAATCTCGACTCAGGTCCAATCTATTAAACCAGGATTGAGGGCTTACCCTTGGGATAATTGAGTGCAGCTCCTTTGTGTTTAGTTAACTTTAATAATTACACCTTACGATCAAAATTTATTGATACAAAACCTTTCCACTTCTCAAAACATTATATATTAATGATTAAAGACAATAAAAATTATTATTTCCACTTAAATTTTTTGTTTCGCCAAATTCACGGCTTCGCCATATTCACGTTGAATTTTTTTTTTAACCGTGATAAAATCGAAAAACTAGTGTAATGACTTTTATGGCATCAAAAATTTATCAAAATCTATACATACTTACATATACATACACATATATACATACACACATACTTTTTTATTAGATTTGTTAAAGTGGAAGATTTGAACATATAAAAATTAGCTGAATATTTTTATTTTGCAGAGAAAAGCTTTTGAATTAACGAAGTAAAGGGTAATAAATTTTCTTTAGATAAGCTAGCTTTATTCATGACGTTTCTCAAGATTTAGCTCACCATTGCCAAAATTCAGAAGTATGAGGTTAAATTCAACTGAAATAAATGAAACTGAAAATTTTAATCTTCAAAAATTTCATCTCATATCTCATATCTTAAAAACAAAATTGTTTAAAATTGTTCTATTCCATAGTAAATATCATGTTTATGTTGGCTCCAAAAAAGGTAGCCATTTGTTCAGCAGCATTAGCCAGCAATCGCTAAATTAATCACGGAAGCGATCGAAAATTTGACAAAAAGTTCATCAAACAGCTAAGAATCGATCCCACGCTATCTATCATGAGAGTTTAGGAGGCTAATTAGTTTAGGGGTTTAACCCCCCTTGAAGGTTTTTTCCGAGTAAAATTTTCACCGTAGAATCGGGAAAATATTTATATTAAAAGGTGTTTAAGAATAAGTGTTAGTAAGCAAGTCAGAAATTTGCCTCGCCTCTGGCGGAATGGAGCCTTAAATTACCCTAGGCTTGAGGCATATCATTTTACGACACTATATGATGTTCACGAATTCAAATTAATTTCTAATTTTGAATTTCGATTTGCAATTGACAATTGCAATTAACATTTTGTATTAAAATTCTTAACTTGACGTACAAAATTCCGACCTCGTCTTTAGAATGGGTTTTTATTAAAATATTTAACTAAACTAGAACAGAGTTTGAAATGAACCATTTTAATTTCAATATTAATTCATCAAATACTTATTTTATACATCGTTACAAAAACACCATGTTGGACACCATGTAACAGGCGTTTACCTCTCACGATGGTCCAAAAGTTAGCAAAACAAATCCAAAATCTAATATCCTCTGCTTAATTACTATAAAAAATTGATTTGAAAATAAATGTTGATTTATTACAAATATTATATTATTACTATTATTATTATTTCATCCGACATTCTGAGTCTACATGAGTTCTTAACAAACTAAGGTAATTTAAAGCTATACAATCATTTGCTTGTTCTTCTCAATGTTCAACATAACATATAAAAAGGTTCAGATAAATCACACAAACCCAAAAAATTTACATTTTTCCGAGGTTCAATGCTTATGATACATTCACAGCCAGATCTTGTCAGCATCCCGGTTAGTAGTAAAAGTCCCAGCTAACATGAAATCGTAATAGAAATGATAATCCAAATCAAATATAAAGACATTTTCAATAACCATCGTAAACAAGTTGGTATTGAGTGATTTTCTATCATTCATTTACGACAAGCTTTGCCCAAAAATAGTTGAGTCGTATAGCAGTCTAGTCAATTCGTAAATATGTCTCCAAAAAGTTGGGAATATGCTAATCCAACATTTACGACTTGAGTGAACTGATTTACAATAAATGGTCGGTCCATTGATTGAAACTCTATCCGATCTCTCCCTTTCTTCCTTTCACCGGTTCGTAAAATGAAAATCTCACCTATAGAGCTATAGCGTGGTTCATATCAACTGATGAGTTGGCATCGTGGTAAGATACCGGACTGCGAACTCGGAGAACTGGAGTGTTCAAATCTCGGTCGAGGAAATTTTTTCGTTCCACTCAAATTACTCAAAATCATTTATTTTGCATTTTGTGGCGAAATCAAATCGTTGGAATCATGTCATTGTAGATATATCGCCTCCACTTTTGTAGCTATATGCTATTTTGGTAAGTTTAATACAATCTTTCCATCTGGTATAATTGTTTGAATAATTCTGTTGTTCCTGCGATATTTTACTTACTTACTTAATGATCCCGCGCCGATCCTCCGGTGCATAGGGCCGTGGTAAAAGACCTCCAATGTTGACGATCCGGAGCCAGCGACTTCACCTGGTCCCAGTCAAGATTCTCGTCGACAGTTCGGATTTCAGCGGCTAGGCTTCGCCGCCACGAGTTTCTGGGCCTGCCTCTTCTTCGATGACCTTCTGGATTCCAGTCAAGCGCCTCTCTGCAAATCTCGTTTTCATCTTTTCGCAGCGTGTGCCCAATCCATCTCCACTTACGTTCCCGAATCTCGATTTCTAGCGCCCTTTGATGACACCGGCGATGTAGTTCCTCATTCGAGATCCAGTTGCCAGGCCACCAAGCGCGGATGATGTTCCGCAGGCAGCGGTTTACAAATACTTGCAGTTTTCGCGTCGTCACCGCATATGTGCACCAAGTTTCGCACCCGTACAGCAATACGGATTTGACGTTTGAGT
This sequence comes from Uranotaenia lowii, assembly GCF_029784155.1. Lineage (NCBI taxonomy): Eukaryota > Metazoa > Arthropoda > Insecta > Diptera > Culicidae > Uranotaenia > Uranotaenia lowii. Next base: position 141,476,186 of record NC_073693.1, read on the forward strand.
TGAAGATTCGGATTTTTGTTCGTAGAGAGATCTGGCGTGACCGCCAGATGTTTCGGAGACTCGCAAACGCAAATCGGGCCTTTCTGATCCGGGTTTCGATATCTTTACTGGTACCACCATCAGGCGTTATCTGGCTACCAAGATACTGGAAGCACTCCACTTTCTCAACTTGTTGCCCAGCTACCATGAAACTGGAGGGATTTCCTGTGTTGATCTCCATCGACTTGGTCTTTCCGACATTGACTTTGAGACCTGCTGCCTTGGAACTTTCGGTGAGGTCGTCGAGTTTGCTCTGCATGTCCGGTTGTGTTTGTGCGAGCAAAACAATATCGTCAGCCAGGTCAAGGTCGATCAGTTGCTCCATTGTTGAAGGATTCCACGGCAATCCTCGGTTCGGTGCACAGTCGATCGATCCAGTCAGAATCTCATCCATTACGATGAGGAAAAGTAGCGGTGATAAGATACATCCTTGTCTCACTCCAGCAGTTACCGGGATTGGTTCGGACAAGACACCATCGTGCAAGACCTTGCACGAAAATGCCTCGTATTGTGCAGATGTTTTCATGATTAAGTCGGTCGAATGCTTTTTCGAAATCAACGAACACCAGCAGAAGAGAGTCCTGGAATTCGTTGATTTGTTCCAGTATGATTCGTAGCGTTGTGATGTGGTCCACACATGATCGTCGAGATCGGAATCCAGCTTGTTGCCGTCGGAGTGTAGCGTCTATTTTCTCCTGGATCCTGTTCAGAATCACTTTGCAGAGTACTTTGAGGGTTGTACAGATCAACGTTATGCCTCGCCAGTTACCGCACTCTGTCAGGTCTCCTTTCTGCGGGACCTTTACGAGGATACCCTGCATCCAGTCGGCCGGGAATGTTGCAGTATCCCAAATGTCAGCGAAAAGACGGTGCAACATTTGTGCTGACAGGGCAGGGTCGGCTTTCAGCAGGGATGCAATCGATCCCAGGTGCTTTGTTGGATTTCATGTTTTTGATTGCCGCTTCTATTAGAGCCAGCGAGGGCGCTTCCGAGTTGACGCCATTTATGCGACTTACTGCTGGCGCTTCAAGCTGCGGGTTCTGTTGGCCATCGCTATTCGTGACTCGGAAGAGTTGTTCGAAGTGCTCAGTCCATCGTTTGAGCTGATCTGTTCGATCGGTCAATAACTGACCTGCTCGGTCTTTCAGCGGCATTCTTGCATTAGTCCTTGCACCACTGAGGCGGCGAGAAATGTCATAAAGTAATCGGATATCTCCATTGGCAGCGGCTCTTTCCCCCTCTTCGGCTAGGGAGTTTGTCCAGGCTCTCTTGTCTCGTCTACAAGCTCGTTTAACTGCCTTTTCCAGCTCCGCATATCGTAAGCGGGCGGCTGCTTTGGCTGACCCGGTACATGCCTGCTCAATTCCGACTTTCGCCTTTCTCCGATCATCGACCATCCTCCAAGTTTCATCCGACATCCATTCACTTCTTCTTCCACAAACTTTACCGAGAGTACCATGGCTCGTCGTGATAAAGGCATTCTTGATTCCACACCACTGTTCTTCGACTGTTCCGTCTGTCGGCAGCTCCGAGGCTCGGGATTCTAGCTGTTCAACGTATGCCCTTTTCACCTCTGGATTCTCCAACCGGCGGACGTCGTATCGACACCCGACTTTCTCCTCGCGCCGTTGGACACGCGCAACTCTCAGTCGTATCTCGCCGAGGACGAGGTGATGGTCAGATGCAATGTCTGCGCTTCGCTTGTTGCGGACATCAAGAAGGCTCCTTCTCCATTTTCGGCTGATGCAGATGTGGTCAATTTGATTTTCTGTTCGGCCATCTCGGGATACCCAAGTGACCTTATGTGCTGGTCGATGGGGGAAGAGCGATCCACCGTCCATGTTGTTATTGCCACAAAATTCTACAAACAGCTCTCCGTTTTCGCTCATCTGTCCTAGGCCATGGCGCCCCATGATGCGCTCAAGGTCTTGATTGTCGGAGCCAATCTTTGCGTTGAAGTCGCCCAAATGGATTTGAATGTCACCCTTCGGAATTCTCTCCACCACGCTGTTCAGTTGACTGTAAAACTGCTCTTTCTCCTGCAAATCGGCAACGTCAGTTGGCGCATAACACTGGACCATTGTAAGGTTTCTAACCCGTGTTCTAAATCTGGCTACGATTATTCTTTCGTTTATCGGTTCCCATCTAATGAGGGCCGCGTAGGCCTGCGGGCTTAACAGGAAACCAACTCCTCGTTCCCGAGTAGCATGTTCTCCTCGTATGCCAGAGTAAAGCAGGACTTGCCCGGATTGTGTCTTGTGTTCTCCAGTATTAGGCCAACGGACTTCGCTCAGTCCCAGAATTTCAAGCTTGAGGCGGCTAGCCTCTCTAGCAAGTTGTTCCAGTTTGCCTTGTTGGGCAAGGGTTAAAACATTCCAAGTTCCAATTCGTGTCCGTGTTTTCATGCTAAAAGTTGTCGCCAAAGTTCCAGATCGGTCATTTCTTTCGGATTCCGTAACAAGTTATGAATCGGGAGCAGAAGATTGTTAGCCTAAAGTCCCTATCCCGCGATGGGGCTGCCATCTTGGACTTAGCTGGCGGGAGCCGCATTTCATAAATTCAGGCTGCAAGACAGACGCTGTTTGAGCCGCCCCTGACCTGGAGAACAGACGCTCGGTTGTTGTTGCACGCCGCCCCTGACCTGGGGAACAGACGCGTGCGGCCACCTTCTCAGTCTGCATGCGACCAAAGCATCCACCGGGGTTGGGTACCCGATCTCCGCTTAGGTTACTCGCACCCCAGCCGGCACCGCGGGGAGGCAGAGATAGGAGTTGTGAATAAGAGGTGATATGACCACTATGGGGTCTCGTGTTGCACATTATCCACCGTTTACCAGCCACCGTTTATACCGTGAGACGGTATACTATGAAAATAAAATAAATAAAATAATTATTGGGACTGTGATATTGTTGACACTATTTAACAACACAATTGTTTCCATCTTCTCCGAAATCAGTTCTTATTCGAAATAATAGTTTAAATTTTAAATTAATTTACGATAATACTCGAAAGCCCCATCACAGAGATTAAACCTATTCATCGTTTTCACACGAAAAGTTTGCTAAATTAAATCGACAGAGCAGCCAGTTCATGATGTCCCGGGGTGGCACCCGAAGCACTCCAGCATTCCTGGCCTGACCGTTCCGATCCAGATAGATGACGTTGATAGCTGCGGGTGGGGGAGGTGGAAGCGTTACGTTACTTGGCACGGTTATTGGAGGTAAAGCGAGGCTGGGTCGTGGTGCTTCCTCTTCCTGCTCTTCGGAACTTATCGAGTCGACAGGATCGTGGTTTTGGTGTGAGAACCCTCGAGGATCGACCAAATTGTTGGACAGGATATCCGAGGTCATCCGTTTGATCGGACCAGCCTGTGCGAATCCGAAACTCTGGAGGAAACTGTTGGGGGTGGTGTCCTCGGTTCTGGGATTTGGTGGATTGTAGGTACTTGTGGGTGGCAGATAAACTGGTTGCCGGGTTGTTGTCTTTGTGGGTGGATTGGTGGAAGGTTTGAAAGTTGGTGGCCACGTGATTGGAGGCCTCGTTGTTGGAGGATTCGTTACAGGTGGAACCGGAAGGTATTGATTCGATGGTGGTGGAGGCAGATAGGTATTCGGTTGACAATAAGTGGTCGTGACGAATGAAGTAACCGTGGTGGGTTTAATCGATGTTTCAGTTATGAAAAGCATCGATACGGTTACTGAAGTGCTCGTTAAGGTTTCCGTTTTGACGGATGTCGAGTATTGAGTGACTGGCGGTGGAGTTTGAACAAGCGTCGAAGTGTAGGTCGTAGGAATGACAACCGTAGACAGAACTGTTGATGTTAATACGTTTGTTGAAACTAAAGTGCTGAAGGCGGTCTGAGTAGTTGTTACGAATTGCGTTACGGGAGTTGGCGTTATGTAACTTGTGCTTGTGCTTGTAGAAATAATCGTTGTTGGTTCGATAGCTGTTGTAGTAATTGTTAAATAACCTGAAATTGTTTAAATAGTATATTAAATTTAATAAAATTAACTTTTGATAAAAATGTTACTAGTAATAGGAGGTGCTGTTGTTATCACAGTTGTCGAGCTGGTTGAAGTAAGCGTTAGGGTTTCGGTTTTCGGAACTTCCAACGGACAAGATGGTTTCGTGTAGGTGTACCCATCACTGAACGGGATCGATGGCTTGGTGTAGGTGTAACCCTCGAAGTGTTGCTGCTCTGTGAGTTCGTTCACATCCGGTAAGGATTGAATTCCACGCGCCAAGCATAGTAGCAGCTGTATGATGAGAATCGTTCTGCCCTGAAAAGCAAGAAATTTTTCATTAAGACTTGTGAGTATTAAAAGGAGGTTGTGTGAAAGCTACAGTGCTGAAGAGTAACATAAATTCTTGAGTAAATATGACCAAACGCTTATATTACTTATATAACTCTGCTTAAGAAATATTTTGATTTTTTTGTGTAAATGTAAATAACAGCGAGTATACAATTAACACGTTAAGGACCGCAGAAAAAATCTGAAATACCAAAATTCGGCATTATATATCTCAGAAATAACTAAAAATCCAACAAATTTAGTATCTTTGAGTTGCTGAAATTGTCGTGTTCAATATTGTAGAGTAACGTTAAATCATTAAAATCATAACATTTGCTTCTTAACACTAGAAGGACCGGCAAATTGAATACACCTATTCGGACCGTGACCAGTCAAAATGACTGGTAAAGGGGGAAATTTTTTATATCATAATATTTTTAACTTTTTTCTTTTCGAAATATTTTGTTATTCATTCAAAAACATTTTTGTTATAAAATGGAAATATTTTTTCAGTAAGCGCCGATGTGGTCTAGTGGATAGGCTGGCGCGAGTCTGGTATTGGTACGCCAGGCGTACTGGGTTCGATTCCCGGTATCGGCAAGAAAAACTTTTGGGTTCGAATCCCATAAGCGGGCCGACAGGTAAGATGTGTTTCATTATATAACTGACTATATAATTGGAATGTTCAATCAGTTGCCAGCTGGCCAGGTATATACACGGATGCCGGAATACCTGTAAGTAAACTAGCCCACCTGATTGATTCGTTCTTCCAAAATATACCTACATCAACACACGCAATACATTCACCACATAACAGTTCATACGAAGCCATGGGGTCCGGGTATGGTGGCGCGCTGCATTGGAGATTTGTCGAACCTAATAATCTAAGGAATGTATGTGAACCCATTCTTTGGCAGAAACTGCGGTGAATCCGTGCACCCATGGTGGATTACCAACATACAAAATGGAAATATTTTTTCACCATGGGTGCACGGAATCACCTCATTTTGGCATAGTTGACGAATGCGTGTATGTCATAAAATGAATATTTCAAATAATTATCAAAATATTAAAACACATTATCAATTTAATTATAAAATCATGTTAGATGGCTATGGATATCGACCATGGGTGCACGGTTTCACTTCAATTTGGTTTTAGTAGATATTTTCTAGCACCCATCGCTCCGAAATTTTTCAACACGTTGCCTATAAATTATACCTGATATTGTAGGTTTTGAAGCATATTTTTTTCTATAAGTAGAGCAATTTACCATTGGTGCACGAATTCACCGCCATTCATATAAAATCAATTTTTTTACATGCTCATGGTGAAGAATAAAGACTTTTACAGATTCAAATGAAAAATTGTGTTATATACATGGTTTTTCACTATGCGTGATCGGATTCACCGCGTTTTAGTCAAATATTGGACTTTTTGCCATTTTTTAAAAAGAATTTTTACAAATCTTAACTAAACCAAAGTCATAACCATGTTTTTCATGTTGAGACATAATGATATAAATAACGATTTTTATTTTAAGCTACGTTTTTGCATTCCTGGAAAAGAAATATTTCAATTATATCTTGAAATATTAAATTCAATTATTTATTATTAAAAACTAGGTTTTTGCAATCGTATATTTATCTGATAAGATCTGATCAACATCCAAAAAAATGGAAAACGGTTACCATGGACCGAGTGAATTTTAGGAATTATATGCATCAAGTTATGTCATGCGACGGAAAACAGTGAAAATAAAAATAATGAATCAACATTGTCAAATGTACACGTTGATTTGTTTTTCCTTAAAAGTTTTTTGATTGACTAATATTGCATTTCAAATACCTATCATATCTAACTCAAAAATATTTTGAGTTCTGAAGCAAGTTGAAAACAATTTATTTCTATATAATTTACAACGGCAAATTTACAGCCATTCCATGCTAACATGTTGAAATATCTTAGCGCCGATGTGGTCTATCAGATAGGCTGGCGCGAGTCTGAACTTGGTATGCCAGGCGTACTGGGTTCGATTCCTGGTATCAGGAAGAAAACTTTTGATTTCGAACCCCACAAGTTGCCGACAGGTAAGATGTCTTTTCATCTTATAACTGACTGTATAATAAGAATGTTCAATCAGTTGCTAGCTGGCCAAGTATATACACGGGTTCCGGAATACCTGTTGTAAGTGAACTTGCATTGGAAATTTGTCGAACCGAATAATCTAAGAATGAATGTGAATACATACTTGGGCAGAAACTGCGGTGAATTCGTGCACCCATGGTGGATAACCAATATATAAAAAATATTCCGTGCACCCATGTTGAAATATCATTTAAATCAGTGGTTTTCAAACTTTTTTCACTCACCGCTCCCTTTTGCAAAATTTTCGAGCTTTTCAGAAAATCTATTGAAAAAATGAAAATTTGGATAGTTGAAAAGCTATTAGCTTTTGACTTGATGTTGTTGTAAGGCTTAACTAAAAATTCATTTAAATTTATATGAGGCCCTCAGAGCCAAAAGCGTATCATAAGTGTGAAAATGGTCGATTTTGATTTAATAATGTCAATCGATTCTTATATTTCGAACTATATTTCATGATTTTTCAGATATTTAGAATTTTATTTGCATACTATTTTATTCGAAAGAAAAGAGCATTTTTTTAAATATTTGGAAAATTGGTAAACATGACTAATTAAAAGCGTGTTTTCTCGAAATTTGCTTTTATTCGCTTATAACACGTACTCGAGCGGGACAAATCCGAGATATTTTATCTAAGAAACTGGCAAAATTCGGGCATTTGATTTCAAAATCGTCGACCTAAAACCCGGATAATATCCAGATAAATTGTCTTAAAACCCAGGAATTTCTTAACAAAAATAAAAAAAAAAACTTGAAAAAACATTTTTTTTAAATTTCAAAAACTGTAACCGTTTGTTACAAAATTCTTGTTGTTTTTAAATTGGTACATTGTAAAGTTGAGTGAATGTTCATTTGTTTTATTTCTTGTTAGGGTTAAATACAATATTGTTAGATTTAAATTAGAATAAGAACATAATTTGTTAACACACTCGACAACATGGCACAAAGTGGGTTGAATGCAATGGGAAAATTCTTTCTTTTGCAAATGGAAGGAGATTGCATGCAACATCGTTGGTCGAGGAAAATGGTTGCGGCGTTAATGCTTTGATACTGGCGCGATTTTGCCAAAGCACAAAAGAGGTAAATTTATTTCAATTTGACCGGCAACGGTCATTAGTAAAACAGGCGTGAGTGTGATCAAACCGATAAAGTGGAGTAAGAAAGTGGTGAAAAGTGTCACGGTGGCCATCTTGGACTACTTGCAGGGCACCAGCCTTATTCAGGTAGAGTTGAACCTGCTCCACATACCAGTGGCCAACACTTACCTTGTTGAATTTCCTTTCATAGGACCTTTTTCCGTTTAATAAAAAACCCTTTCTCGCCACTCGAGCGGCAAGCCGTTTGAGTAGCCCCGATCACACTCTTCGGCCTAGTGGGCCTAGTAGCCCACTACGTCTAACCCGTAAAAGAGCGTCGAGATCCTCTGGTCTGCGGGCCATAAGTTGCTAAGGAGGATTATCCTTCGGGTCGGGGAAGACCCGATCCTAAATCCCAAGGAAGGCCCTTCTCGTTCCTACCAATCAGGTCAGCCTGGGTAGGTCGATTACGTCAAGGAAGGAAGCGCCTGTGAGATCCCCCCCCACTCCACGTTGGAGTCAGTAGAGTTTTCCCGAAGACTGACTCTTCAAGCCACCATTTTGTTCGGCGGTTGGACCAACGCGTCATCGCTGATCGCCAACATCGTAGCTACCACCCAGTTCAGCATCCAGCAAACAGCAGCGGAGAAGCAGCAGCGAGCGCTCGCCGGCCGACAGCAGCAGCAGAAGCAGAAAGATAAGTGCACAAGCCCCATCCACCCACACTACACATTACAAAAATACACACTTTAAAATTGAAATAGACCGGTTTTATTTTCCTTCAGTAGATTTCATTTTCTTTCAATAAATAATTCATTTTCTTACAATACAGTTTTATAATTTTTATGAGACAAAACAAACGAGCCTTTGCTGTACCGTTGAACGCGTAACCCCTCCAATTACCCTGTGGTTCGCCGACTCTGAGACGAAGCCAAAGAGTCTCGTGCCACTGAGCTAGCATTCGTAAATAGCACATTCCTAGTACTTATAAATAGTTATTCATTGAATAGTTTCAAAACACAGTTTGATTTTATTTAATTTGTTTTGGCAAATGAAGTGAATAATTTCTGGCAACCGGGCCGGATCGGACTTTTGACGATTTTTTTCAATAAATATCCGGGCAATCTGGCTACCTTAACGTATACCCATTTGGTTCCAAGGGTCTCATATTGCTTCAAACCTCCAGTAAACACTTGATGCTATGTAAAGTTTCCTGGACACTTATTTAAACTGATTAATAAGTTTAATATCAAATCATATATCTTAAATATTGGTAAACAAAATTTTCTATTTACCATTAATTTGCTTTAGTGTTGAAAACTAAATTGCGTTATTGAATACAAATACTGTAAAGCCGGTAAAATAACGTGAGAATAGTATTACTTCTCGATATCTGAATTTGAGTCCTGTTCAAAGCTATGCAGCATTCACGGGTCTAAAAGTTAAAAAAAGATTCTAATAACTAAATCCAGGCAATGTTCGTGATAACCGAAAAGATTAAAAGTTTATCCATGGCAAATGGCACAATTGTTTTTTATGCATCAAATAAAATAGAGATGAACAAATGAGAACTTAAAATAAAAATTCTCTAATCTAAAATAATTCTTACACAATTTCTTAGAAAAAAATCCATCACTAAATCACAGATATCGCCTTTGAATACAGATTTTTTTCAAATGTATTTTCTGTTTATCCGAATTTTTGAGACAATACATTTTAAAGATTATCAAGCATTACCATCTAAAATTATTCTTGTTTTACCCATACAAAATCAGTGACAATTTAAAAAAAATCTTTTAGTTACATTAAAAAATAATTATTGAGATACTGGAACAAAAAATTTGCTTGCAGCTCTGTGAAATCATAAATATTTTAGTCTTCAACCTGATGTCTAGTTTTGTAACGTAATTTTATTTTTTGCATCGAACTTACTCGTTGTTATTCCGGAGTAGGCGTTGATCGTTTCGGAACGAACGCGTTTTTTTCGCTTTTCGAAAGTTTCTAGGAAAAAATCTTATTCAGGTGGAAAATAGTAGGAAAAATTAGAAAATATCACTAGCTAATCACGGGATCTGGTGCGCATTTGATGCGATTGTTTTAAGATGTGTTTGTAGTCCTCGGGTAGTTGAGTGTGTATTGAACTGCAAATACAAATTTATTTTTCGTGATGACAGTGACAAGTTTTGATATAACTCAAAGATCCACTGAAGAAAATTAATAATTTTTGCAAATTAGTCAATTGTTAAGTGCGGTAATTATGTCCGGTGTATTTTGATTATCATTCGTACAGAGAGAACGTCTGTCATAATAGAGAACAAAGTTAAGTGAATTTTTGAAAGGTGTTGAGGGCATGGAATATGGGTTATGCTGCAATGAAGGCTGAGACAATAAATGACGCCCTGGCCAAAGTGTTAAAGTAGAGATCGAGGGGGTCTCGGGAATGTGTGCTCAAATTTAATTAAATGATTCCTGGAGGAAGATTTTGAAGATCAATGTTGTTCTCGTGGGTTGAAGTTGGTCCGACAGAAATATCCTAGTTTAATTTGGAAATAGCTGCTTGTTGAAACTTTTTTCTATGCCTGCTTTGTAATTTTTTTTATGATGTAGATTGCAAATGCACTTGAAAGTAGCATTTGAGTGTATTATGTTGGATGGATTCTTGGTCCTTGGCATCAGAAAGTTGCAGTTTGACGCACATCAATGCATGGGCCGCTAAAAAAACTGAAATCTTTTGTGGTATGATGATAGGTAAGTATCCTTTCATTAAAGATATGCTGAGGTAAGTATAAAAGAGATTTGTGGATGCTGATAAGGTAAGATGTAAAACATGATTGAAAATGTGTTAATATTTTTTGATTATAAATAGCTTAACTCTATTAGTGGGGATAAGAGGGGGTAGGACAGGGCATCAAACGAGCGAAAAACTGATATACAATGGATTGTGGGTTCAAGCCAGCCGGAGTATCTCGGCAAATTTGGAATCTTGAGTAGGCTGCTAAGGTAGGGTTGCCATCCGTCCCGCAAAAGCGGGACATGTCCCGCTTTTTTGTTGATTGTCCCGCTGTCCCGCTTTTTCCTCAAAATGTCCCGCTTTTTTCATGGAAAACTTTTACAAAGACTTACACTGGAAAAAATCAAACTTTATCCTCAATTTCAATTCATTGGTTAACCACAAAAGTTTTTCTAATACGTCTTTTTTCTCAAAATAAGCAACACAACACAAAAAAAAATATCAAATACGTATTGATTTTCCAAATAAGCATAAATTTTTCAGAGTTTACATGACAATACTGAAAAACCCTAAAGTAACCGTAAGATTCTGATTCAGTTAAACTTTTTCGGAGCACGTTCAACAAATGCAAATACATTTGGTATGAAGAAAGTATTGTTTAAATTGCTTCCAAATGATTAGAAATCTTAATTTTCCGACAGAACTTTGGTTAAATTGCCTTTTATCATACAAAACCTTTCTCGACTCAATTGTCCAAAGTATATAATGTTGGAAATTTTTCATGAGTTTTCAAATTTTTAAACAAATTTGAAATTTATATGTTATTGCACACAGGTTTTTTTACGCGATATCAAAGTCGCCGTAGGACATGTAGGACTTGAAATATGTCTCTCGAATAACGTGGAAAATAACCTCGTTTATGGGGAAAAAACCGTGTAAATAGTAGTTGTGTAAGAAAAACTGAGGAAAATCAATCTGCGTTAAAAAATGAGAAAATGTACTTTCCATGAATAACTTTTGCTGATGGTATACGTATACCTTTTTCAATATAATTAAGCTTTTTTTAAGAGTTTCTTAAATGTCCCGCTTTTTTTGGCTGTGTCCCGCTTTTTTGTCGTGAGATGTCCCGCTTTTTTTCGAAAGTGTCTGGCAAGCCTACTAAGGTATCTTTTCAGGATTCTCTATTTGTTTCGAACAGTTGGAAGGGAGTGAGATGAGTCAAACCTGTCCCAAGCCAGTGCACAGTAGACCGCTGCAAAAACTGACTTTTTGCTCCCATGTGTTTTTCCGATTCCTTTTTGCTCTCCAATCATCTGTGTTAAATATCAGATGATATGGTTCATCCCTGAATTAGCGCAACGGGTTTTAAATTTGTATGGAAATTAGTATGGGGAAAGTTTTTTTTTTCAGATTAAAATCGCTAGGGAAGCGATTTTGGGTTTTATGCAAAAAATAACTTTTTCAATGGGCTACTGCATTCTCAAACTTCAATTTTTACTAAGGTTACTTTCAGCTAGATGGTACCAGAAAAAAGTTAAAGCAATCTGTAAAAAAAAAACTCATTCTTAGTAGATCAACAGTCAAAACTGTCAGCAGCACTGGAATCCTGAACTTGCATGCAATATTCCTATCTGAATTCTTGAATACAAGCTACTGCGTGGCATACACAAAGGCGTTTTAAATCGGGTAACGCAGATAGAAAAAAACTACAGCACTATGTAAAAAGTAAGATACAAACTTTTTGAGATTATTGGAGATACACGGTGATAGATGTGGTGAAACGATCCCGAAATTCACAACCAAGTTGAAAAATAAGATTAAGTTACGCATGTGGTATACCTTTGCATACCGCGAGCGGTCAAATGACGGCAAACACTTTCCTCTAAAACTCTCTTCTACAAAACCTAAAACAGATTTTCTACAAAGTTTATAGTTTTGGATAGCTCGTAATGTGACTCAAATACGATTTTCAGACAAAATTTAGCTACAATTATTTTTCTCAAAGTTATTCTAAGTCAAAGAAAAAAATTCGAAAAACAGGCTTCGTAAAAAGGCTATAAATCAGTTATTAAGTACTAGGAAAGAATTTCACTTAATGCCTGAGAACGCTGCGCTCCAGTGCAAAGCCAAATCTAGGTGCTAGAATAGTCTCAGAAAAGGCAGATTGATAAAAAGCAAAAATAGAAACAGCTACCTTTGAAAAGTCGTCAAAAAATCTGTGTTTCGTGTTTTAGAAATCTAAAGATGCTAAAATGTCAATAACGTCAAATTTCCATTTCACTTTACAAGAATTTTCTACTGTAACGGGAACAGCTTTGTCGGTTAATTTATTAAAAATTACGATTTTTACACCAATTTTTTACATTTTTAGTGGCCATGATCTTAAGAAATTTTCAAAAAAATATTTCCATATGTGTAACATATAGCATCTAACTTCAGCGTTCTCAGGCACTTAGTGAATTTTTTTTTTTTCGAGTACTCAATAACTGATTTATAGCCTTTTCCCGAAGCCTATTTTTTCGAAAAAATTAACTTTAGTTATGGTTTTGGACCTGATTTTAACATTTGAAAAAAAATCATTTCCTGTGGATTCTATGAATCAGTGAAAACAAATGATTCAAGAGGTTTTTTACCGAAATCGAATGAAAATTATATAAGTTATGTTTTTTTTACTGTAATAATGGTGCTTTTTCTCTAAATAATTCCACCATAGTGTAAAGTAAAGTTATTAAACTAGTTTATGAAGAATTCAACATTATAAATCTTCACATGTTAAACGGACTGACTTTGGACTAATTTCTGACCGATTTCGGGCCTGCAGCGGTCTAGTGCACAGTGGTGCAGAACATCAATCTAGCTGTACGAAATTATTAGCGCCCAGGGATGAAGAGATAGACATTTGCTGTCTTCAGCAACATTGTTCAGTTTTACATGGAGCATATTCAAGTACCAAAATTTTTGCCGAGGGGTCCACCGATAGCGAGATAAAAATGCTAACTTTCTTGTTTTTCATATTAGGGCTTTGATGTCTTCGACAAAGTTATTTATCTGATCAAAATACATAAGTTTGTTGAATATGTCAAAGTCCTATTACATCACCCTCAGGAGTTAAAGTCAAAGTAAAAAAAATCTCTTGAAAAAACAGTTTTTTGAACCTGACACGTTGTAGATTGGATAAAATGGTTTGCTGTCTTTGAAACAAAGTTGTAACAAGCCACGATCTACAATTGTCTCATACATTATGATGGGTTTAGAAGTTACTGAAGCTCTATAGAAAGCATTTAGTGTTTTTTTATTGGCAGTTTTGGAAGGCTCGTCCATCGTAAAGTGCACATTTTCGCAACACCCCCTTTTATGTGATTATTTTTGATGATAAGTGGAACCATTTCCGTTTGAAATTAGCGCGGAAATCGGTGGAACTAGTGAAGATTTGAATGATTGAAAATACACATTTTATGTAAAAATTACTTATAGAAAAAAACGATAAAACATTTATTTGATTAATAAAATGTTGCAGTTTTCTTTTATATATTTTGTTTTAATAAAAGGCATTTAAAATCGATTAAAACTTATGACTCAACGAAAAGACAAAAGCAAATTGCTTGTAAGATTGGTTACGTGGATACAGTAACTTGGAACCAGCTGAAGTAGTTATATTTTAATGGCAAAATTCTATTATTCATTTATATCATATCAAATACTAATTTAGTGCTCTACCTAATTTGACAGATAAATTCCATTCATTTTCTTGGGTTTAAATGATTTGAAAAATCGAATTAAAATGTCTTTTAATCAAACAAAATATTTAAAAGGAAACTGCAACACTTTATTATTAAATTAAATATTTTAACCTTTTTTCTATAAGTAAAATAGGTAATTTTTACATAAAATGTGTATTTTCAATCATTCAAATCTCTACTAGTTCCACCGATTTACCCGATAATTTCAAACGGAAATGGTTCCACTTATCATCAAAAATAATCACATAAAAGGGGGTGTTGCGAAAATGTGCACTTTTCGATGGACGAGCCTTCCAAAATTGCCAATAAAAAACACTAAATGTTTTCTATAGAGCTTCAGGAACTTCTAAACCCATCATAATGTATGAGACAATTGTAGATCGTGGCTTGTTACAACTTTGTTTCAAAGACAGCAAATCATTTTATCCAATCTACAACGTGTCAGGTTCAAAAAACTGTTTTTTCAAGAGATTTTTTTTACTTTGACTGTAACTCCTGAGGGTGATGTAATAGGACTTTGACATATTCAACAAACTTATGTATTTTGATCAGATAAATAACTTTGTCGAAGACATCAAAGCCATAATTTGAAAAACAAGAAAGTTAGCATTTTTATCTCGCTATTGGTGGATCCCTTGACAAAAATTTTGATATTTGAATATGCTCCATGTAAAACTGGACAATGTTGCTGAAGACATCAAATGTCTATATCTTCATCCATGGGCGCTAATAATTTCGTACAGCTAGATTGTTGTTCTGCACCACTGTGCATTGGCGACGTGGAATTCGTTCTACTGAGCCACGCTTGCGATCATTGAATTTGAAATGCGTTTTTTTTTATCGGTTAAAAAATTAAGGGGGGGGGGGGGGGGGGGGGGTAGGGTCTAACACTTTCAAAAAATCGATTTTTTTATATTTTTATTTTCGTATTGTAGAACATTTCAAGAATGTTGTGTCAAATTTTCAAGTCAATTGAATCAAAACTGTAGAAATTATAGGCCTTTAACTCCTCCTATCTAATACTGCAAGAAAGCAAGAGCAGAAACTTCAAACGCGTTTTTCTCGAAAGCACATTTTTAAAGTCCGTGGACATCGTCATTTGAAAACTACTTATCCGATTCTTTTCAAATTTGGAACATATTTTCTACATAAAACCAGACCCAAACGTTTTTCTTTTTTTTTTACTTTGGAGAGATTTTAAAGACAAAAAATGGCGGATTTTTTCGTGAAAAATCGTAGTTTTTACTTCAAACAGACACAAAAATTTCATAAATTTTTTTTCAAGTTAAATAAAAACGTTGGGGTCCAGAAAAACATCTTTTAAAAATACTTTGCTCTGATTTTTTGACTTCAGATGATTCTGTGCTGAGATACAGTGCCCACCGCAAATCCTGTTTTCTAAAAGGCATCCTCGAAAGTGCTCCGTCACCGGCTCATTTTTCAATACTTTTCTACGAAAAAATTATTAAATGTTCTTTTAACAATGCTTTGTATAATGCAAAAAATTTGAATACATTTGTTTGAACGATAGCTCTAGAAAAAAATCGTGAAAATGGTGTGTTTTTTTTACCCGTTAGACCCTACCACCCCCCCCCCCCCCCTTAATTTAAAGCTTGACGAAGCTTAAAAGGAACTATTGATTTAGAATATTTTTCATGTTGCATTTCAGGTTTAATGATTTAAGGTGGATGTGAGTAGTCAATCAAGCTAAGCTAAGATTCTGTACGCATGATTATGAAAGTTAAATACATTTCAACAAAACTGTTAAAAACCTTGTTTAAATTTTTAATTTATTTCGTCTTCGTAATATCGATAGTTTTTTTCATGCCATGCTATATGCGCATATTACCGCATTTAGGAAATTCCCCCTACCATTAAATCTACTAAATTCTTGGAATCAAAAATCCTTTAAAGAGCTTCGCGGCCACAAAAAAAACAGTCGCAGGCCAAATGTGGCCCGCGGACCTTGTTTTGGCCACTCATGATTCAAATTAACATGATTTTTGAACAGCTTTGCCAGAAATAATTATGATTTTTTGTAGTGGTAATATGTATGGGAGAGTGGGGATTCATGGGCCACTTTTTGCTGTGCTCCATGATTTCTTTATTAAAAAAGATTAAATGAAAAAAAATGGTATGGTTTTTCACATTTCTTACGTATCACAAGGTTATTTTTTAGATAAGTAATATTCCCCAAGTTCTGATTGTTTAAAAAAAATGAATATTTTTTGGCTTTTGAAACATGGTGGGGAATCGTTGGCCACTATATCCAAATTGACCAAATATCATGCAAAGTTTATAAGTTGACCACAAACAGTAATTTGATAATTCATTTCGTAATTTTAAAGTAATTTCAGATGATGAAATTAAAAAGAGAGTTCTATATGATCTGTATGATATAGGATGGACCAAATATTTTCCATGACTCTTCATTTAGCATAAAAAAACGTACTTTAAGCTCTAAATGTGTATAAAAATATAAAAATACAAGCGATGATTTACGAATTGGTTGCGTTTGTGTGACTCATTGATGTTTCATCTAATATTCCTTTTTCACGGGAAAGAATATGACCAATCTAAGAACATAAGCGTATGAGCTTATGTATGTTATGAACTATAGGTTTTGGCATCGATGAAATTAGCGGGTTCTTGTATTACTATGTAAGTAGTTTTTTTAAATTTTTTCAAGCTTGGTAAATAAAAGAAGCATATGATGCGTATTTAAATCAACAACATATAGAAAAATATGCTTACGCAAAGCGACGACGATGTCAGTTGGATTGAGATTTTTATCTCAACACACATCTGAGATATTCAGAGTGGCCCACGTTTCCCCATGGCCTACGTTACCCCCCTCTCCCCTACCATTTTTCCCAAAGTTTTCATCTTAAAACCATTTGAGGTTGCCTTAGAGTTATTCAATTTCACTAATTATTTTAACAGATTCTTATTTTGATAAGTTTTTTTTTTTTTTTGTTTCGATTATAGTCGTTTTACCATTTTTATGGCATTCGCGACTTTATCAACGTTGCAGTTGGCGGATCGTTATTGAAAAACCATCCGGTACAACTGTGTTCGATGTTTACTCTTGGGCTCGAACTCGTGGACATCGGCTCAGGAGGCAACAGACTTGCCAACTGAGCTATATCACAAGCCTTATTTTGATAAGTATATCAACCTTAGCACGTAGGAGTTGTTCAATTTTTGGGAGGAGTAATTTTTTTAATCTTCACCACCGTTTATTTTGGTGATAAGATTTTTTTGCTAAGCCAAACTTGGAACCCCCCAGAAATTTGAATCCTTCGCACGGTTCTGTGTTATTGTGTCGATTATGCTCACATTCGATCGTTTGAGGGAAATGTTCGTTTATCTTACACAAATAATAAACTTCATTTAGTGAACTGACTCACAAGACAAATAGTCGATTCAAAATTGATCTTATTTCTGTTTACAACGATGGTATTATGAATTGAGCGGAACACTTTGATGGAACTCAACAAAAATAATCGGATATCCTTACAGTCAGTCAGTTCGACCACTGCATTCCAAAGGGTCTGAAAGCCTAAAGATCATAAACTAAACCACGTGCCACAACTGGTTCTTCACCCTACGACCTTTTACAGTGAACGACCTCCCCAAATGCACAGACCAAAAAATTAACTTTGATTAAAATTCACAGTTACTCAATCAGTATTCCAGCAGCTGAACGGAGTTTCCCAACACCGGAACAGAACCTGCTTTGGGCACACCGTTGTGTCCGATTCCGCCCCCTATTTTTGGGGGGTAGCCATCGTTCGAACGTTCTCGTTAGCTGTGTCGCCGATTAATTGTTGCATCGTTCCATTGTGCTTTTTCGCCTCGAATAAAATATCCAAAATTCTCATCAAACACTTGTTGCAGCAGCATTAGCGCACTTAAACCTTGCTGTTCTTCTCGGCTGTCCGAATTTTGTACCGAGGTAAGTGTCGTTTAGATTTTAATTTTTGGCGACCTTACTAAGTCCAACCACACCGATAGAAAATAAAAACAGCAACGCAGATCTGTACACATAAATCTTCTTTTTCTGAGACACAACTGGTGCACTGACTATCGCAGATTAAAAGATTGCTCAATTCACTATATCTGCAATTGTTTTATTTTTCATTTAATTTGAAACATTTATTTATAACATTTACAACATTTTAATTACCATTTTGAAGGCACTTGTTGCTTCAAACCCAATCACTTGTGAAGCTTTTCTGATGCGCATGAATTTTCACATTCACTCATTAAAATACACTGTCTTTTTCAAGACCTGATTGAATCAGATTATCCCTTCTTAAACACTTTTAGAAAATAAATCCTTAATCCAAAGGATTCGCTATCACTTTCAGACCCCTCCTCTCCACTGATGCCCGACTAGCATCCACACAGCGCAACTGCCAAAATTGGACTAATCCATCTCGGACCCCAGGTGTCTTGTTTTTAATCGACTCTAATTAGAACCCGCTCGTGGCAGGTGTCTTCTTGCTGATAGAGAAGGCGCCAAAACAAAGAGACATGATCAAAAAATTTGGTCTTTGCACCCCTAACCCCTATCTGCTGCTGTTGTTGGATGCAGTTTAGATGCTTGAGAGACTCTCTTGTAGTTTTCCGCCAATTTTCGGCAAAGTGAGCTTACGTTTTATGGCCCTCTTAAAATCATGCCTTTAGGAGATGAAACCGGCGATTCTAGGATTAATTCAACTATTAGCTGCATAGGAGCTGAAGAACTTTTAGAGTATCGTATTTTGCTAGTCATTTCCATCAACTTTATTTATATGACAGATACAAAATCGACTGTGTCGGCTTATTCTGAAAAAAAAAATGCTGCCCGCTTGATTCAAAATAAGCCGATTTTGGTGAAAATCTCAAGATGAAGATGATGTGAGCTTAAAGCAAATATTTCTAAAAATCGCTAGCTGACTTACACCACTTTCAATTTCCATCGCTAAAAATTGATTGATTCAACCTAGCAACCGATAAAAACTCTGTCCAGTAATGGAATTCTTACCATTTTAATCATTCAGTAATTTGTTATTCACAAATTGTTCGTGCCGTTCACAAATGATCATTCAGTCTTTTCTCTAAAAAGTTAAAAAAAAACTACTGCACATGGTGTTCTGCGCGAAACATATCTGGCGTTTCCCGTTTTATTTTTCTGCATCATTCATCTTTCAAGCAACTTTTTTTTATATATTTCGGTATCGTAGCA
Organism: Uranotaenia lowii; assembly: GCF_029784155.1. Classification (NCBI taxonomy): domain Eukaryota; kingdom Metazoa; phylum Arthropoda; class Insecta; order Diptera; family Culicidae; genus Uranotaenia; species Uranotaenia lowii. The sequence goes on from NC_073693.1 coordinate 141,495,443, forward strand.
TGAATGAACATAATCGTGCGGGAAAAATATCGCCATATGAATAGATCTCCTTCTAAGTTTTGAAATAGTTATCGAAAGCTTCAAAAGGTTGAAGGGTTGTTTAAGGTTTAATGATGGTCTTTTATTTTAGTTAATGACATGTTGAGATGATGTATGTATCTATTGTACTGACATGACGTCTTTCGCGAAATACATTTTCAATTTTTAACTACACAGATCAATTCTTTAAGGCGTCTGTCTTTCCAAAATATCTTTTCTCGATTGGCCTCTTTTTTCACTGTTATTCAAGAGCTTTGCAAATACGGAATCACAGACACTTTTCAAACCATCTTCACTAACGCTTTCCTATATACAGGCTTTATTCAAACTGCCCTCCATCGGCGACATTCACGAATTTATGCATACTCTCACATTTCAACTTAACGAAGGCTCTGGCCTTCCCATTTGCACGTTCAAGTTTATCTAAATTCAATCAGCTTAAATATTTTTTTCTATTCAGTGTTCTTATTTATTCTTCTATTCCCTACATCTATCAATAAACATTTGGTGGCTTTGTTAAATTAGAGTAGCGACGAAAACAGACAATGTTAATAAAATTGTTACTAGTGAAATAAGCATGCCGTGAAGAATTTACAGCACAGAATAATATTTTATTTTTTATTGTGATAAACAGATAAACTTATAAGCTAACATTCATTCAAGCAACAAGATTTACTCAGCTCTCTATAAAATATTTTGTATATTTTATTAGCTGACCCGATGTGTTTAGTAACACCTTTTAAAACTATTTGAATTTTTATCAGCACGTCAAATTTAGCTGTGTGGCAGCGGCGTAAAGATTACTGCCACGGGGATACTGATCCATGTCGTACGAAGCGACTTATCCAATAGGTACTTCTCAGACACGTTATCTCATATTTCTGTCCATTGGGTCCATTGGAAATCATTGAGGTTGAGAATCAATCTGGGAGGGGGAGAAATTAGATCAAGGTCAATTATAGCATGCAGAGTTCAGAAATGTTTCAAGTTTAAAACATTGGAAGCATTTTTTTTGTATCTGAATCAGTTTTGAATTGTTGCTGGTATTCTTGAACTTTTGGACGTTTTATCACTCGAGAAGGATATGCCAATAGCGCATATATTTATAATACATGCATTTGCATAAGCTGTATTCCTCCATATTCTCTTGTGTTGGCAATTCGGATTATGATATTTCATTTAACTAATCTCTTTGCTCTCCTAGGAACTCCGTTTTATTAAATCTTTTCACATGTGTTCAAATGTGAATTGCTTTTATGTACGCATGGCTCACGGTCCCATTGTTTTTCAGCTATCTGTTAATAATAACCGATTTGAAATCATAGAAGAATATGATCTAAATTACATCAGTTATATCTGTAACATCAAGCGCATTGTGTATTGCAATTTTTATATTTTCCTTATATTGGACAAGTGTTCAGACCCTTCTAAAGCATGGATCATCTTAAATCTGAACGCATTAAAACGGGTCTATCTCGGAGCTATGTCAACGAAATACAATTGTTTTGTACTCAAAATGTAGGTTTTTTTAATGCACTACAATAGAAAAATAATAAAAAAATTATTTCGATGTGGTTTTGATGAAATTTCGAACTTTTTGTCGAATGACACATGACAATTGCCCAAAATTTTTCGATAGGGCGGAATTGAGGGCAGTTGAGTGGATTCATGTCCTTTTCGACAAAATCCACCCCGGTGTCCCGATACCAATGCAGTACCTCTTTGCTGTCGTGGCAGCTTGCCAAATCTGGCCAAAGCCTTACTGATCCTTTGTGAGATCTAATGTATGGAAGAATAAGTTTTCTCAGGCACTCCTCCTTGTACATCTTGGAGTCCGTGTTCTTGTTTGTCACAAAAACCGGGTTTTTTTGTATGCAGCTGCAAATTCCTTGTCAGATCAAACACTTTTTTGTAAACTTATCGTCAAAACGAATTTGAACTTACCGGAGACATAACCCCGACCAGTGGCTTTATAAAATTTTTGGCCAGGAAGCTGCCAAAAATCCATCATCACGTACGTTTCGTCATCCATGAGGATGCATCCGTCGTACTTCGTTAGAACCTTGTTGTATAACTTCCGGGTCCGTCCTTTGGCTTCTACATTCTTCTTCAATGTCCGGTTTGGTTGCTTACTGGCCCGATAAGATCGTATTACTTCGCGCAGACGAATCCTTCTGACGGTGCACCGGTCGGCGTTGAATTTCTTGGCAATGTCATAGTCCGACTACCCTGTGTTTTCCTTGATCGTTCTTAACACCTTCAAATGCAGTTTCCGATCCTTAGATCCACTATAACGCTTGGTATGAACCTGGCGATCGATAGTATACATCTCACGGAACCATTTGAGAACGCTGCACACAGTCGATTTGACCATTTTTAGAGGTTTCTGACATGGGTGTCCAAAATTAATTTTCATCACGCAGCTTCCATCAGGTGTAACTTTTTTGAAACAAAACGAATCATAATGAAATTTTCAGCACTAATAGAAGAAATATTTCCGAACAAATTATTCTAGAAGATTACTAATGTTATGATGCATCAATATGTTGGAAGCCATGTATCATGGACTCAGGATGGTCATTAGAATCAGCAAATTTAAATCTAAAACCTAGTGTTCTCTACTTTTTTTTTACTGAAAATTTTGATTTACAAAAAATTGTGCTGATATGAAATATTCTGCAACAAACCTATTACAGTCTCAATTATATTTTGTGTTTTTTGCGAGGTGCAAAGAATTTGAAAGCTAATTTTGACTAATTTAGATGTTCTGTCTGGATCTATAGATGCAGTTTTACTGTGAGCTTTTATTTTTTGAATAACTTTTGCAAATATTTAAAAATTATTTTAGAAATTTATGCATTTTGACAAAACTTTAAAACAAAAAAACACGAGATCTAAAAATCAAGGTATTAATCAATTTTCAACTTTCCTCAAGACATCAAGTCATTCTGAATTCTGCGAAAAGGTTATAAAGGTTTTCAATTTGTGTACTTTTCCTCATTTTTATTGAAGTTCAAACCAAATTGAATTTAAAATATTTTTAAAGAAAAAATCTAATCGTTTTGCAGGTTTGAACATTTTTATTAAGTGTAGAATTTACCTTTTTTGGATTATGCATCATCATCTTTGAAATATTATTTCTTAATTAAATTAAATGGGTATCTATAGTAAACAAATTCAGAATGAGATTTCTTTTTCTGTAGCCGTAGATGTGTTACTTCATCAGTTACCAATTATTGATTTCGCTTAAAACTGATGCATTTTAAAGCTTATAAACTCCATATCACCAAAACGCAAGGTGATAGACAAAATTTGAAGAAAATTCTAGTTCAGGACGCTGTTCCTTAAAGTTATCAATTAAATTCTTTTTTTAATCTTTTTAAAATGATTGGTCGAGTTTCATGAAAAAAATCCTTCTTAAATTTTAAAAAAATCATATTTTGATTTAATTTTCAAATAAATTGAACGAATTCTGAAGAATTTTTTTATATTTTTATGAAATATTTTTCTTAAGTTTCTTTTTGTTTGTCAAACCTGATATTTTGGGTTCTAAAAACATAATCTACTGCTTTTGAAACTATATTTTTAAAAAGAAAAACATAGTTTCCATCTTCTGTCCTATTCAGTACCTAATATTGCAATTGATAGGGACAAAATTTCGCCGTCGACCGTGGCCTAGAGGATAGCGTTCAAGTCTTCTAAGCCAGAGGTCATGAGATCGAGTCTCGGTCACAGCATACATAGTACTCTTTCTGTGTGTTGATGATGTTATATTAGTAAAATGCTAGCCATTATATATCCTTGAAAGTTGTACGCTTTAGTCTTAGTTAGAATTTAGATCTCTTCAAAGAAACATGAAGTTTCACTGAGATCCTATATGTGTGTGCTCGTTGTTTTTAAATATTCAAATCTTCAAATTTTAAACTTCGATTGAAATTTTTTAAAAATTTATCTAATTTTCATTATTTGAAATAATATTTTTGAATCGATCATGAATTTAATTTTATCTAATCTCAATTGATTTGATTCGAAGTAGCAACTTAAAAAAAATAATGCGCAATTTTAACTTAATTTGTGGTTTGAATATCTACAACAAAACTTGGAATTTATTATTTTTCATTATTATTAGTTTCTTATTGGTCATTTCCCAATCCGTAATTTGTCAGTATAGTTGAACATGAATACAACATGTATATATGTAAATATAAATATAAATATGTATATGTAAAAAATTATAATGAACTTCAGAACTTTGTTTGCCTTTTGTTTGAAATACTGGATGAATTTTAATAAAGAAAAGGGTTTTATCTTTGACTTTGATCAAAATTAAATGTTTACTTCTTTTCATCGAATAAAATTCAATTAACTACTATTGAAGTTCAAAATGTTATTTTCCTAATCGAGAATTCACATTTCTAATCGGGATAATTTTTTCCAAATTCAAGATACCTACTACAGTGGATTTTTTCAATCAATACTTCCATTGAAAATGAAGAAAAGAAATGTGAAAAAAGATTAAATATAATTTTTTTTTACAGTTTTTTTTCTTGGTTAATTTTTAACGTGATCTCGTGATACCGTGATCTATTGAAAATATGAATTTATTATTTTTTGGGCTTGTGTGATAATTATAAGTTTGAAAGTAGTTTAGAAATCAATTTACCTATTTCTTGTGTATTTTTAGCTTTGTTATTATGTTCGGCTAAATTTGAGTTTTGAGTTTGAAGAGTTGTGCAAGATTTTATTCTAAGCCTGGATTTTTTATCCAAAGTAAAAGTACAATTATTTATAATATTTGATTACTTCCATGTAAATGGCCAAGGAAGGTAGAGTTCCATTTGTATGTGTTGTTTTACTTTAAAATACGTCATATTTTCTAATTTTCTATAGTTTAGTAAACTCTCTCAAATTCTTCTAGTTTAAACCTAAGACAAGTAATCAGTCTGATTGTTGCAGCTCAGCATCCGCCGAGCATGAGGTCAATCGTTCCATCAGTTTCAAGTGGTTCATCTCTTCCGAATCTTCAGACGAGCAAAAGCCAGACCAGAAGGTATGTATCTCTTTACGAGCTCATTGTTTAGTGAGTGAAGTCTACTTTTTGACCAGCTGAGCGTGTAGTTTGACTCAATCAGTATGCACTCTAGTACTCAAAAGATCGAGCTATTATAAACCAGATTCCGATAACTAAATACCTTAACACTTACAAATAGATTTAAACACTTTACACTTAAAGATTTATGATCTTGTTCCAAAGTACCATTTGAAGTTTCATGGTTCCAAATACATACATATAGCCGAGCTTTGCATAGTTTAATGGGATCTTAATTGGCCTTTTGCCCTGAAGAATAATTTTAATTTCCGTTGCAAATTAAACTTACGATCTTTTCAAAAATTTAATGAGAGCTTGCAGATTCCTTTGCACTTTGTTTCGAAAGGATATTGGAGGTGTTTTGACAAAATTTTACTTTATTTGAGTTTTTTTTTAAGTATTTGACAACTTATTTTTTTTAAGTGATAACTGCAGACAAGAATGACTAACTTTTCAGATTAGTTTGTTTGGAAACATAAACGTTAGAACAATACACACTTTGGATGATAAATGACCAGGCATGGTTTGTACCTTCTCTGACGGCCGACGATAATCCAGATATCCACAATGCTTCTTATCTTGATCTCAAACGCCGCCAGAGATGGTCAAAATTTGCCTAATTTTCACAAGTTCACACCCACGCCCCTCCTCTCGAAAGCTAGCTCGTTTGGCGGTGGTGGTGGCCCGAATAAAATATTTTATATAGCTCTTTTTGGCGCCCCTCAGTTTAAGTAGTTATTGCAAGATTTCATCAGCGTCTAACTGCAACAAACTGCAACAACTTCATCCGGCCCAGCAACGGCCATGAGTAGATAGTTTGGTTAGGGAATTGCAGAAACCGCTTAGCCAAAACAAAGTCTTCGCCAGAATAATAAAAACGGTAATAGAATGCACCCCCGAAAAAGGCCTTCTCTCGCAAAATTTACATATTGTCATCCAAAGATGAGCTTTTGCTTGTTTTGATCAGGGTACAAACTTTTTTCTGTTCGTAGATCATTTTTGATTGCGAAATCACAGAGACCGCCGTTCATCGCGGACATTAAAATTCATCAAACAGAATGAGATCGCCGAATGATGGGAGATTGCCACCGGGTAGTTTTCATACTTTCTGTTGGTTTTATCGTTGATGGATCGTTTTGTTAAAGCTCTCAACTGCCTTCCACCTACTTTGAATCATGGCATGGATTGTGGTGTCAAAAAGTACAACGTTATGGAAAAAGTTGAACATTCGAAAAAGCCTAATTGTTTTCTAGTAGAATAAGACTCATTGTTGAATTGCCAGAAATCTTTCTTTGGTTACTTGGTGTTGAAGCAAGTAATCCAAACTTAAAAAAATGGAACAAGTTGAACAAAAGCTTGCATGCAATAAATATATATATATTTTTTTTCAAAAGGATCTCAGTGAAACTTCTTGTTTCTTTGAAGAAATCTAATTTACATAACACTAAGACGTGCATCTTTCAAAGATATGATGGATAGCATCTTACAAATGCTTAAACCACAAGCTCACAGAAAGAGTACTATGTTTGCCGTTACCGAGATTCAATCTCATGACCACTGGCAGTATATAAGAGTTTATCATTTTTTTTTTAATAAAATACCTTGAACTTTATTTAATTTCCCCTTCGGGGTTTTCGGAAAATTCGAAGGGAAGGAAGAGTGACAAAAAAAAAGAATTTGATATGTATTCTGGCCTGATGAATATCCTGGAAAGTAGTTTAAAATATTTTTCAAAGTAATAGCAAATAGTAATTTTGAAACAATGCTAACTTTAATAAAATTATCTAATAAACTCGTGGATATTTTTGAGTTCTGTGTTCACTAAAAATGAGAGATTAAAACAAATTGTGTTTTTGTTCATGATTAAACAGTCTGGTATAAATAATTAGAAAATATATGCAAAAATTTGCAATAATAAAATTAATATCTATATATATATATATATATATATATATATATATATATATATATAAAACTATTTCTGTATGTTTGTTTGTTTGTCCTCTATAGACTCAGCTGTCTTAAGAGCTAGAGAGCTGAAATTTGGCATGGATGCTCATTAGGACCAGGAATGATGAAAAATGTTTTCAGATTTTCGGATCACCCCTTCTGAAGGGGGTCGTCCATACAAGAAAAATATTGTTTTCGCGATATTGACATTATTTTTCGTCGGCTTGTGTTGAAAATTTGCACGTGAGTGTTTTGAAAGACGGAAAATCGATTTCAGGTGTCAAATTTTGTGTAAGGCCAAAGGGGTCGTCCATATTGACTGTTTGCTGTTTTTGCGATATTGACGTTATTATACATCGTATTCAGATGAAAATTGGTACACGATAGTTTTGAGTGACGTGCAATCGATATGAGGTACCAAATTCAGTGTAAGGGGCCGGCAAAAGGGGTCGCCCATATTAAGTTTTCGATAACTTTTCAATATTGGCGTTATTATACACCGGATTAGGATGAAAATTTGCACATAGGAGTTATTAGTGACAAACAATTGATTCCACTCATCCAAAATAAAGTCAGGGGTCGGCCAAAGGGGTCGTCCATATTAAATATAGACTGTTGATGCGATATTGTCGTTATTTTACATCGGATTCTGATGAAAATTGGTACACGAGAGTTTTAAGGGATGAGCAATCGATTTCAGGTCTGATATTTAGTGTAAGGGACCGGCAAAGGGGGTCGTTTATATAAACCTTTCATTATTTTTGCAATATCGTCGTTATCATACATCGGATTGGGATGAAAATTTGCACACGGTAGTTTTCAGAGGGGTGGGGGGGGGGGGGGGCAATCGATTTCAGATGTCAAATGTTTTGCCAGGGGTCGACGAAAGGGGTCGTCCATATTAATTAATTTTTTACTGTTTTAGCAATATTGACGTTATTATGCAATGGATTGCTTCGAAAATTTGCACACGGGAGTTTTGAGGGAATGCAATCGATTTCAGATATCAAAGGACTTGGTAGGCTGTGGCTGAGTGAGGAGGACAGGTTTTTTTTCTGTCATCGAAAAATTAAAGAAAAATTCAAATCCCGGAAAATTGACGGAACTAACAAATCAAGTAACGGAAACGGATCTCCCGGAAAGCAAACAATCTCCCCCTCCAGATTGAAGTAGCTGTTTTGCCGAACCGCGGACTCCTTTACATCTATAGATCCTATAGGATTGGCATTTTTGGTGAGCCCGTTCCTTTATTTTACTCTATTTATACTTTCTATTTATACTTTAGTTAATTTTGCAGTATAAATCCATTTGAGTAAAATTTCTATTTTAAAAATTTTGATTTCCGTTCGTGATTAAAAATTGAAATACCTGCTGATATGAGTTTTTTTTTGGCAAAAACTTCACGTAAGATTTGTAAACGTTTGAGTACATGTCATAAACATGAGGCCGCTTTAAAACACGATAGCTGTTATTTATTTTAATTATCGCTTCGCTTTCAATGTATGGTTTTGCCTATAACAAATGATAGTTTATTTTCTAGGTTCAATGTAGGTTCAATGTGGCCAGCGTATAGGGACTTAAACACTAGAAATCTTTTGTAATTTTTGTGGATTACTTCAAATGTGTCACACGGTAGCAACCTCGAATGTTGGTTTTATTATTCTCAAATGAACGATAATCACAATTTTGGTGTTGTTTGTAACCAGGTTTTGCTAGGATTTTTTTCGTAGATAATCTTCGAATGGTGTTTCAGGAAAGCTTCGAATTGTTTAAATCGCATCTTAAAACTGTAAAAGTAGAGGTATGATGGTACATATCCTATTTATCTCTTATATCTTGGCGTATTTAAATTTTAATTCAACTGGTAGATAGTTCAAGTAAATAAACTGGGTTGTTATTGAATACAACCGTTTTCTCATGTTTTGAAGCAATATTATTCAAATTTTTCCCATGTGTCCAGATTTCATTAAATATTTTAAATTATCGCGAAGAAGACCTTATTTAGTTTTTTTTACTTAAAATTGTAGCGGGGTTGAAAAAACGATAAAGTTATGCGAAAGTTAGCCATAAGTTAAACACAGTTTTCATGAAAAATATACGATTTTCATACAAAAAATGTCGAAAATTTCATTTTTCTTTAAAGTGCTTCAAAATGTTGCAAATAATAGTGATGAATTCTAATATTCAAACGATGCGTTTAAATCCAATCTTTTCTTAGTTAATATGTTAGTGGTTTATAGCTAAATTAGTTTATAGTTGGCGTTTTACACAAACAATAGGAGTACAAGAGAATATTTGGTTTATTTTTTAAGATCACAACACAGTCAAAAGTGTCTCCAGATCATATCCTATTGCCCACTCTCCTTAACAAAATTATTTGCTAGGATGCAGAGGTGACCTCGGTCCTAAAGCGCAAAGTTATACCTTTCATCCCTTTCTCTATTTTTCCCAACTATCTATTGACTACTAGGACGTGGCCGGCGCCGTTATTGACGATCAAAGAGAGAGCATCAGTTTTGTACAATGAGAATGAGCTACTAATCCCAAGTACCATTCTTTTGACCTTTGTACAAAATTGATGGCCTCGGTCAATCACGGAGTAGCAACCATTGGCAATGTGGAACTTGTTCTACTGAGCCACGCCTGCGACTATGGAGTTCGAAATGCATTAAAGTGATTTTAGTAGTAAAGTTGTTGAATGCTGTATAAAAATATGATTTGTTTTAATTTACAAAATCAAAACTTAATATGAAGCATTTTCGAATTTCATAGTTTAAGGTGGATGTGAGTAGTCAACCAAGCTAAGCTAAGCTAATGCAATCGATTTCAGATATCAAAGATTGTATAAGAGGCCTCCGAAAGGGGTTTAAATTTTTGGTAATAATTGCGTTGTTATGCAACGATCGAGTCGAAATTTATACACGGGGTTTTTTTGGCACGGTCAATAGATTTCTGAATTCAAATTTAGTAGCAGAATAAAGAAAAAGTGATCGTCCATTTATTACTTAACAATGAATTCGGAAGTGCATCTGGAAAATGCTTGGCATTTGGCTTTCAAACAAGCTATTAATGACATATTCTAAGTTGAAAGCGAATCGGAGTTCGTATGGGATCAGTTAGTTCTATAATATAATTATTATTTATAATTTTTGGAAAAAAAAAATTTAGAAAATCTTTGTTAATTCTACAGATATCGAAATTCTATCATGACTTTTGGGCACAACCAATTACAGTGATCTTCCTGCACGTTATGAACAATAATAATGATTTTTTTTTTTTACAAAAAAATACTATTTCTCCAAAATGGCTGAAAATAACCCATTTCTTGTTTTTTCATAACTTCGAAGGATGCAAAAATATGCAGCTATTTTTTCTTGGATTCGATAAATTAAACCTTAAGCTATTTAATAAAAAATTGGCAACGCAAGGCTTTTTTCCTAAAGACCAAAATATTTAAACCCTTAGACTAAATCATAAAATAACTCATTATTCACACTTTTTCGTTAACCGTGTAAAAATTAAAAATACTTCAAAAAGAAGCATAGAAAATAAGCTTTCCAACGATGTTCTGGAAATTGATGTAGCATTTTTTTTTATAGGAGAAGAACTAATTTGAATATTATTGGATCTGAAGTGTATTTTTCAAAATTTTCTAATTCTGATGTCTGTAAAACGATAAGTGCTTACGCTAATGATGTCTGATGTCTGTAAAACGATAAGTGCTTACGCTAATGATCTGAAAAAATAGAGGATTTCTTATGACAAATGTCATTACGATGAAGTTAATTTTTGACATTTTGACGCCTCAAACCTCATAGTGCATCATGGGTATAATATTCAAAAATTGATCCAGACAAATCAGACGCATAAAAAACAACTTAAAAGATCGGAACGAAAATGTCCCGATCTAATCGATTTTTCCAAAGCCAAAGAATCGATTCAGAAATCAAAATTTGAAGTTTAAAAGATCGATCTATCAAGAATACGTGCTGCAACGAGCTGGACAGGGTCCTCTTCTCCCTCGACGTTTTCCTTCACCTTGTCGGATGAGCAGCAAAGTTCCTGAAAGCCTGGCCAGTGTGAATGATGACCGCGGACCACCGGAAATTTTGCTCTGGTGCGACAAACTGACGCGACCTGAAACGGCCGAAATTCGGTGCTACACCACCGGGATTTCACCACGCATACTGCGAACGGATTCGGCGCCTGAACCACCGTGACTTCTCGGCACTGCAACTGGTGCGGCGATTGGATTCAACCGGATTCGCCGGCGGTACCACGGATGTTCGCCACTGGTGCCGCGATCATATGAGGCTAGTTCGGCACCGGTTCGCCGGGATTCTTGCCCCTCGCTCGGCGAACGGAAGCCTCAGATTCGGCGGTTGCCCCTCCTGGATATTCGCCATTGGTGCGGCGATCGGATTCCTCGGGTTTGGTATTTCGCCACGGATGCAGCGGTCGGAGGCAGTCGGATTCGGCGGCTGATCCACCGGATGTTCTTCGCCACTGATTCGACGATAGTATTAGAGTGTCCATTTCCCGGCCATTTTTGCGTTCCCGGGAATCGGGAAATCTGGTGGCCTATTTCCCGGGAATTCCCGGAATCCCGGGAAATATTCAAAAACATGTAAAATATATGTGCTTTTCGATTCAAATATAGCTTATCGATCCTTTCGTGCATACTGTAGGATATACATCAACGGATACATCCGATGTCTATGGTTTGATCGACGAATAATAACATGGGAGAGTATATGTAAGTCAGTTGGTAAGCGAACGGGTCGCGTGTTGGTTGATTTATAGAATCCTAATAAAAAACCATGAGATTAAACCGATTACGTGTTACGTGTTTTAAATGTTGAATAAAAGTCCCAAAAGTACCGATGCTACAATTTGGCGACCGTGGATAGGATCGAATCCAAAAGTGACAGTTTTTTTTTCCTAATAAAACGATTTTTTTTATCGATGTTTTGTGCGTGAGAATCTCGGATAAGCAGCGGCTCGAGGAGTGATGAGACAGTGTCCAAAGCATGATTGTCCAGGAACTTTTCTGAACCAGAAAATGGTGATACCAATGGATAAGTTCTGTCGAGCAAATAGAGTGCAAGAGCGGAATATGCTGAGGAGCGCTGAAGTGCGAGTTCCATAGAAACAGACGCATAATCGCATAATTTAGCTAGCCCAACAATGTTTGAAGAGCTTTACCCAATCTGATGAGTTGGTAGTAAAACCTAATCGCAAGAGTTGGTTGTTGTGAGAAATGCCTAATCTGATGAGTTGGTAGTTGTACCTAATCAAAAGAGTTGGTAGTTTTGAGAAATGCCTAATCTGACGAGTTGGTAGTTGTTTGAATTGCCTAATCTGATGAGTTGGTAGCTTTACCTAATCGAAAGAGTTGGTAGTGGTGAGTAAGCTAATCCTAGAAAGAAAAGCTGAGCAAACTTTTGGGAGCTGGATTTTTGGAATGATAAGGCTGAGCATCTGAACAGTAAAACTCTATCTCTTAATCGAGCGGAGAGAAATGATTTCGGTCAACGAACACTTTCTTGGAAGAGAAGGAAAAAAAAGCTCCCCGACACTTGTCACCTTGTCAGAGAAAAAAATCAACAAAGAACTAATTTTGAGAGAGAAGGGAGAGCTTTTGCGACTTGCGATAATGTATGCGCGAGCGGAGTTAACACACACAAACAGAGAAATGTAATTCTATGCTATTTCACACGTTTTATAGAGAAACGGGAGAACATGGCGTACACGAGCGAATGACACTCACACTAGAAGGAAAAATTTCCGCTGTTCAATTTTTGCATGTGCTTTTTCATTTCCGAGTAGTTCTTGGAGGAAGAAGTACGTCTAGTGAGTTGATTAAGTGAACAACTGTGCGATTTTCGAATTGTGTGTTCTGTTACCACTCCGCCATTTGTGAAAAAGTAGATTGTTGATCGATTTCAATTTGTTTCTTGAATAGCTGGATTTCAAAGGTAGGTGTGAGGTTTTCAAAAAACGATGTTTTGAAGAATTAAAAAATATTCATTTTGTGCTCGTGATTCCAGAAAATGGAAAATCGCCAAGCGTGACCGTTAGAACCATTCAACGATGGTGTTGATGTCCAAGATCTGGGCAGAGAGTGGGAAGAATGGAAGAGAGCATTTGAGCTCATTCTCGAGTTGCAACAATTCCAATCTCAACATGATAAGTTGGTGTTCATGCTCGCCCGTGGCGGCCGTGGCCTCCAAAGGATTTATTATAACTTACGACCGGTGGCTGAGGAGTACTATCCGGAACCGGTGAAAGTTCCATTGAGGCCTGCGGAAATTCCGGAGTACGATAACGCGGTTATCCGACTGGACAAATTTTTCGTTGGGAAACGGAACGACCGTGTGGAGTTGGAATTGTTCCGGTCGTTGAGGCAGATGAACGATGAGCCTTTCAGCCAGTTTCTTCTGAAACTTCGCGCCCAAGCTGCACGGTGCGACTTTAAGGATCGTGAAGAAACCGAAATTCTTCAGCAAATTTCAATGGCGGCACACGATGAAAGGGTTCGTGACAAGGGCCTCGAAGGAGTTATGAAATTAGATGACTTAACCAGCTATGCTATTAACCGTGAATTGATGGTGAAACAGAAAGCAAAGTCGAAGCAGTTTGCCGAAACAAACACTGGTTTGTTAGCTGCGGTCTCTCAGCCATCGGCGCGGGCTAGAAATGGACTCCGACCAAATCGTTCAGAAAGATGGGGAGGGAGTAACTCAAACCGTGCTTGGCGTGATCGTCGAAACATGTGGAGCAAGTTCGGATGCGAAAATTGCGGATTCGAGGGTCATGCTGCTGGATCTGCCAATTGCAAAGCTAAACATGCCGTGTGTAACAGGTGCTCTGACACAGGCCATTATGCCAGGAAATGTCCCAACTGGCGCAGCGTCGAGCGCAATCATAACCAAGGAAACATCCAACGGATGAAACGGCCATACAATGTAGCAAACTCGTTGCAGTCTTCTGAGGATTGGAAGGAATAGTTGCCAAAAGTTCCTGAACGCAAGGATATTGCTAAGGTGGAGTAACTGCTAACAATTATTCTTCGCTAGGAAGTACTTCTGAGCCACAATAAACTTCTGTTTCAATAAATTTGTTTCATTTTAAAACTTTGCGTTTTTTTTTAAACCTTTCATGTTTCAAAATTTTAGGTTTCGGATTGGCCAAAGAATGACTGTGTTATTACTTGCAAATTGGATAACTATTCAGTAGAATTTCTAATCGATTCAGGAGCGTCCATTAATACAATTACAGAAGAAGTATGGCAATCGATTAAATTTAATCGGGTCAAAATTTTCAACCTGAAGCATGATTGTGATCGACAGTTCTTGGCCTACGCCAGTCAAACTCCGTTGCGAGTCCTAGCAGTATTTGAAGCCCACATTTCTGTCGACGCATCGAAGCCGAAAACTTATGCTGAGTTTTTCGTGGTGGAATGTGCTAATAGATGTTTATTAAGCAAACGCACAGCAGAGGAAATGAAAGTTCTCAAAGTGGGTCTAGAAGTACAACAGATATCTGATCACGTAGAACCGTTTCCCAAGTTTCCGGGTATTCAGATTAAGCTTTCGATAGATCCTAAAGTGGCTCCAAAGAAAATAGCATACATTCGGATTCCTATTGCCATGGAGGCAAAAGTGGATGCTAAAATACAGGAGATGTTGGACTCTGATGTGATCGAACCGGCTACGGGTCCAACAGATTGGATTTCCCCGATGGTCGTAGTACCCAAGGGCAAGAGTGACATCCGAATTTGTATCAACATGAAGTACCCAAATGAAGCCATTCATCGTGAACATTTTCCGTTACCTGTCATAGAAACGTTCCTGAACAAGTTAAGAGGAGCGAGATATTTTTCGAAACTTGATATAGTTTCGGCTTATCATCACGTAGAGTTGCATCCGGAATCCCGGGCTATTACCACCTTTATGACAGCTCGTGGCTTGATGCGCTTCAAGCGGCTGATGTTTGGCATCAACTGCGCACCCGAAATTTATCAGAGGATAATGACGGAGATGCTTGCAGGAATCGATGGTGTCATTGTTTATATTGATGACATTGTGGTTGTTGGTGCGACGAGAGAACAACACGACTCCCGACTAATGCATGTACTGTCTGTTTTGAAGCAAAATAAAGCTAAAATAAATGATGGCAAATGTTTGTTCGGAGTCAAAGAGCTGGATATTCTGGGATTCAAAGTTAATGCAGGCGGAATTCGCCCCTCCGATGAAAAAATAGCTGCAATCAAAAATTTTCGCCAACCCAAATCAAAAGAAGAGGTACGCAGCTTTCTTGGTCTGGTGAATTTCGTAGGACATTTTATACCGCACCTTTCAACGAGATCTGAACCTCTTCGCAAGTATATCCGAGGGAAAATTGAAACATTTGACAAAAATCAGCAGGTGAGGAGTTAGATATTTAAGTTAGAATTACTAATGGTTTACTATTCTATTTTATTTAAAAAAAAAACAGAATGCATTTGACGACTTGCGTAATGAACTTTCTACAAATGTGAGAAAGTTAGGCTACTTTGACCCAAATGGAGTAACTGAGTTATATGTGGATGCTTCTCCAGTGGGCCTCGGCGCCGTCCTAGTACAGAGGACTGAAGATAACACACCCCGTATTATAAGCTTTGCTTCTAAAGGTTTGACGGATACCGAAAAACTTTATCCGCAGGCCCAACGAGAAGCCTTGGCGGTGGTATGGGCGGTGGAAAAGTTTTATTTGTATCTCTTTGGACTCAAATTCACTATTTTCACCGACCACAAAACACTCCAATACATTTATGGAGGTAAATATCGGGATGGCCGACGGGCGTGTTCAAGAGCCGAGAGTTGGGCCTTGCGGTTACAACCATACGATTTTGAAATGAAATATATTCCGGGGAAAAGTAATATTTCCGATATCGTATCTCGGTTGTGTCCAACAGTAGACAAAGAGTTTGACGATAATTCCGAACATTACCTTTGTGCGCTAGGTGAGGATTTAGAGGCCATTACGTTAGATGCCATACGGCGTGAAACCGAAACCGATTCAATTTTGAAAGACGTGTGTACGGCTTTAAAGGAAGGGAGCTGGCCCACTCATCTTTACCAGTACCAAGCATTCGCAAAAGAACTCGGCATGATAAACGGAATTTTAGTGCGGGACGAGAGAATAGTGTTGCCCCAAAGTCTACAAATCAGAGCTCTCTCTATAGCACACAGAGGGCATCCTGGCATCATAGCCATGCGCCGAAATCTAAGAGAAAGATTATGGTGGCCACGTATGGACGATGATGTTCAGAAGAAAGTTAAGCTTTGTCTTGGTTGTACCGTTGTAAGTCGACAAAATCCTCCTGAGCCAATGATCCGGAGTGAGATGCCGGAACGTGCTTGGCAGGACATTGCGATAGATTTTTTTACGGCTAAGGAGTATGCAACTTTTCTAGTGGTTGTAGATTACTTTAGTCGGTTCCTTAAAGTAATCGAAATGAAGGGGACATCAGCTTCAAAAACTATAGATGCACTGGAAACCATTTTCAACGAACATGCATACCCAGAGAGCATTCGGTGTGACAATGGTCCACCATTCTCAAGTGATGAATTTTCGGAATATTGTTTAAAGAAAAACGTCCGATTAATTAAATGTATCCCGTACTGGCCGCAGATGAATGGGCTTGTAGAGCGGCAGAACCAGGGCATCCTGAAGACTCTCCGGATAGCCAAAGCCACAAAGAGTGACTGGAAGAAAGCCGTTAAGGAATACGTGTATATGCACAATACTACACCTAATTCGGTAACAGGTAAAGCCCCTCTGGAGCTCATGACAGGTCGTCCGGTGAAAGACATGCTTCCATCTTTGCGAACGGAAAGGTTAAGGAATAAAAACGAAGAAATAAGCGACAGGGATGCCATATTGAAGATGAAAGGCAAACTGTATGCCGATGCCCGCAGACAAGCACGACCATCTGATATTAAAAAAGGTGACATAGTAATGATGAGGAATTTCGATTCGGGAAAACTAGAGCCTAGTTTTCATATGGAAAAATTCGAAGTTGTTGGAAGAAACGGATCCGATGTTTGTATCCAAAATGAGGCAGGTGTCCGCTATCGTCGCTCAGTGACACATCTAAAAAAATGGCCAGCACCATTGGATGATAACTCAAAATCGGTGGTCGTACAGAAACCTGAAGCTGAAACAATCGAAAATGAAGCAGATGTTGGAAATGATCTCGACTATGAACAATTTAAAAGGAAGTCTGGGTCGGACGACGAACATGACCAGGAAGGAAATCGTCCAAAGAGATCTCGCAAATTACCTGCTCGGTTTCTAGACTAGTATGTATTTCTGTAGTGTGCAATTTTTTTTTGTTCTTCGCGTTAATAAATATATTAATTTCTTTCTTTCATTACAGAGTAGGAGAGGGATGTAGGATATACATCAACGGATACATCCGATGTCTATGGTTTGATCGACGAATAATAACATGGGAGAGTATATGTAAGTCAGTTGGTAAGCGAACGGGTCGCGTGTTGGTTGATTTATAGAATCCTAATAAAAAACCATGAGATTAAACCGATTACGTGTTACGTGTTTTAAATGTTGAATAAAAGTCCCAAAAGTACCGATGCTACACATACAAACCTATAATTTGTTCAAAATGTACTCTTCATAATGTGTTTCAACTTATTTTTGAACAAATAAATCAAACTGTTGTCAACAATGCTAAATCAAAAACAGTCAAATGAACTATAAATTAGCCTGAATAAGTCAAATGAAGAATTCATTCATGCAATAAGGGGTTAGTAAAAAAAATACATATTTGCTCTTCATATGAAAAAAAAAAAACTCAATGTCTTCTTCATTTTTATGTTATGAAATTCATCTTTCAAAGCCAGAGTGAAATAAGTGTAAAAATGCAATTTTCGAGAAAACACAATCTGTCTATCGACTGCGCAATTTTTCATATATTTTTCGGAGTGTTGTGGATTTTTTTTTTCAATGAAAACGGGGTGGAAATACGTATAATCTTTTTAAACTTATCTATTGGAATAAAACAAAATGCACCAAATGGCCGCGAAATGTCTACTGCCACAGAAATCGTCATACTCTCAATGAGCTTTGTATGACTACATTTTCAAAAAGAACAATAAGAATGGTTCCGGAGGCTATGTATAATTTCATACATGCCGGGAATTCCCGGGAATAAAACTATGATTCCCGGGAATCGGGAATTCCCGAATTTTTCAAATTCCCGGGAATTCCCGACCGGGAAATCCCGGGACGGACACTCTAGATAGTATTCGGCACTGGTTCGCCGGGATTTTCTTCGACACTGGTTCGGCGATGAAACTCGGTCCGATTTGGCGGCTGTGCTACCGGATGTTTGCCACTGAAGCAGCGATCGGAATTCGGTCCGATTCGGCAGTTGTACCACCGGGTATTTGCCGCGGATGCGGCGATCGGATTCGGCACCTGAACTTCCGAGATTTTGTCACTGGAGCGGGGATCTGATACGCTCGGATTCGGCATCTGTCCACCCAGATTTTCCATCGAAAGCAAACGAATTCGGCACCGGTTCGACGTGATTTCTTCGCCTCTGATGCGGCGATCAGATGCGACGATTTGGCAATCGGAAGCCTTGGAGTCGCCGACCCGGGATTTTCTCCGAAACTGGTGCGGCGATCTGAGGCCCTGCGATTCGGCGGCTGTTCCACCGGATGTTACGGCACTGGTACGGCGATGGAATTCGATACGAATTGACGGCTGTTCCACCGGATGTTCTTCGCCACTGATGTATTACTTTAATTTTATTTAACTTCTTCTTGACTTCGATCTCAGGAACAAGAGACCCCTCGAGCTGGGTGTGAGGGTCTGTCAGCTACTGGGTAACTGAGAGGACTTCGCGAATTTTCGAAGGTTCGCCTTGCTGAGTTGGGTTATTTTAATTAATCAAAACTTTCAATTGAGTAAATTAAGTAAATTTATTAAAGGTATTGAGAAAAACCAAAACTATTTCAAATTAAATGTGTTTATTGTAAGTGTATGTGTGAGGGGTGTGTTTGCGCAAACTGTTCTTGGTACGTACCGCTGCTCTATGACTTTGCTTTCGTTCAAAATGGCGAGCTCGTCAGCTCCTATTCCACTATGATGTGCACCGATGGAAATCAATGCACCGGAACGATGGGCGGGAATGACTAGTCCCGTCTAACTTTGGGATCTAGTCACGTGGAGTTCTGGCTTCGCAAGGCGCTTCTCTCATGAACTTTATCGACTGACCCAGGCAGGCCCGATTGGTCAAGTCGAGAGAAACCCTCCTTGGAAATTAGGACCCTTTTCGGTCCGAGGGAATCCTCCTTAGTGGTTATGGCTCGCAGACCAGAGGATATCGACGATCCTTCACGGGTTAGGCGTAACGAAAGGGAAATTCGTTAGGCCGTGTCGTAGGAGCGTGACGGGTGAATTTGAATTTCAAATAAGAACAAAAAAGTCCTGTGGACGTACAGAAAAAAATACCAAATTGCGTACACGTCGCAGCAATTAAGAGGATATCACTGTTGCTTTTCGCATTTTTTTTTCTTAGCGGCCCGCCACACTCCCCCACACCAAGAAGCTCAAATGAGCCCCCTGGTAATGGACGCTAACTGTTCTCAGCATGTCTGACAGCAAAAGGATAAACACAAACGCGAACAAAAATTTACTCATGCTGAGAACTTTAATAATATTGTTACTTAGTGCGAGGAGATGTTACGTTACAAAACTTAATTACAACATGAATCTCAGTGGAAATAATATTTCCTTTTAAGAGATCCATGTACATTTTTTGATATTAATTACTAAAATTTAATATGAAATACTACAAAAAATTTATTAAACTACATTTAATTATACTAAATTTACAGCTAAGAAAAATACAAGACAAATAATAAATAACTTCTGAATAGTGGTTGGATGTTCAACGGCTTAAATTTTCTTTGAAATAATGTATAAGTTTGCTTTTGAAACAGTTTCTATTCGTTGAATTATTTATATCTTCAGGAAGAACGTTGAATTTGGTTGGACCAATAAATGAAATTCGGCGTTGACCACGAGAAGTTGAAGATGTGCTGCGTACTAAGTGATGAGAAAAGCGGGTGTTATGGATTCTAACTCCTGTTGTAAATCTCAGGCTTTGACTACTGTTTGAAGAGTGCAAATTATCAAATACATAAATTATTATCTATTTTTAAACTGTGACCCAAAGATGGGTCTTGACTCAAACATTCAGTCAGCGAAACTTTTTTTGTAGAGAAATGAATTCAACTGAGATGAAATTTCAGGGACTAGATAAGGGAAAATTGATGTTGAAAAAACATGCGAAAAAAATTCGCCTTGTCTCCCGGTGAGACTTGAACCCACATCTTGCGCCTCTCCGGGGCCCATGTATTAACATTCTACTACAGGAGACCAACCTGGCGTATACGCCGGCGTATACCGATGCCTAAAGGTTTTGTAGGGATTGTAGACGTGACAAAAGGGACAGAGATGCCCTTCCCCATATGGCGATCAAATAATATAAATGAGAATGTATGAAGGCAAAATAGAATTTTAGCAGAACGTGGCGTGGGACGAATGCTTTGACCCTCCATAAGATTCCGCTATAAGATGAGATCTTTTTTTGTAAATTTTCTATGTGATTGCTCCATGACAGAGTTTCATCCAGAGTTATACCCAAATATTTGAAGTTGTTCACTTTTTCGATCGCGATTTCGGTGATTTTGGGATTATTATGAGGTTCAATTTTTTTTCGATAAGAGTGGAAGATCATATACTTTGTTTTGGTGAGGTTGAGAGTCAAAAGGTTTGTGGAAAAGTATTTATGGAGAACTTCTAAATCTTCTTCCATAAGCATGGTAACACTATTTGGACAGGTGCCAGAGTAAAAAAGAGCTGTATCATCGGCAAATAGACGGGGAACACCATGCATTGGTAGCTTGCTGATATCGTTTATGTACAATAAAAATAAGAGAGGCCCTATGTTGCTGCCCTGCGGGACACCGATATCTGAAACTTTTAAAGAGCTTCTTGCAGTTCCTAAACAAACAAATTGTTTACGGTTGGCCAGATAACTTCGTATCAAGTTGTTCGCAGTTCCCCTGATACCATAACACTCTAGTTTTGGAAGAAGAATTTCATGGTTGAGAGTGTCGAAGGCTTTTTTTTAAGTCGAGAAAAAGTGCACCTACAATTTTTTTAGAGTCAATTTTTTCAATTACGGAGTCCAATAACTCGCAGATAGCTATTAGGGTACTCGACCCAGATTTAAATCCATATTGGAGATTATACAACACATTGTTGCAGTTCAAAAAACAATTAATTCTGTGTATTAATAATTTTTCAAATACCTTGCTCACGACGCTAAGTGTTGATATGGGGCGGTAGTTGTTCACCTCAAGGATGTCACCTGATTTAAAGATTGGAGTCACTTTAGCTGTTTTTAGGCATTCTGGTTAGATGCCAGACTCTAACATTTTGTTAAAACATTTAGCAAGAATGCTTGAAAATGACAAATGGTGAATTTTAAGTAAAAGCGTAGGTATGTTATCGGGACCATTGCTTTTTTTTTATTTTTAAGAGATTTTATAACTGTGATAACCTCATTAGCAGTTGCTGGGTGTATAAATAGAGAGTTTGACACACGGTCAATATTCGCTAAACTGTTATATGTTGGATCCACGATTATTTTATTTGCAAGAGTTTTCCCGACGTTGATGAAATAGTGATTAAATGTCTGACATACTTCATTTTGATCTTCTATAATCATCCCGAGCAGACTTTTATGGCAAAATTATAGCAAATTTTGCTATCACGCCCTGAGAGCCAAATGTGCTCTCATTTTGCTTGACATAAGGTGGTACACAGCAAAAATGAGAGCACAAATTTTCATACTTGGTTAGCAAAGTGATGCCTAATGAGACCTAAACTACACCTCGTCTTTCGAGAGCTTGGAAAGCAAAATGATGTCAATATAAGGCATCTAAGAGAGCAAAATTTGGCATCGATATACTCTCAAAACATTAAAAAAGGGCATTAATGGAGTCGCCATTATAGCATAATGTGACATCTCTTTGACATCCAAGTATAAACATTGCTGAACTCATTTTTGCCGACCACCCTATTGCAAGAAAAATTACAGTAAATTTAACTATCAAAGCGTGATAGCAATGTTTGCTATAATTTTTAGGTTTCGAATGGGTCACATAATTTTCCATTTTATCAATCTTAATGCGTTGCATGTTCAAAGGCGATAGTGTTCTACGATTCTGTTCGATATCGCTTTTGAGTAAAAATTCAGGCGTTTTAAACATGTCCGTATAACACTATTCCAATAAAGTGTATAGTCATAATTTCAATTGCTTCTTGAACATTACTGGTTAAGCTTACAATAATCAAAGTTGGTGACAACTGTGGTAAAGTAATACGTAGTGTCCAGCCATAGACAACACTTTTGGAAATGAGTGAAAACTTACATAAAATAATTTCTCTTACCACATCAATGTTCCTTGCATCCAGTAGGAGATATACTTGCTGCGATAGACATTTGATTGATTTTCCTAAAAGCTATTGATCTGCATGTATAATTCTTTTCGTTTTCATTTTTCCCTATCTCTTTCCTGTTCTCTTAAAAAAATGAGGATCTATCCCTAAGTAAACAATTGAAAACATTCAAAACGAGTTTCTTTGATACTCTTCAAATCAGTAGAGTAACCAATATTTTAAAAAATATATTTTTGAAGTTATTGCTAAAAAAAACCTTAAGTGTCCGGTAGTAGTCAAGTTCCCTCTACATTTGTATAAACAAATTTAAGTATACAACGCTTTAAAAAATGACAGCTGTCTCATCGATACTTATGATATATTGACATCGTAAATTTGAATTTTCAAAAAAATTTTTTATAATACAATTCACATTGAATATGATCGTAGAAAATGCCTAAATTCCATTTAACACTGCCAACATTAAACGCCTTGATCTAGACACTGTCTATATTAAACTGCTTTAGACGGATTGCACACTGTGAGTGCAAAAATGCCTCGCCGATATTTTCGGAATTTATAGGTCTTTTTCATCAATTATTTGATAAATCACATATTAGTTTCATATTGGTATGATTTAAAAAAAAAAAAAGAAAATCGAATTAACGGTTTTTTAAACATCAAAGTTAAGCTTTTTTCATGAATGTTGCAATTCCTCGGCTAGGCATTCGAAATTACGCATAGTCTTGAATAGGTTAAAATAATAGGCAAGTAATTATTTCTCGATCAGTTTAACTTGAATTGCTAATTAATGTGGTTAATAACATTTAGATTCTAATTTTTCTTTTAAAAAGCACGCATTATTTACGAGTTGTTAGTTTGATAATTTCTCTTTTCTTAGTTTTGAACAAATTCTAAAGATAGGGTAAATGTACCCGAACTTGGCCCCTAAGGCATGGTTGACTATATTTCCCATGATTGAAGTCTTCCTGTAATATGTACCTTCAAAAGTCCTTCGACAAATATGATTGCTTACTAGCCTGAAATGTAGTAAAAATATGTCCTTGCTTTAAAGCGGTGGATAGTTTGATATAAACCTGATCAAACTATTGATTGAAATGCTCCTTATTGTGGCCCCCGTTCCGAATTGTGGCCCTTTATGACTTCCTTAAATTGGCAGCCTCTAGAAGAAATTTGCCTCACTAATACAACAACAGCCACCACGAATTCGTTGATAATATCCTGGAAGGAAGCACAACAATGTTCTGTGTTGTTTTCAAAAAGTCGAAAGTACGAAATGTCAACCAATTTTTAAAATCGATATTTGCGTGCAGAATTATAATCTTACGTAAAAAAGTTTCATTTGTTTGTTTCAGTTTTTGTTGTGTTTAAAATTTCTATTATCAGAATGACAATCTAGAACAAAAAGGTTCGAAAATATTGCATTGGTTAACATAAAAATGTTTATTAACCGAGCAAACAAATCGTTTGTTCAATTTTTTAAAATGAAATCATGATAGATCTGTTTCCATTGAAGTTAACATACGATAGTGAATGTTCATATTTTTTTATTCCACTCCCATAAAAGGAGGAGAGACATTTTCAAAACCATTATGACCGAGGCAAGAAGCAAGCTAAAGCTAAAACTCAAGTAAGCGAACAATTCTTTGAATCATACCTACATACTTAAAATGTCGCCCTTAGGAATTTTCTAGCAATCGTTTGCGTACACCCGAATAGCAAAACAAGACAAACTATCGCTCACTCCAGCCAGCCTGATAGAAATAGATTGCATCTCACTCGTTCGTTTGGGGACTATAGCCAATGGAAGCGAACAACAAATTTACAAGCTGGGTGAAATTCAAGCTGCATCCCACTCGCACTCATGCAAAATCATCATCCAAACTCGGCAGCGCTTCCTTCGCATATTCCTTTCCTACGGAAAACAAACGTCGTCACCTCTGCTGATGCACAGTGATCCATAATATAAAACAAACTTGGTCAAAATATTATTTTTGATTTCACATGAAATTGAAAACAATAAAATTTAGCTCTTAGTAACATAATTTTTCAACATTGTAATGCAACTACTTTTTTTAATAAACATAATATTTAGAATGTCATAATTTTAACTTTGTAACCATTCCTTTCAAAGCGACACATAAACCACAAATGTTCATCTCCAGCACAAATAAAATGAAATCAAAATACGTTGGACCTTATTTACATTTGTAGATTTCTTTTTTGGGTATGGATAAAGTTACTTCAACGTTGTGATCCAAGATATCGATTCGGATCCGAATCCTGTTGATTTCGTGCTCAGAAGTTGAGAGGAAAAGTTCTAGAAATTTACCAAAAAAAAAGGCAGCTAAACTTTTAGTATTATAATTCCAACTAAGATGCCAAATACGCTTGAGAGATAAATAAATTGATTATAGTCCAAAATACATTTATGGTTTTTTCAAGTTATTTTAATTCAATCATTCTTTTTACTTTCGACCGGTTTTAAATTTCCAGACCACTGTGCACTAACGGCCGACGATTCGGCTGCCGGCTGCCGGCTACCGTCTGCCTGCTAATTTCGTTCTCACACATACATACAAACCTCAATTAGTGGAATTTCATGCCAAGATTAGGCGAAAAAAATGTTTATATTTTCTTCAATTTTAGATCAAATATGTACGTTGTTTGGAGTAGGTTATAATTTTATATTTTTTGCCACGTTTTGCTGTAACCAATGGTATTTTTTAGTGATTTTTTCATAGGGAAGTGTGTTTTTTAAATCGATCCGAAGGTGGCAGATGTACTAGCAAGGTAGGTTCATTTCAGATTTTTTCCGAAAATCGTAATTTTACTTCCAGTTCGTCATGTGAAAAAAAATTATTACGCAGTTATTTGGATTCAATTGCGGGCAAATGCTATGCAGAATGTAGACAAATGCGATTTTCTTTTATGTTTGATTTATTTTATATTTTTAGGCATATGTTTGACATACAAATTACCAAAATGCATTTTGGCATGCCAAGATAAGGAGCATGCCAAGTTAAGGCTCACTTACCCTAGATGAGTAACAAAAAAAAGCTTACTCACGATTTTTCTTGGAGCCGTTTACGTAATCAGCCTTTTTGAGCACCCTTAGACCGGAAGCAGGAAGAAGAAGTCAGGCGGAATTGTCCGCCGTATGACTTTGGGAACGAGGCCGACATTTTTCTAGGGGCATTACAATTTCGAAGCCTCTATAATTCATTCTAGAGCTGTTGATTGTTGAGGGTCCATTATCGTCGATGTGTAAACTTCTGAAACCAAGAAACATATTATTAACTGTTAATTGATCCTTACCTGCTTGGATACAGAAGTACAAACTGCATTCAATTGTTTCAATTGATTACTTCCACCTAGCCACAAGATTAGCAGACAATGGTAATCGCGCTATTAGAATCCGGACAATTGGCAGAAAAGACCTGAAAATTAAAAAAAAATCAAAACAAAACAAACCTTACAGCAAACCTTATAAATGGTTGGAACGAAGTGGAAAGTTCACGATCCTTTTCAAACAAGAACACTACCAGCAGACACTAGATGCTCCTTCCTTGGCACACACTCGTCAAAAATTTAGGGCAGAACCTGTTGGCCAGATGTATTTTGGGGAACCAACAATCGATCTGATCCGTTTAATGAATTTTTTTCGCATTTGTTTTGGTTTCATTTGACGTTTGAAAAATGTGGTTGCCAGTATGCTAGATTTTATTTTCGTAATGTGCGTCGAGGTGTCGAAGTCCAGAGATGAATTCTGCATGTCGAATTAAAAGACACTATAAATCTAGCGTTATATTTGAAAAAGGCGAAACTACCATGTTAGATAAAACAAAATAACAATCACTATGAGTGTACGCACATGCACTTTGGCTTATAAATTTTGATAGCATTTCAAACATTTAAATCTTTAAAAAATTAACTGGACGAAACTGCATGTTCATGTATTTCAGTTGGGGCTTTGATACATATTTCAATATAGAAGGCATACAAATTTTTTTGTTATGAGACATGACATTAAAAACCAAAACAAAACCGGGATATAAATTGGATGAAATTGCAAGGCGCGCCTGAAAAGTGTTGAAAACTCAAAGGAAAATTTGGAAAACTTACAGAAAAAACCCTTATTCGACTTTAAGCACTTCTAATCGTTTTAAGAAAAACCAAAAGGGTTTAACTTCTTTTTTTTTAATAGTTTTTTGTTTGTAGATCTAAAATTTTAAGCATGTTTTCCTCAAGTCGGTTATAGTTTCGTCCTCTTGATAAGTTTGACGTAGTATTTAATGCAATAAGAAAACATTATTTATGTGTTAAGAAACATATGCTTATTAAAAGAGGGTTTTTCAAAAAAAAAGGGCATATTTCATTTTGATAAGAATTTCATTTAACCATTGCCGTGGAGTTTATGCTTTGGGTTTTGTAATATTTTATGATAAAGCTGTTTGTTTTGTTTCTTACGGTTACGCGATAAGTAAAGTGACAATTATGATTTTTTTTTTTTTTGAAAAAACATTAATTCTTGAAATTTTAGTTTATACCTTAAAATTTCAATATTATTATACTGTCAATACATATTTCATATTAACTACACGTTGCTATTATTCCATTACATAATTACAGTAGTTTTTCGATTTTATCACGGTCGAAAAAAATTTTACCGTGAATATGGCGAAACCGTGAATTTGGCGAAACTAAAAATTAAAGTGGGAAAAAGTATTTTTATTGTCTTTAATCAATAATTGTTAACATTTTTAGTGGTCTAAACGTTTTGAATCAAAGAATTTTGATCATTAAATGAAATTATCAAAGATAACTAAACACAAAGGACCGATTTTAGTTCATAATATTCTTCTCTTAAGCTATTTTAAGATTTTTTCTTGAAATAAAACATGTAGAGTATCAATTTGATAGTCTACATCTAATAAAGAGAATTATTAAGCTTTTATGGAAATTTAACAGCCGTTATATCTTATGTAGATTTTGATAAAGAGTTCAAAGAAAAATGAATAAAAAAAAATCTGCAAATTTCTAATTTCAATATTTCAATCTTCACACTTTTGATTAACTAAAAATGTACCTGTTTGAAAGTATTTTGAAATTTGCTAAGCTTAGACTTTAAAGTGTGTTTCTAGAATTGTTGGATATGAATATGGGCAGATAATTCTTTGTATTTCATATGTAGAAAAACAGAAATCTCAGCCCTTTTTACACATTTTAAGGCAAAGCTAGCAGAATTTCATTTTGATCTTCCAGAATTATCCATTCAGACAATACTAAAGGCTATCCTTTCAGGACTACGAACGCCACACTTTCAAATAAACAAATTTAACAAAGAAATCAAAGATTCATTTTTTTTTTCAAAAACGCTTAAATTCACCCACATCATTATATGATTCACATAACTCAAAAAGTTTACATTTTTAGAGCGGCTAACTAAGCACAAATAACAACAATAGCATTAGCGTGTCGTTAAAATACTTATGTCGATTATAACAAATGTTTTTAAAATCCAAATGAAGATTTTAAACACTATACAGCTAAATTAGGCAGTTCAATGGCAATTTTCATATTATTCAATACCTACATACCATAACATAAACCATAAAAAAATATCATGAACAAAGACGCTCCACGCTTTTGAAAGAAAAATAAGGTCCTGAATAAGGTTTCTGAATGATTTCTAAAAAAGGGTGATAAAATCGAAACAATACCCGTGATAAAATCGAGCGTGAATTTGGCGAGTATTGATAAAATCAAATAGTGATAAAATCGAAAAACTACTGTATAACAGCAAATGCTGTTTCCACTTTGCAGCACCTAAGATATCGCTCAAAAAGCTAATCCCAGTCCCAAGGAATGTTTTTATATCAATCATAGGTTTCTTTCCTGTATGAATAAAGGATACCTCAAAAATGCCATGTTTGGATATCAGATTAAATTCTACACAAAATTATTGTAACAGCTTGCTGTAGATACCATATTTTGTTTTCAGCTTGCTATCAAATGTAAATTATTGATGCCTTAGGGTTGCCTAATTTTGCTATCATGAATAATTTAATAGCGAATCATGCTATCAGTTTGCTGTTGACACCTTGGTAAGCTATCAGTTTGCTGTCGATTTAGGCATCAAAGTCTGCTCGGGATATTATTAACTTTCAAGTTTATCTCAGAGTTAGTATGAGATCTACCTAGCATTGCATACCTGAATAGCTTCGACAGCCTGCTACTTTCAATAAGATTTCCACCTTCAAACAAACTTTTTACAATAAACTCACAACTCCACTCTAACGAGTGTGACAACACTCGCCGCTTGATTCAAATGGCCGAATCTGGCCAGGAAAAATCGCCAATTTTTAAATTCAAAATGGGGAGTTGATGAAGCAGGGTTGAATAGTTCCAACACCCATGTTCCACACCTTTTTCCTTACTCCGACAGTTTTCCTAATCCCGACTTATGTTATGTGTACAGTGTGTTGACAATATTACAGTATGTTGACGATTAATTAAAATTACAATTCCCAAACTAAACTAATAACAATATTGACAATCTAACTAACAAATTTTTAGCAATGTGAACGTTCACTTAATTTATTTAAACGGCACCAACAAAAAAACATAAAGATTTTGTAACGAACGGTTACAAATGCGGTGACGGAATTCGGTCCGATTCTGCAGCTGTACCCCCGGATGTTCTTCGCCATTAGTGTGGCGATGGAAAACGGACGGTATCGACTCGTCGAGCAGATACTTTCGATGATTGTTTTTCCAGTCAGGGATTTTCCCTGCTTGTCCTATGCACGCGAACAAAATTTTGGTGAAGGATGAGTTTTTATTGAAAAAATGTTGCCAGATAGCTAGTATCGTATATAATTAACAGATTTGTTGTTACAGAAAAGTTCAAATGCAACATGATTTTACTGTAATTTGAAAATCATTTTTCATAAAAAAATTATTTATGTACCATTAGATTCTTAGAATTCTGCAGATTACAGAAGTATTACTTTTTTTTATTATTTATTATTAAGTCAAACTTTGTTGACAACAATACTTAAAACTACTTAAAACTAATGTAAGCTATTGTTATGTTGTTGTATGAAGTTGTTTTTTAATGCCTTTTTTTTATTGTGCTTTGCTCATTGTTACGTCTATAGTTTCACTTTGTGAATTATATCTGTACCTACATCATTTGATTAATAGGTTGATGTTTCGCATGGTCTTTTTCGTAAAGTTTAATGTACAATAAATGTTTCTTTCTTAATGGACGAGAGGGAGCGTAAAAATTGAGTTTTGAAAGTAATTCAGGGCTATCTATTCTATGTGTAACAACATCATTTACAAAAGCAAATTGGGAAAATTTTCTGCGTTTACCGAGAGGTTCTATATCAATAAGCTTACAACGAGTTTCATACGATGGGAGAGAAAAAGTGGTCCAATTGAATTTACGTAGCGCTAGTACCTCATATAACAAAAATTGTTTTTGAACAGATTCGAGACGTTGCTCGTGAATATTTGAATAAGGATTCAATATGATGCTACAATACTCCAATATCGAACGAAAATAGGATATATAAAGTTACTTCATGGTGTATGGGTCTTGAAAGTGTTTGCTGAAACGTTTAACAAATCCTAGAATCTCGTAGCGGCGAAGCCTAGCCGCCAAAATCCGAACTGTCGACGAGAATCTTAACTGGGACCAAGTGAAAGACGCTGGCTCCAGATCGTCAACAGCGGAGGTATTATACCACGGCCCTATGCACCGGAGGATCGGCGCGGAAAAATAAAGTAAGTAAGTAAATTTACTGCGGAGGCTGGACGCGAATCCAGTCACGATCATTCATTCGCTAAACCGGGTTAGAGGGTGGAATCTTGTGCGACGGCATAAAACCCTGGTAGTATATCTTTGGGCCGAACAACAACTAGCTCCCCTTTCCACGAATTTTGTCTCCTGCAGGGTTTTGGCTCGTCTTTGGAGCGGCCTCAAAAGAACCGAAGTACGTATTTTTTTTGGAAGACCCTTTCCCAAAATAGGGAATCGAAAGGATCTCGCGACCAAGTCTCATCAGCTGGGCAAACTAAGACTAGGGTAGGTGGTGGCGCTTAAGCCACCTGCTTAAAACCGGAAGCGTGTCGCGCCTCTCTTTATAAGGTAAGTTAAACTGAAAGTTAAGATAAGGTAAAAGGTACGATTTCTAAATTGAATTTCCACTTGTTAAAAAATATAGGAACAACCAATCGCTTGCCAACTGGGCAGGTATCTAAACGTGTGCGAAATACCTGTCTTAGATTAATACGATTGAAAATGTTATTAATTTTATAACGGTTACGTAAGTGATTGATTTGTTAATCCAAATAATACATATCTACATTTACACACATAAAATTCATTCCACTAAAGGTTAACATGAAGCCATGGTGTCAGGTATGTGGTTAGTTGCTTTGTAGATTTGTCGACCCAATAAAGAATGCAATTAAGCGCATACGTTGGCGAAACTGCTGCAAATTCGGGTACCCATGGTGAATTATCTACATACATACATACTTACATTTGTATTAGTTGTTATATTTTATCAACATTCAAGCATGTTAAAGCAAAGTTATGATGATTGTCCAAATTATAGAGGCTCTGTGAAAGTAGACAATATGAGGTTATGTTATTCCAAAAAATCGTTCGGTTTTGTATGATTTGTTGGTTATCCACCTAGGGTGCACGGATTCACCGCAGATTTTGTCTAAGTATGTGTTCGACAAATCTCCAATGCAGCGCGTACACCATACCCGGACCCCATGGCTTCGTATGAACTGTTATGGAGTGAATTGAATGTCAATCAGGTGGGCTAGTTCACTTACAGGTATTCCGGCCTCCGTGTATATTCCTTAAGGTGGCCATTATGCCCTTATCTCCCCTAAGTTACAAATTGACGTTCCTAAAACTTTGAATTGAAAAACATATTTAATTTACAAAATGAGGGTCCTGAAACTTTAAATTTTGTAAAATGCGGTTAAGAAACAAGAGAGAACAGCGGTTTTAGTCACGAGTATCAAAGTGATACTTCAGGAACGGGTAAAAATTTCTGGAACGGACGAGGGTTTATATTTTTCTATATTTCTGGTTATTTCCAGATTCTAAAATGTAGAACTGTTAAATATAGTTTCAGAACATACGTATTTTGCTCAGTCCAATGTACCCTGAGTTATTTTTATCATAGTTTTAATAATAACACCGTTTTAATTAGATGGTCTTGGGATTTGCAGATTTACTTCCCAGTTTTCAGAGACCTTCCGATAACGATCTCCCAAGCGATGAATAAAGTTTGACTTATATGATGATCTTACATGCATTTAGTAGTTAAGCATAGATTATTTTGCATTGCGAAGTGCTCGTAAAACACCCATTTTAAAATGTTTAGCCATAAGAGAGCACACGCGAGCAAATCCGGGAAACAATTTGAACCGCGTTGAGGTCCATCTCCGATTATGTTCCATTCTCACCCTGCATGATTCAGTCGGCATGGTCCGACTTTTTATAGTTATTGCTGCTCGCAAGGTTCTCTAGCGGAACGAAACAGCAAACATCTTTATCTTCAAGACATTCTTGAGAATTTCAGTTTCACTTTCAACGAAGTTTGATTGTTTGCTAATGCTCCCGGTACTATTTTTGGCTGAAAACTCCCAGAAAACGGGATGAAAATAATTTATCTGAACCCACCTACCTTTCTAAACGGATCCGCAGTGTGGGAAAACTTTATCTGCGGCTTGCGTCAGAAACATGAATGAAACTGGATTCTCAGGTGATAAAGTGATAGATTGATTTATTGGGCGTTTTCGAGCCACAGAAGGAGTGAGATTTCGTTCCGGAAAAGTGGTTTGATTGAATGTCGTTGAACAAGATGAAAACACCAACAACTCGTGATTTTTGAGTTGGAATATTTCTTTGAAATTCAAAAGGATAGATCTTATTCCGATATGATATCTTTTTATAACTACGTTTAAGGATTAAGATTTAATTTCAACTAATTAATAACAGATTGGTTTTCAGTTAAATAAAAAGTAATTTCACTTTCCATTGTCACATTTGCTTAGCACTTCCATTTTGTAAACCATCAACGCGATGTTTCCCTCAAACAAGCCACCAAATTGATCCCTCCGACGGGTGATAACGTCATCGTTGATTTGTCAAACTTCAGCTCCTTGTTCATAAAATCATCCGACGCCAAACGAAACTCGAACTTGCTAAGCAACATTGCAAGAGACATTTTCGTAATCATGAGACCCATCCGAATTCCTGTACAA
This sequence comes from Uranotaenia lowii, assembly GCF_029784155.1. Taxonomy (NCBI): domain Eukaryota; kingdom Metazoa; phylum Arthropoda; class Insecta; order Diptera; family Culicidae; genus Uranotaenia; species Uranotaenia lowii. Next base: position 141,528,372 of record NC_073693.1, read on the forward strand.
CCTCTCGGGCCAAATCCAAATGGCAAATAGGGTTTATCCGTCTTCAGTCCCTGTTCTCCGAAACGATTTGGGTTGAAACGGTCCGGTTCCGGGAAGAAGTTCGGATCTCTTTGTAGGCCAAGCAGGGAGATCACCACTTGTGTTCCTTTTTCGACGGTTATATCGGTGCCTGGAACCTGGTAGTCTTTGATGCATTCTCGGTTTAAGAAGCTTAGCGGTGGATATTTCCGTAAGGTTTCAAAGACGCAACCCTCGAGAAACTTCAGCTGGGCCAGACTTTCGTAGTTTGGTTCTCCGTTGGATTTGGAAAAGACACTATCGATTTCACTTTGAGCTCGTTCTTGCAGATCGGGATTACGGGACAACTCGAATAGACAGTAAGAGATTGTTGATGCTGAAGTTTCGAATCCGGCGAATATGAAAAGCAGCATTTGGGCTGTTACTTCGTAGATTGTCATGTTTTTGTTAGTGTCCGAAACCTTAACATCCCAGGAATCATCATCCATCGAAATCAAGCCGGAGTTTCGAAGTTGAATCAGCAACTGCATCATGTCTTTTCGGAAGACTTGGTTCTTTTCGCGATACTCGAGCGTTTGATCCACCATGTTAACGAAAAAGTCCTCAACATCCTGATCGATGAACTTGAATCCCAAGGTTCGTTTGATTTTGGGGAAGAAGAATGTGCAACCTAACCTCATAATATTCTTCAAGCTAGGATGTAGCACTCTGCTGACCATTACGCTGAAAATGTCCTTTGGATTGTTGATCAAATCATTTTCCACACCGAAAGCTACGGAAGAAATAACATCCAGGAGGAAGCGATTGGAGAGGTCTTTCATTTCGAGCGTCTTTCCGCATTTACTCGATCGCTCAACGTACTCTTGAAGAACAGTTGCCTTCTGGATTACGATCGGTAGCATGCCCTTAAGCCGGCCAGAGCTGAAAGCCTGCGTCAGTTTGCTCCTCAGTTGTCGCCATTTTTCACCACTCAATGCAAACATATGCCCACTCAATGGATCTTCCTTCTCGTTCACATCGATGCCTCGATCGTGGAAGTGCTCGAAATCTCGTCCCAAAACATTTCTTATCAACTCCGGATCATTGATCATCAGCACCGGATGAACGGACAGGTAAAGTCCTACCAGCGGAAAGTGTTTCGATTGCTCGTAGAGATCGGACCATGTTTCCGGTACGCCTAATCGTCGATAAACATTTCCAAAATCGCCCACCAAAATCGATGGACTGAGCTGCGGAATTCCTCTACTACTCCAGTATTTTAGCGCCCGACGATTCAGCACATAACCCGTAAGTATAACGATCACTAACAGTAAGAATACTATCATTTCTAGTAGCTGCTGTGTTTACGATCTCCCCGACCGCTTGACTTCAACTGAATTCAAATAAGTAAGTCCCATTCAAAATATTCATAATAACTACTACTTTTCAAAACAAACTACTATCTTCTCAGGGTGGAGTAATTGCAGATTTGTAATGCAAACTCATTTATAAAAGCGTGTTCAGGGTAGTGCTACTTACGATTTCAAAATTACAACTTCAGGTTTACAAAACTTTTTCAAAACCAGATAGTGTTGTTATTCTCTAAATACATTTTAATTTAGCTCTAATCAGCTTACTTTCAAGTAACTATTGGTGACACCACCCTTCCTCTAAAATGTGATGTAATACCTCTGTCTTAAAATGAAACGTGATGAAAATACTATCAACGACTACCTTTATACATTGTAATAATCTAGACGTTATAAGATTCTACGAATCTCTTTCCTTTGCAAATTCTTTAAGCCCATTTGTACGCACAATACGGTACCTAGCTCAAAGATTCCTCCGCTATTAAGAAAATTCATTAAAAATAGTTTATATCAAAAGTTCAAAAATAAGTTCTTTCAACTAAGTAGTGTTTGGTTATTTTCAACAACCCTTCATTTAAATAATATGCAAATGTGAAATTTTATTTTCAAAATTCAGAGTCCAAAACTTTGAATCGGAAACTTCAATTCTGAAACTATTCTAAGAGGAAAGTACATTGTACATTTCCACGACATTTTTCTCAAATGTCACAGTGGTCACAGCCAGATAACTTTTATCTTTTTTTTTTTTTTTATAATTATCAACCTGTAAAGTTGCTGTGACTTGCAATATTGCATCGCCGTATCATTAACAACGCGCAAAAATAAATGCAAATAATTGCTCTGGAATATAGCTTTATCCCATACCCATCAACGCTAACATATTATCAATCAATTGCTTGACAGGTGATTTGCATTGAATGCTACGCAAAGTTCATTACAGCTAGAAAGCGATCTTATAGTTCTTAAATGTTCCTACTGTTCACAGCCTAACAAACACACTTCGTTTTGTTCTCACCGCATCGTAAAGATTGGTTCATTATGATTTCGGCCAAAATGGGCAATCAGAAAGCGGTTATTTTGAATAAATTATACAGCTGCTTCATCGATTCTTCATGCTCCGGCGATTTCGTCTTTGATCGACCAACAGAAATTAAACGCCTAGATGTAGGCTAAGCACTTTTCGTATACTGTGATTCGTCTATGAGGCTTCTTCGTTGACATTTACCATTTCGGTAGACTGGATCGAAAAAAATTAGGTACCCCTTAACTTCAATTATAGTTTTACCATTGATCACACTGACATGACACTTAGAACAAAATTTCGTTCAAATTTTGGCTAAAAGCCTCCTAATGTCGACATTCTTTCGAAGCGCCTCTGGCATCGACATTGCTCGTTAATTGTTCGAGCAGCCAAAAATCGAAATCGAGTGTCCAGTCAGTGTGGCAGTGGTTTTACCAACGGTAATGGAAGAGGAGAGAATTCGATTTAGTTTTTCGCTATTTTACCTAGAGTTGAATGCATGGATGCAACGAACCTTTTTCTAAACGAGCTTGGGATGTTAAGTCAATTAAGATAACTTTGATTTGAAATAATTATGATAATAGTATTATAACCAGTGATAAAAAAGGAGCGGCTTACATGTATGTTTGTACATATGATCGGGAAAGGCTTTTTAAATGCGTAACGGATTTGTACGGACATAAAAATCAATGTACAGAACAGAAATAGAATACATAAAATAAATCACCTAACTTAAAAACATATTCGAAAATAAATTTCAAATCCGGTCAGAAGAGAACCATGATAAAAATTAAATTTATTCAAGATTTGAAATGTGAATTCTCAATAAGAAAAAAAAATTTCCGAAAAATTACTCAAAACACATAGATAATGGTTAAATATATTCTGATAAAAATGAGAATATCAGCCAGAGATCAAATTAAGATATGTATCCATTACAAATTCAATTTCTTACAGGTATCGAAATAAATGACTTAAAAAATTCATGTTTGACTGAAATTCACAATAATAATTTTGTGAATAAAAAAAAACAACTCATCTAATTCAGCATTACTGACAAATCACAAGTTTAAAAATGAGAGAATGGTCACATATGAATTGACAAAAAAAAAATTATAAAAAGGAATTCCTAGTTGTGTTGTAAATATTGACAATTTAATTAGTATTTGATTATTGAAGATAACTCTTAAAGTTGCTATTAAGAATCTTTTTTCGAACTTATCACAGAGTAATTAAAAAATCATTATCGATTCTAGAAAGATGATTAATTAAAACAAAGGAAAAGTTTATGAAACTGATGAACTAACAAATCTAAATAAAAGTAGAAACTGATTCTGAGTTTTGATGATGAGGACGATGAATGATCTCAAAAAGTTAGAATCTACTATTTTCTAAAGTATGTTAAACAAGTATTTTGAAATGACTGAAGAAAGTAAAAAAATTAATACTTTTAAAAAATTTATTAAAATCTGCAAAACGATAAGATTTTTGCCACTAAAAATATCTTAAATTCAATGCAGTTTTTACAGACTGATAAATTCTTAAAAATTCTATTATTTCACAGAATTGGAAAAAATATCTATATAGATAATATCTCTAGTTTTTTTTCGCAGAAGTAAAATTTAATTGCGGTCTTGAGGAAAGTTGATAAACACTTTTATTAATTTTTTTGTTGTTGTTAGTTTTTTTTTTATTTTTTGTGAAAAACGCAGAATTTTCTTAAATAATTTTGACCTTTTTCCAAAGGTTTAAAGACATCAAAACTAATCAAAATAAGCACATAAATTCTTTGCACCTCAGAAAAATGTACCTTCGCTATATCTCGAAACAGGAATGTCTTAAAAATATCGAAAGTTCTAGAAAAATGTGCGAAATAGAACAAAACAACAATGCTGTTATCTCAACAAATTTTAAAAATTTAATTTTTGAGTTATTGAACTTTGTTTGAAAAATTTGACAAAGCGTGATTTGAAAATCTTTTTTATCACTTTAAAATGTTTCTCACATGAAAAAAATACAATAAAAATATTCATTCCAAAATGTCAATCGTTAGAGTATAACTTGAACTTCATTATGCCATATTTTCAAAGCAATAGGAAACTTTCATTTATTTAAGAATAAGATTTTCGAAATGTGTGTTATGTGTATGATTGATCCCTAGAGTCCAAAATAACATATTTTTCTTCTGAATGGATCGTGATCATTGGTTATCATGAAGATACTAATATTTGTCCAATAACTAATGTTTAACCAGTAATTATCTATTAAAAGGACTAAAAATACTGTATTCATATATAAATCAAAAAATTTGCGCCTTAAAGTATGCAATGACTCTAGGGTAGTAGACAAACTTTTGGAATTCTCTTTGTCTGATATTTACAACCTAAGAACTAATATGAGAACTAATATGGAAAAACATAATTATCGGACCTTTTATCATCGGAGTTTACTAGATTTTTGCCTAGGGTCAGGGTACCCTGCATTAAGGACCAAGTATCCTTTAGTAAAGGATCAATTATCCTGTAACTCAAAAAACTTCACAATTTATTTAGTCTCACGAAAATGCTTCTAGTTTATCTACGAGTTAATGTATTGTTATAACTTTTGAATCATATAAATTTGAAATTACACGCTGTCAGAAAATGCAAAAGGCGGTGAGTTGCAAAGTTTTTCTAAAAAGAAATGATCTAAATATGAAAAGGGGATCAAGTATCCCCATTCTCCCCCACTGTTTGTTTACACAAAATTGAAATACGAACTAAACATGAAAGTTGTGTTTTTGTTTTACATATTTTGGCTACAAAGAAGAGACTTTATACCCGTATTTTTTAGTTTTTATTTATATTCCAGTGGAAGCAGAATTTTTTTTTTGATAAATTTTAATATGACCAGAAAGTGTTGAACACAATATTAACTCCTGTCATTTCAAAGAGTGGAACAAGTTCAAACGCGCCATTCAGCCGTGTTGCAGAGCGAAGTGGACATATCACCCCAAGGTTCCCATATCACATCTCACACCCGTGAGATATCGACCGATAGCCACCGCGATGACGGACAAAGCGAATACCGATGATAACAAGAACTGATAAGAGAGCGGAATAGTAGCGATCATCTCAACTGGACCCGACGACCTATGACGTCATCTACGTCGATCAACAGCCAGGCCATCGGGATGCTGGTAGTCAATAGAGGAGATGATCAACTAGTTGCGATTGGGCCATCTCCAATTTAGGACGTAGTAGTTAGGATCTGTGTTAATTGTTTAGTTTAGATTCATGTAATAAATTAAGTACAAGTTGAAATTAAATAGTTGTAACTTTTATAAATTGTGGTTATTAAATCATTGTACATAATCGTGTGTTTGAATTTCAACTCGTGTGCTCATTTGTAAAACGAATCCGAACATTCTGTGGCTGCTGCTAAGTACTGTACAGTGCACAAAAACCACTGCTCAAAATCCCCACTTGGTCGATGTTGGTGCCTGCCCCGAACCTGAGCTATCGAAGAACTATTCCAAGGATTCAGGTACCCAACAAGCCGTGATCATCTACCTTTTATGAACTTCCTCTTCAAAATGATTCAGCATTATCTGAAAAAGGTCAGAAATAGGAATCTCTTGTGTTGAATCTGGAGTGGTTTTTCAAAATTTTTGAATGTCTTTCAGCATTCAGTAAAAGTGAAGAATTAAACATTAACTTATACTGCAGAAAGATTGCAGGTAAATCAATGAATAAGTTAAAAAAAGCATTGCGTTTTCATTTGCCTTAATAAACGGGTCAAATGACATTGTTGCATATTATACTTTCAACAAGAGTTTGTTAAGTTTGTTATATATTTTTCTAAAATTTATAAAAGTTCAACTATGGTAAAATCCGTTTGCGTTTGCTCTGGTGTATCTGAATTGAAATTTAGATTGGAATTAAAAATAGAAGCAAAATAAACTTTTATATTGTTATGCTTCTCGGTGCAAAAATTATCGTTTTAAGGTTTTTTGTGATGTTTACATAAAAATTTTTTGGAAAATATTCATACCACCGTTGAACAGATTTTTTTTTCAATTTACAAATTTTGAAAATCTGCTTTTCAATCGATTGTTCGTGAACAGGTGGCTCAAACAGCCTTCATTTGACACGTTGGAAAGAATCACACTAGATAAGTTTCATTCGATTTCATGCTTTTTTCTCAATAAATTGAAAAATTGTAGGGGAATTGAGGGTATGATATTTTAGTTTAAGAAATACAACGCTTTAAAAAATTAAATAATATAGAGGGGAGTGGGGTTTCATGGGCCACTTTTTTTCTTTGTTTCATTACTTATTTATTATAAAAGATAAAAAGATTTTATTGAGTTCGTCTTTGGTTAGATAACCGTACAGACTTTGACTTAAACCTAAGGAAAACTGCTTAACCCTAATTTAAATCTACGCTTACACATATCAAAATTAAAAAGATGGTACACTGAATTAAAAAGTTCACAACATTTATCGATGGGATGGTTTCGGCCATATGCAGTACGGTGGAAAGGTATCCAAAGGAATTGACGTTGTCGAAGTGTCCTGGAGGATATGTAAATGTTGACACGTTCTAATATGTAAGGGGAGTCGATACGATTTATTAAGACATCAAAAATAAAAACTTGTTGTAGTTCAGTCCGACGTTTTTCTAGTGAAGCCATATTTATCAGGGCACACCTTTGCTCGTAAGGCGGGAGTCGAAGTGGTTCGTTTCAAGGAAGGCGCCGTAGAGCGTACCTCACGAAGCTTCGCTGGACACGTTCAAGGCGGTAGCAGAGTGTGCTCTGTGAGGGAGCCCACACCTGGGCGGCGTATTCCATTATGCTAAAAACAGAGGTGCAGTAAACTGCTTTGAGCGCATAAACGTCGTCGAAGTCCTTGGTGTTGCGACGCAAAAATCCCAGAGTAGCAAATCCCTTCGCGGACGTAAGCGCGATATGCTCAGCGAATGTTAATCTACTATCGATTTTCACACCAAGGTCGAGAATAGCTTTCCTATTCTCCAAAAAAGATCCAGAGAGTTGATAGTCAAAATTCACAACGTTGCGTGCACGAGTAAAGTTGACTATCTTACACTTTTTAACGTTTGCCGTCATTCCTTTGAAAAGGCACCAGTTTCCTTAATCGTCCGATATCAGTTTGTAGCATAACACAGTCAACAGCACTGATAATCTTTCTGAACAGCTTCAGGTCGTCGGCATAGAGCAGTGTGTCGGACTGAAGCGTTTGACACAAGTCATTCACAAAAATTATGATCAGAAGAGGTCCAAGGTGACTTCCTTGCGGAACACCAGATGGCGTTGCGAATGTTCTTGATCGAGCGTGTTTAATTTTTGTGAAAGCATGACGGTGAGTAAGGTATGATGCAATCCATTCGAGGGACCAAGCTGGGAAACCTAGTCGATCCATCTTTGCAATTAGAATTCTGTGCGGGACATGGTCGAAAGCTTTCGCAAAGTCGATATAGATTGAATCCACTTGGCATCCTTTCTCTAAGCTATTACTGAGGAAACTAACGTAGCGCATCAAATTGGTAACAGTCGAACGTTTCTTCACGAATCCATGTTGGGATTCCGAGATTAACGGTTTTACAGCAGCATACAACCGTTCGTGCATCAGGACTTCAAAGATTTCCGAAATTGAGTTTAAAATTGAGATGGGGCGATAATTTTCTACACAGTGAGCATTACCCGATTTATGTATCGGAGTTATGGCAGCAATTTTCCAAGCACTAGGAAAAGTTCTTTCAGCTAGAGAGCGGTTTAGGATGCTAAAAATCGGGGCAGCTAAAAATGCAGCGCAATGTTTAAAAATCACTGGAGGTATGCTATCAGGACCAGAACCTTTAGTTGCGTCTACTGTGGACAACTTCTCATACACGTCTTGTTCACAGAAGCGTGGTATGGGCAAGTTTATATCATGAGAATCCCACGTTGCGAGGTAGTTTCTATGTCCAAAACGATGACGGATCAAGAATAAAATATATGGAAAGGTTTTCTACATTTTTAATTATCATTAGGCATTTTTTTAAAATTATTTTTTAAATACATTAATTTCTCGAGTTCTGACTGTTTGAAAAAAAGTATTTTTTTTGCCTTTCTTTCAGAAAGGTATAGTTATCGGTCGATTTGGGAGATCATTAATTATGGGTCTTAGATATACCTTTATAGGTACCTATCGAATCAGCTCGACGAGTTCTGTCGATGTCAGTGTATTTGTGTGTATTAGTGTGATTTTTTGTAAACTTAGTTCCACACGTTTTTGCTAAACTGGGCAGTACAATAAAAATGATTTTTATCTCAAAAAAATTGTTTTTTTCCTCTTCCATGTATAAAAGGAAGAAAAAAAAAACAAAATAGTTTGAAAAAAAAATTTCATAGTAAATTTCATTAATTGATCACTCCAAAAAACGTGTCCATGTGGCTTGCCAGCAACATCCAGCAATCACTACTCAACATGATCTTGAAAATTACGGCAAATCATGCATGACGTCATAGTCAGCCTTTAGTCCCACTCTGATTCGCCGTCATCATGTGTAACCATCCATTTGATGGGTTACAATAACATCTTGGTTTTTGGGCCAATTTGGATGTTATTCTGTAAATATTGTACTTCTTTTATTGTTATTAAATGTCTAAAAATAGGACAAGATGTCAGACTCTGTGATTTTATGTTTGAGTGATATCTTTTCCTGTTTTTAGCAGCATAAGGCTGGTGTCAATTCGCGTTTGTTTTGTTTAGCAATTATTAATTTATTTATTTATTTATTTATTTATTTATTTATTTATTTTGTTTTTTTTTGTACATTTTCGTTAAATATTTTTTATTACATTTACTTAGTTTTTTGTTGTTGTAATTTTGCTGTACATTAAAACTTGTTAGGAAATTTGTTTGGAATGCACAAGATATATATAGATGTACCTATAACCGTTTGTAAGTCCGACACCAGCCATGTTTTGTAAATAGTTGTGAAGCGTTCGTGTGCCTGATGTTCAACGAAGGGGACAACAACACCATCCACGGGAAGTAACAAGGAAAGGGAGACATACAGAAAAAAATTATAAATAAGCGCTGCGCCCGCAGCTCGTGGCTTATTCTATCAAATGATAGTTCCGGTCCGGGTGGAGTGAGAATAGCGACAGCGACGTTTCCGACGAAATTGGGTGGCACAGACCCCCTTCCGTTAATTTGTAAAAAAAAACAACGACCAGCTAGACGACTACACGCAGTTAATTCCTAGCTGGTCGGTCGAGTGTGGCCGAGTGTAGTGATTCCCAGGACATTTGTTCTTCCCAGTGCCGATATCACCAAAGTCACATCAGAAAAAGTCACCGGTGTTCCGCGAGTGCAAAAGGTCGTGCTGTGTTAAAGTGCCCTTTACGCTACAACCCCCTTGAGGCACGGTGGCAGTGGTGAGGCCTGGTGGAGGCACGCCTGGGAGTCCATTCGCCGACCGCTTTCGTTAGTGCCCTCTCGATTGGTGAGTCACTCGCGTGGAACTTAGAGTGCACCATTACCACTCCCCGGACCTACTAAGAAACAAGGCCTACGCCCAAAAGGCCGAGTTGTCGCCGGAATATTCTTTCCAATACCAGCTACGGCAGTCCTGTTCCCGAATCCCGTTCCGTGGTTCCCAAAAGGTGTCCCCCAACGAGTCGACCATCGCAGTAACGGCCGCAACGAGATCCAGAACAGTAAAAAAAAAAAGCGCAAGTACAAAACCCCATATAAAAATAAATTACTTAAATTTAATTACGATTATAATCACTTTTTGAAAGCACAAAGTGCTAAATTATCAATCCACCCCCAATTATTGTATGGTCCCTAACATCCAAATTGTAGTGACGTTAATTGAGTGCATTCCGTAAATCAAACATTAAATTTAATCGTTTTTGTAAATATCATGTCGTATTGTTTTTGGTTAGAAGTCCGCCCATAAACCTAAATGTTTCTGTTGTTGTGATTCCTCCTCGAGAACCATCCAGTTTATTCCCCTGTTGAGCTAGCGCAGGGAAGTGGGATCTTTCGGATTCTAACAATTGGCGCCCAATGTAAAATATCTTGTTAATAGAAAAAAAGTGATCTGCTTTCCAGACCAAAAGCAAATCCCTTTTTTTATTGGTCTCGTGGAGGAATTCGTTATTTTAACAAATTAAAATCGCGTTGTCACTAAAAGAAAGTTCAACGGATGTCCAATTCAAAAGAAAATTATAGAAGTGAAATAGTATAGATTGAGGTAAATGATGATCAACTACAACCAATGCTTTACTGTCTTCCCAAGCAGTTCACCGAACTAAATTTGCCACTTTTCACTCACTGAACCAAAGCAAAATTTTAAGAACTTATTGGCTCAATACATCTCTTTTGCTGGAAAAAAATTGTTGCTTGTTTAATTGTGCACTCTCGTTATTTATTTTGTCAAATCTCAAATTTTGTCCACGATATATCCAGAATATTGGCAGTTTAGATCAATCATGACGGAACTTAGTTTCAACCAAGCAGTAGCTTGTTTAATAAAACGATACCAGGCAATGAGAGTTGATCTCCTTTTGGATGATGAACTGGATCACGAACTGAAATCCAGGGACGTAATCTTGTTCGGCTTAGATCTAAACCGCAAACGAAAATGCTTACGCGATGCAATAAAAATAGAAAAAGAATCAGGAATACAATTTTCTAGTTTAAATGGGAAGAGTGATCCGGAAATTGAACGCGGAATTTGTGATAGTAAGTTTGTTGAAATAAAAAACCGTTTATCTCACACTCTGGAAGCAACCGAAAAAAAAATCTACCTAACCCGTCTTACCCACATTGGTACAAGGATTGCGGCCCTGTTATGTTCATCCCGTGGTTCTCCCAATCTCCATACAAACCTGCAAAATAGATTGGTAGAAATTGTTCATTTGTTGGAACTCTTCTCAGAGCCAACGGATCAAGAACAACAAACGTTGTCGATCCAGCCAGCAGAAAATAACGATACCCCAGAAACTGTAGACTCGGCAAACCCCACCAACACCAACCGTATGTCAAATTACATTCCAAATGATACATCGAATTCTGTTCCGAACCGAAGTTCGTCAAACTTAAATCAAGATGATTTGGAATGGATTCACAGTCTTCAGACGAGGATTCTTGGCCTAGAAGCAGAGTTGACTAGACGTAGGGAGGGGAAAGATGCGGGAACACAGACAGGTTTAGATGAGTTGAATGTGTCAAATCTGGAGGAAATGGTTTCTCATCATTCTAATCCACTGCCCACACAATCAAGCTCTCAAAATCTTACAAGTAATTTTTCAAATACTGAAAGAGTCATTCATAATTATGCACACCCAAACTTTCCAATTATCAATGCTAACAATTCGTTCTTACCTCCACAGCCCCTAGTTCCCCCTTTTAATACGGAAGCGAATAGCTTCACAGGCAATAATCAAAATCGAGTAGTTCAAACCCTCCCGAACCAATTTGAATTTCAAAATAAAGCACAAAATTTTTCAATTCATTCTCAACCTCATAATTCCATTCATCAACTTTCCTTTCAGCAACCCTCTTTACATTCGCAACACAATTATCCCTTTCCAGAAGTAAACCTACAACAACCGTTTGGTAACCCTAATTCCAGTTCAAAACCACATCTCAATTATAATAGATCCTCACAACCGTTGCAATACAACTCGAATCCATACCCCGGTTATCCCCTTATGTATCCATTTCAACAAATACAACCTCGACACTCTTTGCCTGTTTCCAAATGGAACATTAGAAAGTATGATGGTGAAGATCAAGGGCTACAGTTGAATGAATTTCTCGAATTGATTCATGCTTTATCGTTTTCTGAACGTGTATCGGAGCAAGAACTTTTCGAATCAGCTGTGCATCTGTTCACGGGGTCAGCCTTGAAATGGTACATGACCCAGCGATCTATGGGCCGGCTACTCAATTGGGCTCACTTGGTTTTTGAACTCAAAAGAACTTACATGCACCCAGATCTGGATGCCCTGATAAAAATGAAAATTTATCAGAGGCGCCAAAAACAACATGAATCTTTTTTTGAATTTTATACCGAAGTTGAAAAACTGATTCGTACCATGAGTGTTTCTATCCCCGAATATGAAAAAATACAAATCCTCCAGCAGAATATGCGGATGGACTACAAAAAGCAGATGGCTTTTGTTCCAATCCTCAACTTGGAGTCACTAGTAACAGCCGCTCAAAAACTTGACGCGTTGAACTTCTCGGCCTATAATAAAGTGTATGGGCCAGAAAAAACAGTTCATGCGATCGAAGAACAATCTCAGGAGCAAAGTAAAAAAAAACCCAAACAACAGCAGTTGTCACCACTCACTGAATTATCAGCAGCGATAAATCAGCGTAACCAACAAAATTCCTCCAACCGCAATAGTTCATCTGTCGAAAAAGGGAATTACCCAAAGTCACAAGCAAGCCTCTCACAAAATACATCACCATCAACAAAATCTCTGCCGGTTGCAGGCCCATCGGGCGCTTCTTCTAATCCACACTTGACGCTGGATATGGTGGTGAGTAATCACAAACCTCCACCAGCAAGTCGATGCTACAATTGTGATCGTGATGGGCATCATGCGGCCATGTGCAGGCAACCACGAACGGTAGTATGTTTCAAATGTGGACTTCGAGGGTTCCCTACAGAATACTGCCCCTACTGCATAAAAAACTACGCTACTGCGAATCAAAACCGCGATTCGCAGGGACGCCAGGCGTAAGTCAATATTTAACAGATTCGTCCAAACCAAATAATGATTGTTGGTTTTGGGAAACAGCACTTGATCGCGATTATGAAACCGAAATTTGCCATATTTCTTACCCTTTTCCCAACGACAACCGCCCATTTGCGAACATTCATATACACGACTTTTCTATACGAGCTTTACTGGATAGTGGTAGCAATTATTCACTAATAAGTGAAAAATTATTTCGGCAATTGCGACATGACCGGGTGAATCCATTAAACAGACGTTTGGAGCTTCGCTCAGCTAGCGGCAATACACTAGAGATACGGGGTAAAGCTGATCTTCCTGTTTGCTTTGACGGGCATAAAATGATCATTACCACTCTAGTAGTAGTCAATCTTTCAATTGATTTTATCTGCGGGATGGATTTTTGGGAAAAGTTTAAAATTAAGCCGACTATGTTCGTCGAGCCGAATGTTAGTGCATCTGTTATCGATGTTCCCAGTTCACAATTAGCTTTATCTTCGGCTGAAGAAGCCACTCTGGAGAAAATAAAATTCGAATTTCTCGCAGCAGAACCGGGTAAGCTTACCACAACCCCCCTTGCCTGCCATCGAATAGTGCTGAGTGAAGAATGGAAACACAAACCTCCAGTGCGCCAATTTCCATATGTGATGTCGCCTAAAACGCAGGCATTGGTCGCAGTGGAATTGAATCGTTTACTGGAGGCTGGCATCATTGAACGAAGTAATTCAGATTGGTCCCTCAACTGTGTTCCGGTTATCAAACCGAATAAGGTTCGGCTTTGTCTAGATGCTCGGAAGATTAATGAAAGAACTGTGCGTGATGCTTATCCTCTACCTCACCCTGGGAGAATTTTGGGCCAGTTGCCCAAAGCAAAGTATTTGTCAACCATCGATCTTTCGGAAGCTTTTTTGCAAGTTCCGTTAGACGTTGGGTCCCGACGATTTACTGCTTTCAGTGTGCAGGGTAAAGGATTGTTCCAGTATACTCGTATGTGCTTCGGATTAGTAAACAGCCCCGCTTCTTTAGCCAAACTAATGGATACCGTTCTTGGTCACGGTATACTGGAACCGAATGTTTTTGTTTACTTAGACGATATAGTTGTGGTAACAGAAACATTCGAGCATCACGTGAAGCTTCTTTCGGAAATCGCCCGTCGTTTGCGCGAAGCCAATCTTAGCATCAATCGTGAGAAGTCTCAATTTGGGGTATCGGAAGTACCATTTTTGGGCTATCTACTAGGAACGGATGGACTACGCACGAATCCGGAAAAAGTCAGACCAATCCTTGAGTACGAGCGTCCGACTACGGTCACCAAACTCCGCCGTTTCCTAGGGATGGCCAACTACTACCGGCGCTTCATATCGGACTTTAGCGGAACAACCGCCGCTCTCACGGACCTTCTTCAGACAAAATCGAAACTGATCCGCTGGAATGATGATGCCGAAGCAGCTTTTGTGCGTTTGAAGGAGCTTCTGGTATCTTCACCCATTCTAGCGAGTCCAGATTTCGACCGCCCCTTTACGATTCAAACTGATGCCAGTGATGTCGCAGTAGCAGGGGTCCTAACTCAGCATCTAGACGATGGTGAGCGGGTTATTGCGTATTATTCGCATAAACTAACGACCCCTCAAAAAAACTATCACGCAGCCGAAAAGGAAGCTCTAGCTGCCATTTTGGCAATAGATGCTTTCAGGGGATATATTGAAGGCTATCACTTCACTTTGGTCACAGACTCGTCAGCATTAACTCATATACTTAATGCAAAATGGAAGGTCGGATCACGTTGCAGTCGTTGGGCACTCAATTTGCAACAATATGACATGAAAATAGTGCACCGGAAAGGCAAAGAAAACGTCGTTCCGGATGCACTTTCTCGTAGCGTTGCTGCAATTGGAACTCAACCTGCAACGTGGTACGATTCCATGCTGCACAAAGTAGAGAGTGAACCTGACAAGTATGTTGATTTCAGAGTGGAGAATGATCAGCTCTTTAAGTTCATCTCGATTCCTGACTTTCCGCATGATGTAAATTTTGAATGGAAACTAGTTCCTAGAGCATCAGACATACCAAGAATAATCCAGGAATCACATGATACTGCCTTCCATCCAGGATACGAAAGGACTCTTGCGCGAATTCGACAACGGTACTATTGGCCTCGTATGGCTACTGAAATACGATCATTCGTTCGACGATGTACCACCTGCAAAGAAGTTAAACCTTCGCACGTTGCAACGGTACCAGAAATGGGCAAACAAAAGTTGGCTGATAGACCCTGGCAAATGATTTCTGTGGATTTTGTGGGCCCTGTCCCTCGTAGCCGTAAAGGAAATCAATATTTGCTAGTTGTTTCGGATTATTTTTCAAAATGGGTTATGATTCAGCCTGTGAAGAAAATCTCGAGTTCATCCATGTGTGCTATCTTGAAGGATCAGTGGTTTTTGAAACACTCTGTTCCAGAGATTATTATTACCGATAACGGAGCTAGTTTTCTCTCCAAGGAATTCAAAACACTTCTGGACTATTTCAAGATTTCACACTGGTTGAACTCAAGATACCATTCACAGGCGAATCCAGTCGAGAGGGTTAATCGTACGATTAATGCAGCGATCCGAACGTACGTTAAGGAGGACCAAAAACAATGGGATACGAAAATTTCAGAAATAGAGATGATCCTCAATACTAGTGTACACTCACCGACCGGTTTCACCCCATATTTCGTTGTTCACGGTCATGAATATTCTGAAAAAGGGACTGATTATCGTTTGGCAAGAGCCGGAGATAATATTACTCCGGACCAACGTGAAGAATTACGGAAACAGATGTACTTGAAAATTTATGATTTGGTTAAGAAGAATCTAGCCAAAGCGTATTCAAAATCTCAGCAAACTTATAATCTGCGTCATCGCCCGACTAAGCCTTTTAAAATCGGAGAGTTAGTTTACCGGAAAAACATGAAACTTTCGAACGCCGTAGAAAATTACAACGCAAAATACGGTTCTCAATTCCTTCCCTGTCGTATAAAAGCGGTATTGGGCTCTTCATCCTACGAATTAGAAGACTTTCAAGGTAAAAATCTAGGAGTGTGGCCAGCAAAACACATCAAACCAGCCTGATTTCTTATAGGGGACGTTTCTAATATGTGGAGAGATAGCTACAGAAACATCAGTTGTTTTCAATCACCTTTATTCTGGGATATCGACAATAAAGTTATCCACTCTTGGATATTGTGAGGTATTTTGTTAGTGTTTTGTTATCAAGATCCGCCAATTCTGCGTAGTTTCACAGTTTTACTCTCAAATTGAGCGATAGAAGAAACTCCGTACGAGATGCTTATTCTTGAATAAATTACCCTTTTAGTTTCAATTGAAACGAAATCAAGGGGCTTATGTTTTAGGTTAGGAAATGTGTGAAAATCTAAGGAATTAGTGAAAATGTTAGAAAGATAAAATAAAAAAAAAAAATATATATATATATATAATAATAATAAAATAAAATGCAGCAAGAGGTGTATAGTTAATTTTGGTCTCATCATTTTCTAAGAGTCTTGGGGTGCAAATAAAACAGTGAATGAAAAGTGAACATTTTTGGAGCGGGAGAACTCGATGGATAAGAGGATTGAAAGAAGGATAAAATAATTTCTGAAAAAAAAAAACTGCTATTTATGCTAGGAAACTTCTTTAATGGACTTGCGTTTTGGGCAGATGGAGAACTGTATTTTGGTTTTGACTCTTCGGGAAGTCTCCGTTGAGGAACGAATAGAAATTGGCGTCTTTAGGAAAAATCCTTCAGTCATTGTTACCGTGTTTTGTGACCCGGTCTTAAAATCGGCGAAATGGGAAGATTCCTCTGCAATGATGACCCAATTACCCTAGAATATGTAGCGATGCTAATGCTATGGGAGCCACGATATGTGCGACGCTCACACATGCCGTGTATGGTGACCCGGCATTAGAATCGGCGACATGGGAAGATTCCTCTGGTTGGATGACTCAATTACCCTAGAATATTTTGCGATTTTAAGACTAAGGGAGCCACGGTAAGTGAAGTGCTTGCACTTTCACTTCACAATGGCTGGCAGGATGTTTCGTTACATTTCTGGGAAGTGAATCAGCGGAGCACCCAAGGAAAAAAACCCTCGTTCGAGATAGGACCTTTGCAGCCGTGTTCAGTGACCCGGCCTTAAAATCGACGAGATGGGAAGATTCCTCTTCAATGATGACCCAATTACCCTAGAATATGTTGCGATTCTTTTGCTAAGGGAGCCGCGTTTGCTAAGGCGATTACACATGGTGTGTATGGTGACCCGGCATAAGAATCGACGACATGGGAAGATTCCTCTGGTTGGATGACTCAATTACCCTAGAATATTTTGCGATTTTAAGGCTAAGGGAACCACGGCAGGCGAAGTGCTTGCATTTAGTCGCGCATTGGTCCTCGGGTTTTTTTCACCCCGCCTCCGGGAAGATTGTAACCATCCATTTGATGGGTTACAATAACATCTTGGTTTTTGGGCCAATTTGGATGTTATTCTGTAAATATTGTACTTCTTTTATTGTTATTAAATGTCTAAAAATAGGACAAGATGTCAGACTCTGTGATTTTATGTTTGAGTGATATCTTTTCCTGTTTTTAGCAGCATAAGGCTGGTGTCAATTCGCGTTTGTTTTGTTTAGCAATTATTAATTTATTTATTTATTTATTTATTTATTTATTTATTTATTTTGTTTTTTTTGTACATTTTCGTTAAATATTTTTTATTACATTTACTTAGTTTTTTGTTGTTGTAATTTTGCTGTACATTAAAACTTGTTAGGAAATTTGTTTGGAATGCACAAGATATATATAGATGTACCTATAACCGTTTGTAAGTCCGACACCAGCCATGTTTTGTAAATAGTTGTGAAGCGTTCGTGTGCCTGATGTTCAACGAAGGGGACAACAACACCATCCACGGGAAGTAACAAGGAAAGGGAGACATACAGAAAAAAATTATAAATAAGCGCTGCGCCCGCAGCTCGTGGCTTATTCTATCAAATGATAGTTCCGGTCCGGGTGGAGTGAGAATAGCGACAGCGACGTTTCCGACGAAATTGGGTGGCACAGACCCCCTTCCGTTAATTTGTAAAAAAAAACAACGACCAGCTAGACGACTACACGCAGTTAATTCCTAGCTGGTCGGTCGAGTGTGGCCGAGTGTAGTGATTCCCAGGACATTTGTTCTTCCCAGTGCCGATATCACCAAAGTCACATCAGAAAAAGTCACCGGTGTTCCGCGAGTGCAAAAGGTCGTGCTGTGTTAAAGTGCCCTTTACGCTACAACCCCCTTGAGGCACGGTGGCAGTGGTGAGGCCTGGTGGAGGCACGCCTGGGAGTCCATTCGCCGACCGCTTTCGTTAGTGCCCTCTCGATTGGTGAGTCACTCGCGTGGAACTTAGAGTGCACCATTACCACTCCCCGGACCTACTAAGAAACAAGGCCTACGCCCAAAAGGCCGAGTTGTCGCCGGAATATTCTTTCCAATACCAGCTACGGCAGTCCTGTTCCCGAATCCCGTTCCGTGGTTCCCAAAAGGTGTCCCCCAACGAGTCGACCATCGCAGTAACGGCCGCAACGAGATCCAGAACAGTAAAAAAAAAAAGCGCAAGTACAAAACCCCATATAAAAATAAATTACTTAAATTTAATTACGATTATAATCACTTTTTGAAAGCACAAAGTGCTAAATTATCAATCCACCCCCAATTATTGTATGGTCCCTAACATCCAAATTGTAGTGACGTTAATTGAGTGCATTCCGTAAATCAAACATTAAATTTAATCGTTTTTGTAAATATCATGTCGTATTGTTTTTGGTTAGAAGTCCGCCCATAAACCTAAATGTTTCTGTTGTTGTGATTCCTCCTCGAGAACCATCCAGTTTATTCCCCTGTTGAGCTAGCGCAGGGAAGTGGGATCTTTCGGATTCTAACACATGACGGAAAACTGTGTAGGAGGAAGAACCTAGATTGAGAAGAGTTTATCTTTATACAGTTATATGTGTTAAACCGGTTCAGTTCCCGACCGAACCAGTTCCAAAAAAATATGAAGTTTAAGCTACATTTCCTAGATTGTTAAAATGGTGTGTCCACCAAGGGATACAACCCCGAAATTTAGGGACTAGACTCTCACATCGCCTATTTCTATAGTGATTGTAAGTCCCATCCTTCGCCCAACGATAGATTCTCAACCACTTCTCGGAGAAGGGGAAAACGACACGGGGATGACGGGGACGCGGACTTTGCATGCACACCATCCCATCTTCTCACGTACCGTTCGTGCTCAGGACGCTTTTTCGTAAGCACGAACGACAGGAGAGAATTTCGCCCGTGGAAGAAAATTGAATCCAATAAGACAAATGCTTTTAAATCCTCTCGAGCTTTAAGTTCTCGGGCTAGTTTTTTTGTTCCCTCTTCTCTTCCTCTCTTAAGATCTAACGTTGTGCGATGAAAGCTTTTCGTTCGCATTGAAAACCCTGTGCAATTGTTGCGTTGTTGTTGTTGGGGATGATGTCTAGCAAAAACGCTGACGGCTTGGAAGTCAACCGGAACTTTTAAGCGGGCCACAAACTACCTACACGCTCGTTTTTGTTTAACCATTTTTGGTTCAAAAATAACCATTTTATGGCTTTGGCCCGAAAACTGCCAATATGGTTATTTTTCAAGAATTGTTCATTCATAAATTTTAATCATTTTTGTAGTTCTAGGGCATTAACCATAAAATGTTATTTTTTTCATCGTAGCCATTTTGAAAATAATCGATGTGCAGACGAACGCGTCTTTTTTTAAATAATAATACCGCGTAACTGAATCGAGTTCTCATTCAAATCGGTCCTTTGTAATTCTCGAACATCAAATCTGTTGACAATGATAAAAGGTAAACAATTTAATATAAATTATCTTCGAATAAAAATTCTAACTTAAAAAAATATTTCAGGACACGGATTAGAAGGCTCCGCTTTAAATTGATCCGCTGGCTATACCGGTTCATCGTAATCAGCAACAACAAACGAGCTGATACAGCATAGTCCTCGTACTACCTGGAAGCGGACTTCGTACAATTCCCCGGTAAGTTTATATTTTGCCTCGAATAATTTTTAATATAGACTTCAAAGGATAAATAAGATTGATTACTGAATAAAGCATTCTTGTTTTAGGTTTTCTATCAATCGTTGCGAAATGCGAGATATTCTAACGACCAGTTTTTTCACCATCCGGGAAGAGCTAGAACTGGCTGGACCGCATGAAATACATCATCCGCCGGTCATAAAGGAATCATTCAAACCTCCGTGAACGAACAGCAATGGTGTTGTGATACTGATATTTTGGCCATTTGCTGAAGCTATACGGATCTACAAAATGTCACCGAGGCATATGGAATCACCACTTCCGGCGTTGTTCGGAACCGACATTAGGTTAGTTTTCTCATTTGAACCCGGTGGTAATCGTGGGGGGAATCAATTTTGCTGCTTCAAATGTTACCGGGTGTTTCGGCTGCTGTTGGGGTTCGCCTATATAGCGCTAGGCACCAGTCCTTATCGTTCCCTGCTTCCGTCCATATCTTTTTTCAAATATCATCATTGGCCATCATTTCTATGGCAAATAGTACATACGCACAGAAATACAAGGAATGAAATAAACAACAAACATATTTGTAAACCGTGTTTTTGCTTAATTTTGTCGATAAGTCTATGATAACGTTCAATCCCACAATATTGCTCTTTATATTTCGGTTAAAAAATAACCATTTTCTTACTTGCTACAATTTACGATTGAAAAATAACCATATTCGAACTTCTCCCCTAGAAGTCATTTTATGACTTCTCAAGGAGAACTCATAAAATGACATTGCCCGGGAAAAGGTAAAAAATGGTTATTTTTGAATCGTAAATGGTTTAATGATTTCCAGCGTGTACACAACATTTGTACAAATGCGATGAAATTCGATGAAATTTTGTCGCTGTAAACACGATTTGCATAGTGTATGGCACTGCTTGAATGAGCGCTCAAACGGTTGGAGAAAAATCGGTCGGGATCGAAATATTTTGTACAAACCATCCTCCCAGCCGGGGTGGAGATGGTTTTTTTTTGTTGCTGTTTTCGCCAGCAATCGTTTGTGTTCGCGTGAAAAATGTTTGTAGTGTGTGGGCAAGCATAGATCAAACAATCGTCGTGGAATCATCGAATTTGTACAGGCCATTTGTGTAGTCTATGGTCCGCTTTACTTGCTGAAGCCAATGGAAGGCAACAACCAAACAGTAGTGCCACCAAGCCCTCCATAGTAGAGTTTAAAGCATTTCGGATTTTGTTTTTGAACATGCATATAAAGCTAAAAAGCTAATAATTATAATTGACAAAGTTGAAGAAACAGAAAAAACTGCCCAAATTAACCATTTAGTTGACCAAATACAAAAATGACAAAATCGACAAAATTGAAAAAAAATTGACAAAATAGATCAAATTGCAAAAATTGACGAAATCGACAAAAATGACATAATTAACTAAATTGATAAAAGTGACAAAATTGACAAAATCGACAAAGTCATGAAAATTGACAAAATTCCTAAAATTTGCAAAATCAAGATAATTGGCAAAACTGACAAAATTGACAATGACAAAATCGACAAATTTGACAAAATTGACAAAATTGACAAAACAGACTAAATTGACAAAATTGACAAGATTGACAAAATTGACAAGATTAATAAAATTGACAAAATTGAAAAAATTGACAAAATTGACAAAACTGACAAAATTGACAAAATTTACAAAACTGACAAAATTGACAAAATTGACAAGATCGACAAGATTTATAGTACTGACAAAATTGAAAAAAGTGACAAAAACAAAATCGACAAAATTAACTAAATTAGCAAAATTGACAAAATTGACAAGATTGACATGATTGACATGATTGACAAAATTGACAAGGTTGACAAAATTGACAAGATTGATAAAACTGACAAAATTGACCAAATTGACAGAACTGACAAAATTAATAAGATTCACAAAATTGACAAGATCGACAAAATTGACAAAATTGATGAAATTGAGAAAATTGACAAGGTAGACAAAACCGACGAAATGGACAAAACTGAAAATGTTGTCAAGTTCGTAAAAATTGATAAATTGACAAAATTGACAGAATTGTCAAAATTGACAGAATTGACAAGATTGAAAAAAAAATTTAAAACTGAAAAAAATGATCAAATTGGAAAAATTGACATGATAAAACTGACAAAATTGACCAAATTGACAAATTTGACAAGATTGAAATGAACGTCATTTACAAGATTGATAAAACTAATATAATTGACAAGATTGACAAGATTGACAAAATTGACAAATTGACCAAATTGACCCAAATTGACATAATTGAAATAATTGAAAAAAAAGTGAAAAAACTGTCAATGTGGACCAAATTGACAAAATTGTCAAAATTGACAAAATTAACAAAATTGACAAAACCTCCAACATTTCTAAAACTGACAAAATGGACCAAATTGACAAAATAATCGAAACCGACAAATTTGACAAATGTAATAAAATTGAAAAAATGACAAAATTGGCAAAATTGACAAAATTTAAATTAATGACAAAATTGATTAAACTTGACAAAATTGACAAAAATGAAAAAATCGTCAAAATTTACGAAAATGACGAAATAGACAAAATTTACATAACTGACAGAATTGAGAAAAATGACAAATTGACTTAACTGACAAAATTGGCGAATATAATTTACAGGCTGTAAGAACGGCTACAATCCACTGTCAAGTGTATTAAATCGGGATTTTTATTTCGAAAAACTGTGGGCCACCAAATCCAAATTGACTAGATAACTTGCAAAGTTTATGAAATGATCCAAAACTGAAATTTCAAAATTCATTTCGTTATTTTAAAGCAATTTCAGATAAGGAAATAAAAAAGAGAGTTGTGTATGATCGAATAGTTCCTAAAACCTGGCTCGCGAACGTTTTGCAAAATTACATATATGGGATTTATGTTCGTCTCTATTGCATTAGAAAAGATGGACAAAACATTTTTCATAACCCTTAATTTGGCATAAGAAAATTCTACATATAGCTATAACGTTTTTCAAGTTCTGAATGTGTATGAAAACAAAAATAAAGATAACCCAAGATACCCCACAAAATGTGGCCCACGTTTGTGTGATTTATTGATGTTTCATCAAAAATTCCTTTTCCACCTGAAAGAACATGACAAAACTAAGATCATAAGCGTATGTGCATATTTTTGCTATGTAATTTAGGTCTCCCACGGATGCAATTGTACTTATATTACGTGGCATTAAGTTCTATAAAACATATTTAGTTACAAGGAACAAGCATAATGATGACAAAAACGTTTCCAAATGACCGACTTCCCGATTAACTGATTGACTGGTATTGCACAATTGTTGCAGGTTTGATCGGAATCTTAAACAGTTGCTGATGAAATTGCCTCATATGTATTTGTTTATCTGCGGCGTAGATCGTTGAAATTCCAGGCACATGTTCCGGGTGACATCAAACTAAAATAACTTGGCGCATCCATGCAAAAAATCTTCCTCTTGTCGCTTGGCATGATTCGACATAACCGAGAAAAAATTAATCCAAAATGTTTCCTAAAGTAACAGGAAGCAGACAACAATAAAATCAAATATGTTTATTCAGATTGTGTAGTTCGTTTCAAATATCTTAAGCTTTGAACTATAGCTCGTAATAATTCTCACCATAAATCACCAGTACCAATTGCTGACATAATGAAATCATGTTTGGAACAGTGGGAAAAAGGTAATTATTTTTTTAGTTCCAATTTTATATTGTCAAAAGATGATGTTTCATTCTTTTGTAATTTGTCATTCTTATTTTATTGATATTCATTACTGTCTCAAAACTGCTTTTTCAATTTTTCAAATAAATTTAGAACATTTAGTGCCAGTGTGCTGTCATTAAATGTCAACGCTTGGTTGACATTAAATTGAGAGCAATTGAAAGACATCGTTTAAGTCCCAAGCTAGAGAATCACTGTCTGGCGAAGTTTCGAGTGCGATTAAAAGAAACGAATCATGTAGTGTTTTCAAAATGCAATTGTCTCAGCCATTTAAAAAAATGACGGGGGGCGAGTCAATGTAAATAACATTAATTTAAAAGATTGAATATTGAATAACCGATGAAGTGGAATGGAGATTCGGAATTAGAAATTATTAGAAATTTTATATATATTATATTTGTTAGTTTTCAAGTCTAAAAATGCATGTTTGCGTCTATAGTTATTTATTGTTTATTATTTTGCGTTGAATATACTCACCTTGTATTTTTACGATTTAAAAGCCCCCTGATTCCTATTATTATTCACACTTGGTGGCGCATGGCACCTGTTCGAAATGTTGCTTCCACAGAAGAGGAAGATGACACTTTGCAATCATCGCGAGCAGCGGAAAATAAAAACAGAAAAGTGTGACAGACAAGAAACGAACATAGGTACTCGGTAGGTACTTGGCGTGATAAATTTGAAAGTACCACACATGTGCTAGTTGCTTGTTTTCTGGGTGAAATGGAAATTAATCGCAACAAAACGGCGTAACTTCCACTACTTGGTTTGTTTTTAGTCGCTGGCAATCGTGGATGCGTAAAATCACGCTTGGATCCAAAGTAACACTGCAAAGGTCCTACCGATGGATGATCCTCGATTTAGTCACCGACTTACTTCCGATCAAACCGCGTACGCGAATTTTAATCTCAGTGGGCTTTGAGTGATTGAAAGAAAATGAAGTGTTGTGTGTGTCAGCTTTAAACTTTAATAAACTGTCACAGGATTCGATTGGATATCAGTGAGAAATTGAACTGTGATATAAATGTGAAAAAATTGTTAAACTAAATTACAATCATGAATACCGGTGGAGGATTTGTTAAAGCTTACACAAACAACTGGCTGTCACAGTTCGGAATTTATAAGTGAGTGTCTTGTGCTATTCCTATCTGAGAGTTTTAGAAAAAGGTTAAAATTTAAAATGTATGAATGAAGTCAGATTTCAAATTTAAATAAAAAATAAGGATCTGATTTAGAATTCATTTTACTATGATCATTGAGGGTAAAAATAATCGATACCGTTAATTGGGGCATCATTTAAAACTTTTCAACTTCGATAGCTTCTTAAAACTTAATGTCCATTTATAATCATACCGCTTGTGCATCAAAAGTTTAAAGGTTTATTGGACATCGAATTGACGTAGTTAAAACAATTATTGGTATCACCAGTTATTTTTAATATAACAAAAAAAATACGTTTTCACCCTACTAAGCAAAAGGTGTGAATTGCACCAATTTTTGTTTTTTTGATAAAAAATCAATTGAAAACGTTTGAAAATTCATTGTTTTTGACATATTTGTGATGTCATCATTGATATAACACCAATTGCAAAAAAATTCTATTTTGTTCGAATTTAATTTTACAATTTTCTGTCAAAAATGTTTTTAGAGAAAAAGTATAAGGGTACTGTATACATTTAGGGGTAAAAATGCTAATAAAAATGTTACAAGCTAAACTCATAAAGATAAATATTTGGATGGATGAAATTTTTATGTTGACAAACGTGTGATGCAAAACAATCATATTCCAGCATAGGGAAACGAGATTTACAAGGTACATCTTTGATTTGCATTTTGTTGCATTTTAGCCCAGACTGGTAACTAAATTATAAACAAAAATATTAAAAAAAACAATTGGTGATTGCTCGAACAACATTTTTACACCAACAGTGTTGGTATAGGATAATAAAAGCAATATAAAGTTTGTAGTTTATACATTGAGCCAATCCGTTTTCACGTTTTTTACAGCATTGAAAGATGTATTGCTCGATATTTTAAATGTTCTATGAGAATCAATAACTTTATGATACTATCTCGCGATGTGAGAAACTATGCCATCATCATTTTGTTATCGGTAAATAATAACTTTATTGCATTAATTTCAAATAAAAGTGCTGTGGTATACAAATGTTGCATTTAACACTCCTGTTACATAATAGCCTGTTTGACGATATATAGAAGAAAGTAAAAATGTTCTCAACTTGAAACTACAGAAAGTATGATAAAATGTAGGGTTTTGTGCAAACAATGCCAAAAATGACTTAAACGATGAAAACAAACTGTATTGATTGTTTGAAAATTTACTAGAAACAGTCTTATCAAATCTTCATATCTATGATTTCGAAAAAAAAAACTTAGATTTTCTACTGTAAGTGTTATTTTAGGATTTTTTTAGTCTCTCAAATTTCAGGAATCACAATTCATTACTGCAAACCAGGTGTTAATAGTTTCAGATCTTATCAGATTGAATCATAGAAACATGATAATGATAATGTCCTAGCAATATTATTTGTGTATGCGTTTTAAATCACTTTGAGTAAAAGCAAGGTTCTTAGATACACGAGGTTCTCCGACTTTCACAGTAAGTAGGCGAAGAGTAAGCGGGGCTCTCAATGAGTTTGTATATTTTTTGCTCAGCTTTTCTGTGGTTTGTTGGTAAACAAACTTCATGAGTTCCGCATAGTTGCATAGCCTACATAGCCAAAATAGCTGAATCGGGAATTCGATATTCGGTAACACCTCCTGAATATATATTCACCTTGAGTAAAAGTGATTTGATGTCTAATTTCAAATACAATTTTTAAGAATTTTTCTTCGAGTAGGCTGCTGAATCATTGTGTAATGCTGCACTACACACTAAGAAAAATCCAGGTAACATTACATGTAACTGCATGGGTAGAAAGGAATCGGCTTTTTACATGTAATGATACAGACACAGATTATTTCATGTAAAATTTCGGTGGTATTCAACCGTGTTGTTTATTTACATTTTCTACCTCATACCATAATTCCTATTACTTTAGGGTATTCGAAATTAAATGAATTAACACATAATGAAAACAAAAATTA
Source organism: Uranotaenia lowii (assembly GCF_029784155.1). Classification (NCBI taxonomy): domain Eukaryota; kingdom Metazoa; phylum Arthropoda; class Insecta; order Diptera; family Culicidae; genus Uranotaenia; species Uranotaenia lowii. The sequence continues at coordinate 141,555,485 of NC_073693.1, forward strand.
CGCTTGGAATTTATTCTTCAGTAGCAGATTTTTATTCAAATTTCGCATTTTTATAGTATTATGTGAAGTTCGCAGGGTAATGGTCAGTAGATTATAAGAAAAGAATTTTTTTTGTCGTTCCTGCCACTCTTGCAGCAAAGATCGATTCTGACAAATTATTAGAACTTTTTGCCATCGACGTTATATCTTTTGTTTGTCATATTTTTAATCGAAACTTACCTCTGTTGGGTATTCTGCGAGCAACGAGCTTAATATAAATTCCAAAATTAAATTGGGCTAGCGGCCCAACTTCAAATACAAGCTGACCAACGACGTTGACAGCTGAAAGTTCTTGCTGTTTCATGTAAATATTCTAAAGCATTGAGCACTTCCACGGAATGCTTGGAGCTGTTGCAAGCAATTGCATGTATTTTTTCTTGTAAATGCAAAGATGCTATATTTTTTTCATATACTTCTTACGATGATGTGAAAATGTTAAATTCATTAAAGCAAGATTACATTTGTTTCTGTGCAGTTTCTGAACATTCAAATGTCTTATGCCAAAATTTGTTGGTTTGGTAGCTAAATAAAAAAAAATTACGACTAAATTTATTATTTTTTTTGTTTTATTTGCCAAATAAAGTGAAAAAATCCGGGCAAAATCCGGACATTTTCAATTAAATCCGGGCAAACGGACCGGGCCGGACTGTTCTAAAATTTTGTATCAAATATCCGGGCAAACCCGGATAAAACCGGGCAATCTGGCAACCTTAAGATAACAACACATAGGGTGTAAATGATAAATCAAAAATAATTGCAAAAAAACATGGAATTTCATACTCTCATTGATCACAAACTAAAATGATCCTTTTTGGTAAAAAACTTCACTGATATACCCATCCTAGAGAGTCTATTTATTAAAAAATTTTAAATTTTCATTTTTGCCTTGAACAATGGCCGCCATGACACATTGCGCCAGGAAAACAAAACATGCCGTTTTTCAAAAAATCACGAACTTTTACAAGAATATCGAGGCATATGGTCATTTCAGCAGATGAAATAACTATTCTGAAGCGAAAAAATTTTTTGACGGAATTATTTTCATGAGTATTGATAAAATGCTTCACAAGAAGAAAAGTACGATTTGTTCCCAGTGAATCACCAGTGATCCACTTCCTTACTTGAAAATTTACATGTTTTAGTTGAAACCTAAGTAAACCATCATTTGATTCTGCTTGCATAAGCAACCTTCTGCACGTCAGTATTTTCATTTGAGGGAAATTATAAAAACTTGTCAAGTTATTGAAAAACAAATGAAGACTTGATTTAAATTCGAAAAAAATCCGACTTTTTTGCAGCTTTTGATCTGCCAAGCAAAGTCTAGCGAATCGATTTTCTTCAAATTTTGTGCAATGTTTCTTCACTCATATCTACACATTCGGTGAGAAAATGGTACTGATCCAAAGCACCCAGTTCAAATGCGAGCTGTGCAAAGTTGTGGATCACCTGTGCTACCATGGGAAGGAAACGGTTAATATTAAATTTTTAAATAGTCATTCAATTGTTACAATGCTTGGTTTAATACTAGTGATATGTAAAGACTTTTTTTATTTGAATAAATTCTTGTAGGCTCAACGTCAAGATCCAACACTTATGAAAATAAATACATACATTTATAAAAGATAAATTGTATGAGTATTATTTCTTTGAGTATTCATAGTTTAAATTTATAGCTTTTTTTATTTTTTCTTGTTTGTTTCTTTAGTTTAGTTTATTGTATTTAAATCACCCAGTTTATGCATCAGTGCTCAAAGTATAATGAGTGGAACATGTCTTTTAACATTTCATCCTATAATTATCTTGAGCTAATTTCAAAAAATACTTTTAAATAAATGCAAATTTTCAGAGATCTTGCGAACTCCCAGCGAAGTTGCCTTCTGTTGCTTTGCAATATCAAAAGAGGTCAGAAAAAAAGCCGTTAACTTTACTACATTTTTTTTAATTTACCCAAAAATTACTATTAGAGTAGTATATCACCGCTTATGAACATGTTTTAAGACTATGACTAACTATGATATTCTTTCATTTTGGTTCATATTTTTTATTTCAGAACAGTTTGAAATTATTAATGATAATTCTGTTTGATGTTAAGTAAAACGGATGTTGAAAAAACAACCCAGCAGAGTTTTGACAAAATAGGTTGAAAAATTTCTGAGGGATTTAATGTAAAAATAATATTAAGTAGATCATTAAGACAGTTACATATTTCAGATGATTTTAAATTAAATAAATAAATGAAAAGTGTTGTTAGGAAATGCTGCAAATAGTGATGTGCCATATCTGGAAGTTTGGTAGAAATTACTTATAAGAATACTCCATGTACGTAACAGTGCCTAAGATTCTTCATGAACCTTGAAAAACAATTGAACGGATGATATTTCACGTTTAATTCATCCCATCTACCAAGTGAAAACAATGCTTTAATTCAAGTACTATACAATGGAAGCTGAACGTTTTTTGTTGTTTGCAGTTTTTAAGCATACGAGTTTCTTAATAAATAAGCCACTCTCCCTATTTACCCCACTCATGAGTGAACAAAAATAGCTGTTTGAAAATTGATAGTTAGAAATCTTTTCTTCTATATTTTGATTCTTCTATAGATTTTTGTCATGGTCCACTAAATACATAATCTTAAGCCAATTTTGGGGTGATATTACTGTGTCCATTCCAATTTCGGAATTCCCGGAAAAAAGCCGGTTAAAAGGCCGGGAAATAGACTATCTATTGAATTTCAATCTCAAATTTCATAAAAATTTGAAAAATTATGCTGGATAATAAAAAGTATGTCAATCTTTAAAACTGTGATTTTCTGTTCAAGCCACATAATTATGGAACAAACTATTGTTGGTAATAGTACATATTTTTGCCTAAAGTCTGCTTCATTTAATATTGGAACACAAACAATTGCGTGTAGTTCAGTCATTTATTAACGAATTCATAATTTGTTTTTCATACAAATGTAGCATTTTCTTTACTCTTTCATAAAAAAAAATTAAAAAAATTATTCATTGCTGTTTCGAAGAAATTCTCGTACTTTTCCCGTAATACGGCACATTAGGCGGCGCACACACTTTTCGTCCACCGTTTTGGCGATTTGATTCCCCATTTGTTCTTCATTTGAGTCATGTTCCTGACAAGTTTTCCCTTCGCCTTAAGCCTCCGCTTCGTGATTGCCCAGTATTTCTCTGTCGGCCGGAACTGGGGGCAGTTTGGGGGGTTGAGGTCCTTGGTATTACGCTGACCCCGTTCGTTGCGTACCATTCCATAACCGTTTTGCTGTAATGGCAGCTTGCGAGGTCCGGCCAAAACATTACTGGACGGTCGTGGGCACGAATAAACGGCAGAATCCGTTTCTGTAGGCACTCTTTTTTGTAGACTTCTAATGTCATTGTCTTGTCAGTGAGAAAAACTTTGGTTTTCTGTCCACAACTGCATATCCCCTGCCAAATCATGTACTTGCGGGCGAATTTATCCGCAAACACGAACTTAAATTTTGCAGGTACATCCCCCCGAGCCGTCGCCAAATAAAATTTTTGACCTGGGATTTGCCCAAAGTCCGCCTTCACGTAGGTCTCATCGTCCATCAGAATACATCCGTCGAACTTGGTCAGCACTTGGTCGTACAGCTTTCGAGCACGGATTCTGGCCACATTGTTCTGCTTCAGCGTCCGATTTGGCTGTTTGCTGGCTCGGAATGACCTTATTCCTTCCCTGAGACGAATTCGTCGCACCGTACTGTTAGCGGCCTGGAACTTATTGGCCAAATCGCGGTCTGAAAGATTGGGATTCCTCTTGACGGCCTTGATTGACTTTCCCACGCAGTTTCCGGTCGACAGTTCCACTCCGACGCTTCGAATGCGGCTTCCGAGCCGTCGTCAATGTTTCCTTGTACTGCTTGATAACACGCCATACGGTATTTCTAGGCATTTTAAGCTGTTTAGCTAGCTTCGATGCCGACAACAATGGATTTTCAAGAAAACTGTGCACAATTTGATCTCTCCGTTCGGCTTCCATGGCGGTTGTTTACAAAATGCTATCGTTTGGTGTTATGACATAAATACATGCACTGAAAATCGAAAATACCCAAACTTGAGAACTGCCACCCGCCAAACCTAAGTTCAAGATTGACAACTTAAGTTTGTGAAAAAATCACAGCTTGCCAATAAGCCAAACTTGTCCTTCGAGCGAAGAACTGTTTTTTTGGGGGGGTTTTGTTGTAAGCGCATCTGATTCTGTTACCTCCATCGTGGCAGATTTAGGTTTGGGGGGTAAGTTCAAAGCGAAGAACTGTTTTTTTGGGGGATAACTTTTATTCCCGCTTCATTCGCAGAAAGTCTCACATATAGGTATGGGTGTGATTTCTGTACCTGGCGATATTTTTTTTATTCTGATTTCCATTTTATTGTTGTATCAGATTTTGGGGGATGAGTTCTCCTTTAAGAGCTTAACTTTGAGCTATGCCACCAATAGCCAAACCTGTAGGGAGGGAGTTTCATTCGGGTTGGCGGGGAAAGTTCTCAAGTTTGGGTATTTTCAAGGTTCAGTGTGGTGAAAGGTAATGAATTTCCCGACACGTGGGTGAAAAAAGTTTCCAAATCCGTCCACTAGGAGCGCCACAATGAGCAAAAGAATTTGTTCCAATATTAAATGAAGCAGACTTTAAGATGAGAAATCTCCACAAAAATCCTTTGTACAGTCACCCCACAATCATGGGTCACACACAAATATTAGTCACCGGCCATTTGAACTGCTGATATCTACTGAACTAAATGAAATTTTTTCATAGTACTATTTTTAGTTTATCAATAATATCATAAAAATGCATTACAAATATTATGTGTGCGCTTGATACTAGTGAAATTGCTGTTAGAATAGTTTTTGCCTTTCTTACAGAAAGCCAAAGGTATAGTTATCGGTCGATTTGGGAGATCATTAATTATGGGTCTTAGATATACCTTTATAGGTACCTATCTAATCAGCTCGACGAGTTCTGATGATGTCTGTGTATTTGTGTGTATTTGTGTGAATTTTTGTAAACTTTGTTCTCGACGTTTTTGTGAAACTGAGCAGTACAATAAAAATGATTTTTATCTTGAAAAATTTGATTTTTTTTCTTCTTCAACCTATAAAAGAAAGAAAAAAAATACAAAATAGCTGGAAAAAAATTTTTTCATAGTAAATATCAAAAATCATCTCTCCAAAAAACGTGTCAATTTGGCTTGCTAGCCACAACCAGCAATCACTAAAATCAAGATTATCGTATATATGACGTCAAATTATACGTGACGTCATAGATACGCGCTTGCTATCTAAAAGTATGGATCTGTCGATGTGTGGAAGGGAGAACAGACAGGCTTCACTCCCACTCGGGTTCGATGTCATTATGACAGAAACCGTGTGGGAGGAAGACGACAACTAAAATTTTCCCGGCCAATCGTTAATTTTTTTCATATTAATGGTTCACTTTGCAACCGAACCATTCCAAAAATTTCGGAACCGAAGCTCCGAATTATTAAACTTAAAAATGATTTTCACTAAGGGGTACGACCCCGAAATTAATGAAGTCGTTGATGAGTACGGCATGCCCACACTGCATGGTACGAAAGCGATAGTAACTTCGCTCAACATTATATTAAAGCACAGATTGCTCTGAGCAGGGGAAAACAACACGGGTACGCGGACGATGTATGCACATCCTCTCATCTTCTCACGTGCCGTTCGTGCTTACGAAGCTTTTTCTTAAGCAGCAACGACAGGAGAGTATTTCGCCCGTGGAAGCAAATTAAATCCAATTAGACAAATGCTACTGAATCCTCTCGAGCTTTTAGCTCTCGGGCTTGTTTTTTTGTTCCCTTTTCTCTTCCTCTCTTCAGATCTAACGTTGCGTTGTTGTTGTTGGGGTTGGTGTCTAGAGAAAAACGATGACGGCTTGGAGGTCAATCTGAACTTTCACTTGCTGAAGCCAATGGAAGATGACAACCAAACAGTAGCGCCACCAAGCCCTCCATAGTAGAGTTTGAAGCATTTGGGATTTTTTTTGGAACATGCATATAATGCTAAAAAGCTTATAATCATTATTGACAAAGTTGAAGAAACAGGAAAGAACTCCGAATAAACCATTTTCGCCAGGTTGACCAAATACAAAAATGACAAAATTGACAAAATTGAAAAAAATTGACTAAATAGACCAATTTCACTATATTGACGAAATTGACAAACTTGACATAATTCATTGATTTGACAAAATCAACTTATTTGAAAAAATCATAAAATTGATAAAATTTATAAAATTGACAAAATCGAGAAAATTGGCAGAATTGACCAAATTGACGATGACAAAATGGACAAAATTCACTGAATTGACAAGATTGATAAAACTGACAAATTTAACAAAATTGAAAAAATTGACAAAATTGACAAAAATAACAATATTGACAAAAGAGATGACAAAATCGACAAAATTCATTAAATTGACAAAATTGACAAGATTGATAAAATTGACAAAATCGACAAAACTGAAAAAATGACTTAATTAACGATGACAAAATCGACAAAATTCACTAAATTGACAAAATTGACAAGATTGATAGATAAAACTGACAAAAATCGACAATATTGACAAAATTGACCAAATTGAAAAACTTGGCTTAATTCATTGATTTGACAAAATTCACATAGCTGAAAAAATCATAAAAATTGATAATATTTTTAAAATCGACCAAATCGAGAAAATTGACAGAATTGACAAAATTGACTATGACAAAATCGACAAAATTCACTGAATTGACAAAATTGACAAGATTGATAAAACTGACAAAAATCGACAAAAGTGACAAAATTTATCAAACTGACCAAAATGACCAAATTGTCAAAATTCACAAAATTGACAAAGACAAAATCGACAAAATTCACTATATTTACAAAATTGACAAAATTGAAAAGATTGACAAAATTGACTGGCGAAATTTACAAAATTGACCCAATTGACTAAATTTTGACCAAATTTACAATATTGACAAATTGACAAAATTGACAAACTTGACAGAATCGAAGGAAATTGAAAAAAATTAAAAAATTGGCCAAATTGACAATGACAAAATCGACGAAATACACTTAATTGACAAAATTGGCAAAGCTGTCAAAATTGACAACATTGACAAGATTGACAAAATTGACTAATTTGATAAAACTGACAAAATTGACAAAATTAACAAAACTGACCAAATTGACAAATTTGACAAAATTGACAAATTTGACAAAATTGACAGAATTTTCAAATTTGAAAAAGTTGACAAAATCATGAAAATTGTTAAAATCGACAAATAAACAAAATCTAGAAAATTGGTTAAATTTACAAAATTTACTGAACTAACAATGCTGACAAAATCATGAAAATTGATAAAATTGACATTATTGACAAAATTTAAAAAATGACCAAATAAACAAAATTAACGAAATAGACAAAATCAACAAAACAGAATAAAAATCTCAAAATAACAAAATTAAAAATACTACGCTTTCAAAATTTTCAATATTTTTAATTTTCAAAATTTATTATTATACCGATTTTATACATTTTGGTATCGTATTTTACTCTAGCATTTGAAATTTTATCCAATAATTTTATCTATGTATTTGTTTCATATACTTGAGAGGTTGAATTATTTGAAATACATGGTCATTCATCTTTTTTCAAATTGTATTCTTAATTTTTATACCCCTTCCATTTTGAAGATATCATATGCTGTAACTCCAAAAGGAGTAAATTGAGTTAGATTATAATGTCATAGAAACGAAATTTTACAAGATATTCCAGAATCTAGTCATTCAAAAAGGTTAATTCATATAAAAATTATGATTATATAAAAATACTTTTATCCTAATAAAAACTTTGAATCTTTATTTCCTAAATTCATTTTGGATTTATTGCGTATGAAAATCATTAATCATAATTCATAGTTCATTTTGTTTTATATGTACCCAAGTATATTTTACAGGCTGTAAGAAAGGCTACAATCCACTGTAAAGTGTATTAAATCGGGTTTTATCATACGTTAATAATTGTCTGTTGAACTGTCGCAAAAATTTCCAATGTTATAAGGTTGACATCTTAAACTGTTAAGCCCCTTATGCAGTTATTTGAAGAATTCCAACAAAATGAATAGGTATCATATAATCAAAACCCGATTTAATACACTTTACAGTGGATTGTAGCCTTTCTTACAGCCTGTAAAATATACTTGGGAACAAATAAAACAAAATGAACTATGAATTATGATTAATGATTTTCATACGCAATAAATCCAAAATGAATTTAGGAAATAAAGATTCAAAGTTTTTATTAGGATAAAAGTATTTTTATATAATCATAATTTTTATATGAATTAACCTTTTTGAATGACTAGATTCTGGAATATCATGTATGATTCCGTTTCTATGACATTATAATCTAACTCAATTTACTCCTTTTGGAGTTACAGCATATGATATCTTCAAAATGGAAGGGGTATAAAAATTAAGAATACAATTTGAAAAAAGATGAATGACCATGTATTTCAAATAATTCAACCTCTCAAGTATATGAAACAAATACATAGATAAAATTATTGGATAAAATTTCAAATGCTAGAGTAAAATACGATACCAAAATGTATAAAATCGGTATAATAATAAATTTTGAAAATTAAAAATATTGAAAATTTTGAAAGCGTAGTATTTTTAATTTTGTTATTTTGAGATTTTTATTCTGTTTTGTTGATTTTGTCTATTTCGTTAATTTTGTTTATTTGGTCATTTTTTAAATTTTGTCAATAATGTCAATTTTATCAATTTTCATGATTTTGTCAGCATTGTTAGTTCAGTAAATTTTGTAAATTTAACCAATTTTCTAGATTTTGTTTATTTGTCGATTTTAACAATTTTCATGATTTTGTCAACTTTTTCAAATTTGAAAATTCTGTCAATTTTGTCAAATTTGTCAATTTTGTCAAATTTGTCAATTTGGTCAGTTTTGTTAATTTTGTCAATTTTGTCAGTTTTATCAAATTAGTCAATTTTGTCAATCTTGTCAATGTTGTCAATTTTGACAGCTTTGCCAATTTTGTCAATTAAGTGTATTTCGTCGATTTTGTCATTGTCAATTTGGCCAATTTTTTAATTTTTTTCAATTTCCTTCGATTCTGTCAAGTTTGTCAATTTTGTCAATTTGTCAATATTGTAAATTTGGTCAAAATTTAGTCAATTGGGTCAATTTTGTAAATTTCGCCAGTCAATTTTGTCAATCTTTTCAATTTTGTCAATTTTGTAAATATAGTGAATTTTGTCGATTTTGTCTTTGTCAATTTTGTGAATTTTGACAATTTGGTCATTTTGGTCAGTTTGATAAATTTTGTCACTTTTGTCGATTTTTGTCAGTTTTATCAATCTTGTCAATTTTGTCAATTCAGTGAATTTTGTCGATTTTGTCATAGTCAATTTTGTCAATTCTGTCAATTTTCTCGATTTGGTCGATTTTAAAAATATTATCAATTTTTATGATTTTTTCAGCTATGTGAATTTTGTCAAATCAATGAATTAAGCCAAGTTTTTCAATTTGGTCAATTTTGTCAATATTGTCGATTTTTGTCAGTTTTATCTATCAATCTTGTCAATTTTGTCAATTTAGTGAATTTTGTCGATTTTGTCATCGTTAATTAAGTCATTTTTTCAGTTTTGTCGATTTTGTCAATTTTATCAATCTTGTCAATTTTGTCAATTTAATGAATTTTGTCGATTTTGTCATCTCTTTTGTCAATATTGTTATTTTTGTCAATTTTGTCAATTTTTTCAATTTTGTTAAATTTGTCAGTTTTATCAATCTTGTCAATTCAGTGAATTTTGTCCATTTTGTCATCGTCAATTTGGTCAATTCTGCCAATTTTCTCGATTTTGTCAATTTTATAAATTTTATCAATTTTATGATTTTTTCAAATAAGTTGATTTTGTCAAATCAATGAATTATGTCAAGTTTGTCAATTTCGTCAATATAGTGAAATTGGTCTATTTAGTCAATTTTTTTCAATTTTGTCAATTTTGTCATTTTTGTATTTGGTCAACCTGGCGAAAATGGTTTATTCGGAGTTCTTTCCTGTTTCTTCAACTTTGTCAATAATGATTATAAGCTTTTTAGCATTATATGCATGTTCCAAAAAAAATCCCAAATGCTTCAAACTCTACTATGGAGGGCTTGGTGGCGCTACTGTTTGGTTGTCATCTTCCATTGGCTTCAGCAAGTGAAAGTTCAGATTGACCTCCAAGCCGTCATCGTTTTTCTCTAGACACCAACCCCAACAACAACAACGCAACGTTAGATCTGAAGAGAGGAAGAGAAAAGGGAACAAAAAAACAAGCCCGAGAGCTAAAAGCTCGAGAGGATTCAGTAGCATTTGTCTAATTGGATTTAATTTGCTTCCACGGGCGAAATACTCTCCTGTCGTTGCTGCTTAAGAAAAAGCTTCGTAAGCACGAACGGCACGTGAGAAGATGAGAGGATGTGCATACATCGTCCGCGTACCCGTGTTGTTTTCCCCTGCTCAGAGCAATCTGTGCTTTAATATAATGTTGAGCGAAGTTACTATCGCTTTCGTACCATGCAGTGTGGGCATGCCGTACTCATCAACGACTTCATTAATTTCGGGGTCGTACCCCTTAGTGAAAATCATTTTTAAGTTTAATAATTCGGAGCTTCGGTTCCGAAATTTTTGGAATGGTTCGGTTGCAAAGTGAACCATTAATATGAAAAAAATTAACGATTGGCCGGGAAAATTTTAGTTGTCGTCTTCCTCCCACACGGTTTCTGTCATAATGACATCGAACCCGAGTGGGAGTGAAGCCTGTCTGTTCTCCCTTCCACACATCGACAGATCCATACTTTTAGATAGCAAGCGCGTATCTATGACGTCACGTATAATTTGACGTCATATATACGATAATCTTGATTTTAGTGATTGCTGGTTGTGGCTAGCAAGCCAAATTGACACGTTTTTTGGAGAGATGATTTTTGATATTTACTATGAAAAAATTTTTTTCCAGCTATTTTGTATTTTTTTTCTTTCTTTTATAGGTTGAAGAAGAAAAAAAATCAAATTTTTCAAGATAAAAATCATTTTTATTGTACTGCTCAGTTTCACAAAAACGTCGAGAACAAAGTTTACAAAAATTCACACAAATACACACAAATACACAGACATCATCAGAACTCGTCGAGCTGATTAGATAGGTACCTATAAAGGTATATCTAAGACCCATAATTAATGATCTCCCAAATCGACCGATAACTATACCTTTCTGTAAGAAAGGCAAAAAGGACGAGTTTACGTTTTCCAAATGAAACTGAGCGAAAAAAATGCGAAATTTCAAAATCATTTGCAGAATAAAATTGACCCATATTTGTTACAACATCTACCATATTTCCCACAATCATGGGTCACTTTTTTGTAAGCAAAGCAAAACATTTCTTGGTTGCTATAGCTCGTCCCAAATGCCCCTTGAATTTATACAATCAAAGAATGCCCCTGAATGTTTTCCTGAAATGCGATGATTTCCATGTTGATATTTGGGTGTTGCCATGGACTTCTATGTGACTAATAATTGTGAGCAATTTGACTAATAGGTAATTGTAACGGGCTACAATTTTGACCCATAATCGTGGTTTTGAAAAACGCTGATTGTTTCGGTAAATGCTGTTATTTTTAAACAGAACTGACAATAAAAGCTCATTTGAACTTAAAGAGGAAGCATTTAATGACTGAAATTAATGCAAAGCTTGATATTTGGTCAACTAAAACCCAAATAAACAAGCATTTTGTTGTGAATCGATACGTTAAGTGACTGATGATTGGGGGGGGGGGGGGGGGGACTGTATTTCATCAGTTCATTAATTTGAAACTTTAAAATGTATCTCAAATCCTCTTATTCAAGAACCTCTCATGCTTTGTGTGAATTTCACACAACATCAACAATACATTATTGTTTGCATTTCAAATATACATCCTTTTTACACTTTATAAAACATTTAATGCCGTTCTAAAGCTCACTAGCACAAAACACGTTTTTCATTCTAGATATGAAAGCCCCATGGAACCACCCGAGAAGCCCAATAACCAACACCGGAAAATTGCACTGTACGGTATCCTGGCGATGGCATTCATCCTGTTTTTCATCGTTTTTGTCATAGTCAATCAAACGACTGGCCTAGATAGACTAGAAGTCGATACCAATCAACTTCCAGAAGGATTTTCCAACGAAACAAGCATCGAATCCAGCATGGGTCACACGGTGTTAACGACTCCTCTATCAGCAAACAACAATCCAGCGAATGGAACATTTACGGTGTTGAACAAAGGCAAGGAAGAAATCGCTGAGGCACAGAAACAACGACGAATTCGTCGATTGGGTGAAGAAGGTTCTGTGCTGGAATCGAGCGATGATTTGGTTGTTTACCCTAGTGCCTACTTGAAACCTCCTCGATTGGGAAGCATGAGAAGGTTCTCGGACGATTTCGATTCGAAAGAGTTTGAACAGCCTAGGCCATTCAGGATCGATGATGGGCTACCGATTCCAGTTGGGTTCAAAAAGATTAACAAATCTTATACTAATAATGGTTACGAGATACCTGAGTTCCGGGTATCACCCGGGACGATCAGTAGTATTCAGAACGTTTTGAGACAGTTGTCTAGCTCCCGCACTTCTAGACAGAATCACTTTTCTCAGTACATGCAGCAACCTGCGGAGTTCAATAATCCGTTGCATCAGAATCATAGACTCAAGTTTACTGGTATTTACAGACATCCGAGAAAAAATGGTGAAATAACAACTCTGTTTGCTGATTCATCAAAACAACATGAGCTACACGTAGCTAAGCCTCAGAATATCAATAGTCAACTAACTGTTCCTGGCAGTTTTATGCCAGATTTGTTGTATAATTTTAAGCCATCCAATCCAAGCGATGTAAATCTATTGGCAACAGAACAGTTCAGGTTTGCACCCGAAAAAGAGTCAAAATCAGGGAATCTTCCTAAAGGTATGCCGTTTTCTGTTATGCTAGATATTGCTCCTGTACAAGCTGAAAAACCTAGGGTCCAAGTGTATAGGAAACCATTTCCGAACTACTCGTATGTGAGTTTTCCATCTTATTTTAATAACCAAAACTTCGCACAAGTCAAACACAACGCCATAAGCGAGCAGCCAGACGATTCGTACTTTCGAAGATCGATGCCGTACTACAACCCGTTTCAAAATCTGCCTTCAAATCTGCAACCTGGGAAGCTCATGGTTCACTTTAACCTGTATCCCAAGCCATCGGATGCATCGCGGAGATTCGAACTGGAAAAGACAGCTCTGGACATCAATCACCTAAAACTAAACACAGGGGAAATACTTCCGGATCCTGAAGCTGATAAATTCAATCCAGCAACCGTTCCCGAGAGGAACTTCCTGGAGCGTTACTTCACTACAACACCAAGTACTTCGTCGACAACCCAAACGACTCCGCTAGCCGGAACAACCCACCGAATCAACCGCCATCAAGATCAGGAGCGATTAGTCACGACAACAAGTTTTCCAATAGTTACAAATGGTCACGCGGGAATCGGATCGCGGTATCCACCGTACAAAACTATTGAACGGCGAGATCAACGAATCGAGGTCAACGACAAGCAGCGGCGCTTGGAACGACTTGATAGCGAAGAGCGGTCCCAGGAAGCTGGATTCCGTCCGCCGGATGCCGATCTGATTAGTTTTGGACCAAATGATGCGGTGTAAGTGCTTTATTTATGAATCAGAATAAAAAAAAATTGGATAAAAATTGATTACAAATGTCTAGTTGTAAAATTTTTTGAAAGAAATTTTACATTATGTTGAAGGTGTTTTGGTATCATTTTTTAATCATTATTGTTATCGTATTTGTATTGAAAGTTAGTTCAGTTAGTGTCTTTTCAAAATGATTTCAACACTCAAAATAGAAGGGGAGAGACGGGCCATAAATGCACCTACTAAAGATAACGGTTACTTTCTCGAATATTTTGATTTGTGTAAGAAAATAATAAGCTCATGAATAAGCAGATATTTGTTTTCTATTCAATGGGTCATTTTTAATGGATTTCGGCTTACAGTTTTTGAAAAAACACTTTTATGTTAAAAGTAGTCGATAAAGACGACTTTATAGAATGGGCAGGTTAATACCACTATTAATGATTTGAGCAACATTTTCGTTCAACTGGACATATTTTCATAAAATTCTGTATAAAAAGGTAGAAACTGATAATAAACATACGTCAGAGCGACATCACAATTGTATTCGTATCGTACTCGTATCGTATTCGTATCGTATTCGTATCGTATTCGTATCGTATTCGTATCGTATTCGTATCGTATTCGTATCGTATTCGTATCGTATTCGTATCGTATTCGTATCGTATTCGTATCGTATTCGTATCGTATTCGTATCGTATTCGTATCGTATTCGTATCGTATTCGTATCGTATTCGTATCGTATTCGTATCGTATTCGTATCGTATTCGTATCGTATTCGTATCGTATTCGTATCGTATTCGTATCGTATTCGTATCGTATTCGTATCGTATTCGTATCGTATTCGTATCGTATTCGTATCGTATTCGTATCGTATTCGTATCGTATTCGTATCGTATTCGTATCGTATTCGTATCGTATTCGTATCGTATTCGTATCGTATTCGTATCGTATTCGTATCGTATTCGTATCGTATTCGTATCGTATTCGTATCGTATTCGTATCGTATTCGTATCGTATTCGTATCGTATTCGTATCGTATTCGTATCGTATTCGTATCGTATTCGTATCGTATTCGTATCGTATTCGTATCGTATTCGTATCGTATTCGTATCGTATTCGTATCGTATTCGTATCGTATTCGTATCGTATTCGTATCGTATTCGTATCGTATTCGTATCGTATTCGTATCGTATTCGTATCGTATTCGTATCGTATTCGTATCGTATTCGTATCGTATTCGTATCGTATTCGTATCGTATTCGTATCGTATTTTCAGCTTTATGTTTGGAAAAGGAGTTTCACTTTAATAAACTAATGTTCGAGTATTCTTACACACATTTTTTTATTTACATAATTCCACTACTTTAGTGTACACATCCATACCAATCGACTTTAATAAACATTATTTGCTAACGACAGTAATCTTCACTTGATTTCGCTCATCATCACAATAGACATCACACTTACACAAATCACAAGTCGATACGTGTTGGAATGAAATTGAGTGGCAGTTTAACTTAGATGAGTATTTTAACCATTTCACGTTGAATCTGAGTTTTTCCTTCTGTTTTCCAATTGTTTTTGACAACGACAACAACAACTGGAGCTCCTACTGTAACGACTGTTTGATCTACTTTCTTACTTTATACTGACCGATGAATATCAACCTGTCCCGAGGTTTTGTTCTTGCTACCGTAACCTATTTAATTACTTTTGAAATAAGTTCGTTTTTTCTATACCTAAAAGAATTTGTTAGTAAAATTGTTTTTTAATGTATGAAAAATCTCTGAATGAACTTTGGTTGGGAAAACAAGAATTTAGATAAAAACTCCTAATGGTATTTGAAAGCGTAGTTTCGTAAGTCCAAAGATGTTGAAACCTAGCCATAACTATTTACAGTTAAACTGATCGACCACTCTGATCTTTTAGTAGTTGAACGGAATAGCTGGTTTCGGGTAGGAGTAGCCGGTACTTTGTTCCGGTGGCAGATACTCTGGAGCGGCAGTGGTTGGCAGGGTAAATGGACGCGGAGGTTTCGGATAATCGTAACCGCAGCTTCCATCTGGATTCTGTTGCGAAGCTGGACACTTGCTTTGAGTAGTTGTGGAGAAAGTCGGCCTAGTTGGACGAGGCGTCGTTGTGGTTGTTGTTCTCGGAGTGGTCGTTGTAGTTGTGGTACGCTGGAAACGATAGAGATCAAAATCAGTTAGTTTATAGACCAGGCTTAAAAAAATTTAGAGATCTCACTCTGGTGGTGGTAGTTGTTGGCCTCGTGGTGGTCGTTGTTCTTCTAGTGGTTGTGGTTGTCGATGGTGGAAGATATTCTTGGGGTGGAGTCGTCCTTCGGGTTGTTGTTGTGGTCGTCACCCGTTGCGGAATGGTGAAACTGTTGTCCGGCCTTTGATAGGAGTAGCCACAGGTTCCGTCCGGATTTCGTTCAGCTGGCGAGCAACCCGTCGTCGGAGGAACCGTTCGCTGAGTTGTGAAGCGAGTTGTTGTTGTGGTGGGTCGAGTTGTTGTAGTTGTGCGCTTAAAAATGAGAAATCGAAGTTAATTTATCATTGAACATCTTAGACTCACTTCTACGAATTTTATAGTGTTCTCACCCTGGTTGTAGTTGTGGGTCTCGTGGTTGTTGTGGTAGGTCTCGTAGTTGTGGTCGTTCTTCTGGTGGTCGTTGTCGAAGGTGGAAGATATTCCTGGGGTGGAGTTGTTCTTCGTGTTGTGGTTGTTGTTACACGCTGAGGAATTGTGAAGCTGGTATCTGGTTTGGGGTACGAGTACCCACAAGAGCCATCCGGATTCCGTTGAGACGGCGAGCAACCGGTTGTTGGTGGAACCGTGCGTTGGGTTGTGTAGCGTGTTGTAGTTGTCGTCGGCCGAGTCGTTGTTGTTGTACGCTACAAGTAAAATATGTCATTATGAGTTCAAAAGCTCTCAAAAACGAATGAATAATTATACCCTAGTGGTAGTAGTGGTAGGTCGAGTAGTCGTCCTTGTTGTGGTTGAAGGTGGCAGATATTCTTGGGGTGGAGTAGTTCTTCTGGTTGTGGCAGTCGTAGGACGCGTTGTTGAAGGGGTGGTATAGCGTGTTGTTGTGGTGGTTACTCTTTGTGGTAGGGTGAAGCTGTTTTCTGGTTTCTCGTAGAAATATCCACACGTTCCATCAGGATTCTGCTGCGAAGGTGGACACCTTGTGGTCGTTGGAGCCGTCCGCTGAGTAGTGTAGCGAGTAGTTGTTGTAGTCGGTCGTGTCGTTGTAGTCGTAGGCTGTTTACAAAAAATAACGAAAAGGGTTTCAGTATAATCAGTGTCATAGTGATTGATTTGTTTCGAACGTGAGTTTTTTTCAGGACAAATATTTTACCCGAAAGTGCACGTCGATTAAAGTTTAAAAATTGTCTAAAATTCTCATCAAAAGAATGCTATGTGTGTAACATGAAAATGTGCACCTGAAAGACGCAGTAAAAATACGAATACGTGAAACGAACAAACAATTTGTTCCAGATCGCAGTTTTTGTTGCTTCACGGTCATGTCATTTACTCCGATTGTTCTGGAACAAACAGATCAATTTGAACCACCATAAGCTCTTGAAAGCCCCTGTAGAAGCATCACCATGCTGTTGGCTTTAACGGCAATTATGCGCGCCAATAAACATAGGATATCATCTGTACCGAAAATAATCCTACCCGGGGTCGAGCCAAAGTTGGTCCTTGGTATGATCTCTTTTCCCACCCAGTCATCCGAGAGTAAGGAACTTCGTGTAAGCAGCCCTTGTGACCTGTATCAGAGACCTAAAGTGAGCAAGTCAAAGGCCTCAGTAGCCATTATTGTCATAGTGTTAACTTTGTTATACAATAAGTAAATTCATAGAAGTATACAAGCATAAATAAAGTCTACTTAAAAGCCTTTGTTAAAGTTTGACTGAGTGTAACTTATTGTAAGAGAAAAATTTGATGCATTAGGGATCAGGCATTATCTAATACCAATATAACTCCTTTATTTCTCAACCGATTTTAATTTTGTTAAAGTTTTGAGAGTTTTTAAATTTTTATAACAATATATCAATAGAGTGTGTTGTAAAACTAAAAAACCTTCTAAATTTCGTTACGTCATATAGGGTGTCACATTATGTCTAAGAGTATCAGCAGCGGTCATGTGTCAAAGCTATAATAACACTTCCTTCTGACACTTCGACGGCGCACCGCAAGGTTTCAAACTAGGTGTTATCATGCTCCTGGTTGTTAAAAAAAGCGAGCCGGAATTCAAATTTGGGTACCCACCATCTCCTGATTTGACAGGTGCTAAAGTGTCTAGGGAAAATTGAAAAAAGAAAATAGCAACAAACAACAACACCTATCGGTGAGTCACCAGTGGCAAAAATGGAAACAATTTTAGCACTTAGGGGAGATGAGGGCATAACGAGCACGCAGGGCATAATGAGCACTCCTTTTTTCTACATAAGTACGTATTTTCTTAAACAAATTTCAAGTGACGAAAATATTATAATTTTTGAGCACCACCAAATAAGCTTTTATGACCTTTAAATCATTTTGATCTGAAATGTACGCACTGCATCATGATCTACACATTGTTTCTCAATTTTCAACATCATAAAATTTTTGATTTTTCACTTCAATCAATTTTAAAACGCTTTTTTACTTTAATTTGTTCACTAGAGGCGAACAGAGCACTTTCAATGGAGGCATAATGAGCATTTTCTGCCGGGGAATCTAGCAGAGAATTCAACTCGATGAAGTCCACTGAATAATAGAGCTACAGCTTGGCTTGTTTCGTCTGTCGATTTGGCCTATTGGTAAGGTGTCGGAGAGGTAATCAGTAGACTCGAGTTCGATTCCTGTTCGAGGGGATTTTTTTTGCACATACCATTCAAGATTGATTTTTTTTATTGTTACATTATACGCCTAATAGCATCAAAGCATCATCCGTCAAACAAAAAAACCAGAAACATAATGTATGAGCATGTGTTCATTCTTTGAATTCTACAAACAGACCTAGATTATTTTGTTATTGCTTTGTTTGATGAATCTACGCCTCACCGTTTAGTACAATCATGATCATGAATGATAAATGAAAAAAAAATACCTCGACCGGGAATCGAACTCGAGCCTACTGATTACCTCTCCGACATCTTACCAATAGGCCAAATCGTCAGACGATACAAGTCAAGCTGTAGCTTTATTACTCAGTTGACGTCAACGAGTCGAATTTGCTGCTAGAATTCCCGGCAGAAAACGCTCATTATGCCTTCATTAATGGTGCTCATACTGCCTCGGGGGGTTTCTCATTATGCCTCTACAGTGACTGGTTTTCAGCTTTCGGCAAAAATTTTTAAAATGCATTTTTAAACGTTTTTATCTACTTTTTTAAGTTTCATCCAATTAGGCAATAGACTATTTGAGTGTCTGAACACGAAACAATGATATAATTCACATATTACAGCTGTTCTCTATGGTTAAATAAGCGTTTTCCTTAAGGTGGCCATTTTGCCCCCATCTCCTCTACCGGTGCGCAAATGAGCAGCTAAAGCTAAAATAAGACATAGAAAGTGTCCCTGCTTTACACCTGGGATAGCACTTACCGCTGCCGATGCTCTAAGCACGATTTTGATACAACCCTGCTCATTCCGGATGACTCTTAAACAGCTGATTTCTGCTGGGTGTTGTTGATTACAATTAAACTTAAAATTCTGTGTATCGTGAACCAAAGTGCCAGCATCCTCGTCTTCAACGCCAACGTTCATGAGATCGAATCCCGGTCATGACATAACCTGGCACACATAGTATGAGTGAAATGCTAGCCGGATATACCTTGAAATTGTACGCCTCAATGATGCCGCACATGGATGTGGATGGATCTCTTCAAGGACACTTAGATTGCACTTGGAGATCCTACCTAGATATGTGTGTGTGCTCGTAGTGCTACTGGTAAACAACTGCAACTTCAACCAATAGTGCAGGGGTGTCAAGTAGCATAGTAATGTCACAATAGATCAACTTAATGGTCGCAGTGGACTCTCTCCCCAACAGGAAAGAAGGGATCAGATTTACGTAATATCAAAACAAAGAATATGATAAAAACACGAGTTTGATTATGTTTTTGTAAAAACTAAAACAGCCAGAAACAAACCGTGGGGTAAAATGCCAAAACCAGTACTATACGGAGTTCATTAATTAACACATAAATTTTTAAGCAACATGTTCATCATATTTATGTTAACTAACCATACTTTGTAATAAATAATTTATTTTTGCCATACATACCGAAAAATCACTTATCAAAATAAACTTTATACTTTATATTTTATTTTATTTTGTAAAGCGGCCCACCACACTCCCCCACACTAAGAGGCTCGTTTGAGCCCCCTGGTAATGGACTCTTTCTGTTTTCAGCATGCCTGGCAGCAAAAACCAATTATCAACAATAACTTAACGCGAGCAAAATTTACTCATGCTGAGAACTTAAAAAAATATTTACATTATGCGGGGAAATGGTACGACACGATACTAAATTTAGACATGAATCTCAGTGGAAAAAGATTTGTATTTAAGAGATTCATTTTATTGAACAAAAACAACAAAAATTAAACTAAAATCTATTAAACTAATGCTTTACAAAAGGAAAATTAAAAAAAAATGTTTTTCTACTAAATTAAAGTCAACAGATTAAAAAAATAAAAAATTAAATAAAAAAATTAAAATAAAATTATTGACTAATACGCAAAAAAAAACTGGCAAGATGATTTGGTTATTGACTAAAGTAATCCTTTGAGGTGACGAATGAGTTGGGTTTTGAAAGAGCTACGGTTGTTAGTGCTTTTAAAGACCTCTGGAAAACTGTTGTAAGATAATGGTCCAATGTAGGAGATTCTGCGTTGACCGAAAGATGTTGAACAGCAACTTTGAAGCAAATGATTTGACTGACGAGTAATTCGAGAGCCAGTACCTGAGCTAAACAATAAATTACGGTTATTATCTGTGGAGTTTAAATAATCGAACACGTACATTAATGTTTGCAAGCTGCATAGTTTAGTTAGCTAAAGGCAAGACATTATGAGATGTACTTGAATAAAGTACATGACACGGTACAAAATTCCTGACTCTCCAAAGAATGCCACTCAAGGGCGATGTTTTTTTGATTATGTTGTTTATATGAAGACTCCAGGAAAGTGTTTCATCCAGTGTCAACCCCAAGTATTTAAAGTTATCAACTTTTTCAATAGCAGAATTTGTGAAAAAAAAGGTGATTACTGCTGGTGATAACTCTTCTGGGCGAGCGAAAGATCTGTCGTAACCGATGGATTTTATTGCTTCCAAATACAGCTAGATACACGCGACTGAAATGCGAACATCACAAATTGCCGAATGGCTTTCTTTCACTTTCGACTTCCAATCGCCATTTTGAACAAAATGATCACATTTTTCCTGTAACGAGAACGCGACAAACTGTCTTTCCTAACAACTCTTTATCAACTGACAAATCATCGCTGATCAATTAAGCAGCTTTTTTTCATTCGCTCGGAAGATGATTCTCTTTTTCAAAAACCATTACTCTTCTCTCACATTGTCTGTAGAACAATCTCTTACTTCTGAGCTCAAAGCTCTCTCACCGTTGGCAAATCTTAGCTGTTAGAATGATTCATATTTAATATCAAGCACATTTTTATACCCGTTTTATTTTATCGTTTCCTGATTTCATACCTATTTCATACCTGTTATTACCTTATCATTATTCTCTACAAGATCATGTACTTGGTTTTCGATAAGTTTAGAGTTAGAAGGTTACTATTGAAGTATTTGTAAAGATTTTCTAAATCTTTTTCCATTTGTTTAAATATTATCTTTGGGTAACTTTCAGGATAAAACAAAGCAGTATCAGTGATGTATAGTAAGAATAACAATGGCCCAATATTACTGCCTTGTGGTACACCCACATCAAGAGGTTCCAAAGAGCTTTCTGTTTGTCGATAGAAATTAATTGTTTCCGACCTGTAAGGTAGCTTTTAATGATGGTATTAGCAACACCTCTTATACCATACCGATCAAGTTTTTGAGGAGGATTTCGTGATCTAAAGTATCGAAGGCTTTTTTCAAATCTAGAAACAATCCTCCAACGATTTTTTTTAAACTTTATACCCTTATTGGTAAAACGCTTTCAGGTAGGCAACGAAATTCAATTTCTCGATTTGTGGGAACTGGGAAGTTTGTAAGATTCAACAAAAGATTTATAGTCTTACGAAAGTATACGCGAGTGGATATACGTTAAGCGGTAGTTTCATCAAATTGTGCATGCTGGTTTACCATAAAACCTAATATATTACCCATGAAAAATAGCAAGTTTGACGCTGATTCCATTAATCCTTCTTTTCTAAGATCCAAAGTCGTTTTTGTGAACTTGTCATCTAATCAATGATGAATAAGCTTGTCACAATAAAAATGAAGAAAAACATCATTCGAAGCTATGGGTTAGTGTTTTTTTCAGAAAAAATGGCATGAGCCATCTTACCCCGCTGCTGGTGCGTTTTGTTCAGTTTTCCCCTACCTATCGGAAGAATGCAAGAGAGTGCAAGATAGCCTTTAAAACTCTTATAGCCTTTAAAACGTTGCCAGAGACAATAGGGGAAATCTGTACTAGACGCACCAGCGGGGTAAGATGGCCCATAAATAAAAATAATACGAACCTATGGCTTCTAATGATGTTTTTCTTCATATTTATTGTGGCAAACAAGGTTTTTCATATTTTTTTACATTAAAAGTTAATTTAAACGAATTTAGTTCTTAAAAACAGAGGGATTAATGAAATCAACATGAAACTTGTTATTTTTCATGGGTAAATATAAGCTTTTATGGCAAACCAGCCGGCGCAATCTGATGAAACTACAGCTTATCGTTTTTCCAATCGTATGCACTTTCGGGAGACTATAGATATTTTGTTGTATTTTACTAACTTCTCACAAATTTTAACTATAATCAATAATATCAAAATTGGTGCAGAATGCCCACAAGATCACGTGTTTTCCGTTCAAGTTTTGAATGGTGTTAACTTTTGAGAAAACCCGAATATCAAAACAAAATGCCATTCTTTTTATTTGCTGACTCCCAAATTACGATAACAATGCATAATTCAAACAAATTTCGCCTTTGTTCGAGTTAAAAAGGTACACAATTCGACTCGAAAAAGATAACCGCCGCCATGTTTGCTGCGATATCAGTAAAAAAATTAATTAAATTTCGTTGCCCACCCGAAGGCGTTTTAACTATAAGAATATCGAAAAGGGTGTTTAAAAGCGAAATTTTCGATAAGTGAAGCAATAAAAAACATTTTTTTGCTAAAATATGGTTGGTTTACAAAAATACGATGAACATGTAATTAAACATTTGATGTTTCAATTAATACATTTCGTATAATCATTGTTCTTTTCTCACCACCCTTTCCATATGGTGCGTTCTGTCCATTTGTGTTGGCGTTCTAATTCGCGGTTTGTTACATGGCAGTTTAAGTTTTTTTACAAAAATGTAATCTAAATCGTGTTGTTATCATTTTTTTTTCATTGGGATAATACGTAAATCTGATCCCTGAATCATCGTGAACTTTCAATTTGGTTCTTAGATGATTCCAGTATTCTCATTGGTAAATATAACTCAATTCCGATCTTCGCCATCTGGATGCATTGCTGGTTGCAGACATGACGATGATTTTCCCACTTGAAGCCCGCGCGGAAGAAAAATGATTTCAAAATTTACAATCATGGCGGACGCTATCATATCAGATTTAAACTGACTTTAGGCGACATTTTATACGATCTTTTCACTATTCAGTTGGAATTGCGGTTCACAACACTATTGTAAACGACTTAAGTTATCATTTCTGATACGATTTCATGTTTTCTGGGTATTGTACAATCCCCAACATTTCGGTGGACAAATTTGCTAAAATTGAAGGAGAAAGCATTGGAGCGGTCTGACATTCGATTCTGAAGTTTGCAGAGGAAATAAACTTCGTGGAGAAAAAAATCTGGGCGGAAACCGGGTCTGGTGGACAAAACTTTAGACCGGAAAGTCATGCTTGCTTACGCCAGTAAGAAAACTACTTCAGTTCAAGATGTGGCCAATTCGTGGATCCTCTATCAGCACTATTCATCTTGTCAAGGTAATATTTTGTCTAAAGACGTGAAATAAGCTTTTCTGCCAAACTAAGACCTTGTGAGTTATATGATAAACTGCTGTGTGGAAAAGCGGTGTGTGTTATCATCGACGAAAAACTAATTGCAAGTTTGACTACAAAGCGCTTCCGGGTGATCAGCATTACACTGTTAGGGATGGTCAAAGTATTGACGAGACGGAGACATCCGTTTTACCGCAAAATTCGATAAAAAGGCAGTTAACTTCTCAAAAGACACGATAGCTTGGTACAAATTTAACAAAGTCTAGATCTTACCGTAGATGAATCCACCAAATCGCCCCAAGCAAGGCCTCATGAAACTTTTATAGCCCTTACCAAATCGTATTTCAGAGAACATGTGAAGCCTGCAAATTCGACATTGATAAAGTCGGCAGATCATCAGCGGCGGTGGAGAAGATCTTCCGCAAACTGAAACGCGAAGCAGGAAGGATTGGGTTAATGAATATTACGACCAAGACGCAGTGTATGCTAGTCCAGTAATATCAAGGTCACGATCGACGGCAACAAGGAGATAGTCGAAGACTTTGTCTACCTCGGCTCACTGGTGACCGCAGACAATGATCAGCGGAAGCCGTGCCTAATATTTATGGACTCCACAATCAACTGCGGTCGAAAAGACTTAGCCCTGCTCAAAGTGTAACCTGTACACAATGCTCATTAGAACGTTTGTTCTCTACGGAGACGAGACATGGATATTACTCGAGGAGGACCTTCGAACACTCGCAGTATTCGAATGACGAGTGTTAAGAACCATCTTTGGCGACGTGCTGGGGAACGGAGCGTGGAGGCTAAGGATGAACCACGAGCTCGCGCGACTTTACGGCAAACCCAGTATCCAGAAGATTGACGAAGACCGACCGAATACGCTGGGCACGACATGCTGCGAGAATGCCGGACGACTGTTCCGCAAACAGGTATTCGCTGACAATCCGGTAGGAACGAGACGAGCAGGGGCGCAATGAGCGAACTGGTTAGACCAAGTGGAGCGTGATCCGGAGTATGTGGGATGCCCGAGAAATTGGAGAACGGAGCACCATGTGAATAAATAAAATAAACATACCCTTGTAGTGGTGGTCGTCCTTCTAGTAGTAGTGGTTGTTGTTGGCCTCGTTGTGGTTCTGGTCGTTGTAGATGGTGGCAAATATTCCTGAGGAGGCGTCGTTCTGCGGGTTGTTGTAGTGGGTGGAGGAGTTGGATAGAAATATCCGCAAGATCCATCCGGGTTTTGTTGCGATGGGGGACACTTGGTTGTTTGGATTATCCGTTGAGTTGTAGTCGGGGAACGAGTTGTAGTAGTTGTTACTCGTTGCGGGATCGTGAAGCTTTGCTGAGGCTTTTCATAAACGTATCCACAGCTTCCGTCCGGGTTCTGGGCCGATGGAGGGCACTTGCTAGTTGTTGGGATGATTCTTTGGGTTGTTGTAGTACGACGAGTAGTGGTTGTTGGCCGAGTTGTAGTTGTTGGACGAGTTGTTGTCGTCGTTACCCTTTGAGGTACCGTGAAGCTTTGCTCAGGCTTCACGTACGAGTATCCGCAACTTCCGTCCGAGTTCTGTTGCGATAGCGGACACTTGGTAGTCTGGATAATTCTCCGGGTTGTAGTCGTTGGGCGAGCTGTAGTTGTAGTCGTTAACCTTTGAGGTATCGTGAAACTTTGCTGAGGTTTTTCGTAAAAGTAACCGCAAGACCCATCCGGATTCTGCTGAGATGGTGGACACTTGGTTGTTGGAATAATCCGTTGGGTTGTAGTTGTTGGACGAGTTGTCGTCGTTACTCGTTGTGGTACCGTGAAGCTTTGCTCAGGTTTTACATAAGAGTATCCGCAACTTCCGTCAGAGTTTTGCTGCGCTGCTGGACACCGAATTGTGGGAACTGTTCGCTGAGTGGTGTAACGTGTGGTAGTTGTTGTCGGTCGAGTTGTTGTAGTGGTGCGCTGTAAGGAAACACAATTTAGTACTCTAAACTCGAAAACTCTACTGCGACGAAAACTTACCCTAGTAGTCGTGGTGGTTGTTGTCGGCCGAGTTGTTCTAGCTGTCGTCGATGGCGGCAGATATTCTTGGGGTGGAGTAGTTCTCCTGGTTGTGGTAGTCGTAGGACGCGTTGTTGAAGGGGTGGTATAGCGTGTTGTTGTGGTGGTTACTCTTTGCGGTAGGGTGAAGCTGTTTTCTGGTTTTTCGTAGAAATATCCACACGTTCCATCAGGATTCTGCTGCGAAGGTGGACACCTTGTGGTCGTTGGAGCCGTTCGTTGAGTCGTGTAACGCGTAGTTGTAGTCGTTGGACGTGTTGTGGTGGTAGTTCGACGCGTTGTTGTTGTAGGCTGAAGTAAGTGAAACAAGTAGGTAATGGAGTGCGAAGAAAAAAGTAAAGCGTTATCCACTTACCCTGGTAGTGGTTGTAGTTCGTCTAGTAGTTGTGGTAGTTGACGGTGGAAGATACTCCTGAGGTGGTGTCGTTCTGCGGGTTGTAGTTGTGGGTGGAGGAGTAGGATAGAAATAGCCGCAAGAACCATCTGGATTTTGCTGGGAGGGTGGACACTTGGTTGTTTGAATTATCCTTCGAGTTGTTGTCGTTGGACGAGTGGTTGTCGTTGTGACCCGCTGCGGGATCGTAAAGCTTTGCTGGGGTTTTTCATAAACGTATCCACAGCTACCGTCCGGGTTTTGCGCTGATGGGGGACACTTGGTAGTAGTTGGAACGTATCTTTGAGTTGTTGTGGTTCGACGAGTTGTGGTTGTTGTTGGCTGAAATCAGTTGGTAAAATGTTGTTCAATGATCCAAGGAGAAAAGAAAAGAAACAAAGAAACTAACTCTTGTAGTAGTTGTTGTTGTTGGCCTTGTTGTCGTTCTTGTAGTAGTAGATGGAGGCAAATATTCCTGTGGAGGAGTTGTTCGACGGGTTGTTGTAGTTGTAGGCCTAGTTGTTGTTGTAGTTGGACGAGTCGTTGTTTGACGTTGTGGTACGGTGAAAGATTGTTCCGGCTTCTGGTAATTGTATCCACATGAACCGTCGGGGTTCTGCAGCCCGATGGGACATCTTGTCGTCGTTGGAGGGCGGGTAGTGGTAGTGGTGTAACGTGTCGTTGTTGTAGTCGGCTGCAAAGCAAAAATGATTATTGGTATTAAAAATGGTATGTGGGTTTTTTAAATTTAATATTACTCTCGTTGTAGTAGTTGTTCGTCTTGTGGTGGTGGTTGTAGGCCTAGTAGTAGTTGTTGTTCGCTGATGAAAAAATCATTAAAACAAGAAACTGTCAAATTTCACTTTCAGATTCAGAAACAACCAATCACTTACCCTAGTGGTAGTTGTACTTGGTGGCAAGTACTCCTGCGGAGGAGTGGTTCTCCGGGTTGTTGTGGTTGTAGTTCTCACGGGAGTGGTGGTTGGAACACGCTGCGGTAGGGTGAACGATTGCTCGGGCTTCTCGTAGAAGTAACCACAGGTTCCGTCAGGATTCTGAGCTGACGGTGGGCAACTTGGTTTTGGTGTGGTGTATATCACCGGTTGGGTAGGTTTCAGTGTGGTCGTAGTTCGGCGTGTGGTCTGCGAAATATAAAGATGTATTACTTTGAGAATAGTCCTCCCAATTTGCATTTACTTTTTTTGTGCAATTCAAAACTTCAAATTGTCCGTGTTTTGTAAAAATGATGATGGTTTTTTAGTACAAAATATTAAATTTTCCCATACAAACCTAATAGCTCAAATTTATTTATGTAAACGTTACTTAAAAATTCTGCAAAAAAAAAATCATGGATGGGTTTTGAACCAAAACGAAGCTCTATAAACCCCAGTATTCGGTAAGTTAAAAAATGACCCCAAATCGACTCAGTCTACTGAGATACAGTAATTCTACTAAAATCAGACTTTTTGAACTTTGGCCATTCAAACTGCAATGTCTCAGAAACTACGCAACGCCTATTACTGAAACTCTGCAGAGTGATTGTTGAAATTGAAAGCAAGCATAACTTTAGTTTCTGGAAATTTTATCGATTGGATGAAACGTTACGTGAAGTATAATGGTTTAGGGTTTGACAGAATAATAAGATATTTATAGAATTTTGGACGGTTCATCAGAACAATATCATTTCCATTCACAAATCATTCAAAAATTGTCTGGTAAAAGCAATAAAAAGCGAAATCAGTTCAACCAAGGGGTCATGCATAGACTTCGTAATATTTTTTAACAGAAAAACTCCATGGGCACAAAAATAATTTAATTTAATTTAAAAAATGTTTAAACAAAATTGAACAGGTTTGGAGATAGCCCAGCAAAAGTTCAACCTGTTTATAATAAATTGATAGCGGAAAAATACCCAAACCACACTCTTATATTCACTGATGGCTCTAAAACAGATACCAATACCGGCTTTGGAATATATTCAGCGGAATTTTCGTACAGTAGGAAATTGAATAAAAGTTGTTCCGTTTTCGGTGCGGAGATCATGAGAATTAGGTTCGCGGTAAAATATGCTCCTAAAAATAAGAAATGTGTGATCCTCACTGATAGCGCAAGCTGCCTCAGGGCTTTAGAATCTGCTAAGTCCAAACATTCGTGGATTCAATTATGTGAGGCTGCTTTGGAAAATAAAAATATTGAACTGGTTTGGATACCCGGACATGCTGGAATCTCGGGAAATGAGAATGCCGATTTCTTAGCTAAAGCTAGTGAATCCGAATGGAGAATTTTCGATGAGCTTTCTGGGGACGATGCAAAAGCAGAAATCAAGAGAAAAATTTGGCAGGCATGGCAGCTTGAATGGACCTCCTTAAATCCTTGTCCTGATCTCCTCAAAGTGAAGAATAATGTCTCTAAACCTAATG
Source organism: Uranotaenia lowii (assembly GCF_029784155.1). Lineage (NCBI taxonomy): Eukaryota > Metazoa > Arthropoda > Insecta > Diptera > Culicidae > Uranotaenia > Uranotaenia lowii. The sequence goes on from NC_073693.1 coordinate 141,584,344, forward strand.
ATCGTAAATGCCCATATGAACAGAAAGTGTTAACTAGGCTGAGAATCGGACATAGTCGTTTAACCCATGAATTCCTTTTCACTCCCTATTCTGATCCCCCTCTTTGTGGTACTTGTAAAACTCGTTTGGCTATCCACCATATTTTCCTTGAATGTTCCATGCTACTCAGTAAAATTAAAAAGCTTAATTTGGGAAACTCGATAGAAGACATATTAACGAATGAGGATCGTAAAGAAAAATTAGTGATTAGTTTTTTGAAAGACACAAATTTATTCAAACTTTTGTGAAGTAGACTTAAGAAATTAGTTATGTAAGAGTTGTAGATTTTACATATTATTTTAAAAAAGAGACGCGAAAGACCTCGGAGGTTAAAGCGTCAATAAACTATTTAAAAAAAAAATTGAACAGGTTAAAGGACACAATGAAATTTTCAAAATCGGGTTCATGTTTTATGGGTGACCCAATATTTGAAAAAGGGATACCATATTCGTGTTCAGCATACCAACATTATGTAAAGTATATATTTTTTTGCATTTTTTTAAACTTTTTGCTTGGTTAGCCTTTGTATGGAGCCATCCCATTGTGCCACGACTGGTTTGCAACTTTTGATACACGGTTTAAAAGGGCATATTTCAATAATTTAAAATTTCAATCCAGATAAGAAAAAAAAAATTCTCCAGTGTCTGATTACGTCTCTCTAATGAAACTCACATATTTAAGCTGTTTAGTATGGCTGAAAAGTTGTCTTTTTTAAGGTGCCTATAAGTGTATATACGGACGATAGTATTGGCGAAAAATTGGCCTCAGCCATAACCTCTAACTTTGATGTGCTGGCGGCCTCACCAGTGATGCTAGGTGCGTTACTAAAATCAGTATTTGCTTGTTTCAAGCTAATTATAAATTTTCTGAATTGATGAATTTTTTTTAACTATCTTGAATTCACTACGGGGCGTCCCTAAATGCATGAAGATAAGCCTTCTTTGCTAATGAATTTACAAGGTGAATTTAAAACATCTGAAATATATATTCATGTACTGCTTAGTAGATTAAAAACAGTTGTTTCTAACTTCTAAACGAAAGCAAAATCCATCATTGTTACAAAAAAGTAAATTAATGACAGCCCCGTCTATGTTGACTATGAAAATAATAGCCTGCATGCTCTGATTATTTAAAACATATTCATATAATTCGCTGCATCGTTTAGATATGTGATACGGACAGTTGTTTTTCATTCAAATAAATGTTGTTTAATTTCACATTCGAATAGAAATCATTACTAATGAAAATGTTTTTCAATAAAAATTCAATTAAAAAATACAGTAAAATAGGTTGAAAATGTAGAAAATGAGAACTTCAGAGAGTTGAGCTGACAGTTAAAGAAAAGACGAAAAACTCGTTGACGAGAGTTGAGGAAACTTCTTGAAATTAAAGTAAATGAAGGCAACAGAAAAGTTCAAAATAAATCTCATACAAATTTTGTAAAGCGAGTTGAGAGGATAGCTTGGAAGGAATGAAAACAGGGGTGTGGAAACAGTTCAAAATGAGCTCGACACAAATATAAAAATCTGCTTGTCTTTTATCAATAATTCGTGATGTCGCCACTCCAAGTAACAAATGAAAGAATTCATATTTGTTCTGGCCTTAGTAAAAAATATACAAAATTTATTAAAGAAAAGTTGAGAGCAGATTAGAAACAAGCGTAAGCTTAATCTCTGAGCTTTATATTGCAAAGTTTTGGCTTTGGTAATGTTTTCGTAATAATATTGCATATTTGTGGACTCGGGCTTTTCTGTCACTTGAAACTTGGGATGATCTCTAAAATCTCGAAGCTGATACTCAAGTTGTACCGTCAAACGGGGCATCATGCAACAGCAGAGTAAGATGCAACATTTGTATACTACAGCTCTTATATAATTCCTGTTTAAATACTGGCTGACCCGATATGCTTTGCTAAATGCTAAATGAGATTTTAAAAAAATATATAGGTGTAATTTAAAATCAGAGATGTTTTCATCTTATTTAGTGAAACTTTATCTTAACATTTGTTTACCAAGAACTTAAATGTTCTAATGTTTTTGTAAGTGTTATGAGTTTTAAATTATGTCAAAATGTATGTTTTATTCGTATGGATTCTCCACCCTCTCCCTCTTACAAAGTGGAGAGAACGCATGAGCTTTCATAAAAACATTGTTTGTATCTAAATATCGTCATGCCATATGCCATGGTTCATATTATTTGATAAGTTTTCAAGTTATGCCAAGTAAAATATGAAAAAAAATCTTGTCTCTTTTCCTACTCCGCCTTGAAGAAAGGGAGGTTCTCCAATTAATTATACGCAATCCTCCTCTCTTATAAAAGATGGCATCTTTCGATTGATAAGTGCTCGATTTTTGCCAAAAAAAAGCTGTATGTGGTCCTCACACCTTTCCCACCTCCCACAACTTGATGAAAGTAAGCGTTTCTAAACATGAGTAAGAGAGCGTCACATGTTTTTGATGTGACGGGACATCCAACGAAATACAGCAGTCACACGAATATTGGTCCCATGACGACGAACGTGTTAAGCGATACAACAAAATTATATGAAGTTTGGTTGAATTTCTTAGATAAATTTTCGAGTTGTGCAAAACAAAAATGGGAGCCTCCCTACTCTGCCCCTACTTTCATAACAGTCCCATATGCAAAAACAAGCAAGCGAGAAAATCAGCTTTTTCTGTTTTGGAATATATTGTTTAACTATGACCATTACATTCAGCATAAACGAAAATCGTTTGATGGAATGTGTTCTAGGTTATCAAAATAAATCGTACGACCTGAAATTTTAGAAATTGGGCCATCGGTAACGTCGCGAGCACCATTTTATTCGTTATGGGACTGTTATGCGAGCATATTTGAGACCTTTTTAAAATCTACTCGCATAACAGTCCCATCCAGAATATGTTTTGCTAACCAAGTTACTTTCTAAAACTTAAATTTGATCATTTTTGAACTTCTAAATGCAGTTATCAGAAAAAAGAAACACACTTTTGGAAAAATATCGTGAATTCTACATTGTAAGTTGAATCCTTTTACGATTTTGATTGCATCTGCATCTTTTTTGCTCAGGAAGACATTCCTTCCTTCTTACTGACCTGCCTTCGAGAACTAGTGTGCATAATTCGACATCAAGTGAGTTTAAATCTTTTTTAAATGATTCGAAGCAATAAATCAAAGACTATTTCGCCGAAAGAAGCATTGAAAAGTAACCAAATCCGTGATATTTCACATATGGGACTGTTATGCGGGTATATTTCATATGGGACAGCCACGAGTTGATATTTTTTTCAAAATTTCTAGAACAAAATCCCTTTTTTTATTGTTTTATATTGAAGCCTTATGTTCAAAATGACGAACTGTCAGGTTAGATGAAAAACGACGAAAATTCATATGGGACTGTTATGCGAGTAGGGGCAGTACTCCCTTCCTATATCCCCAAAGAACGAATTTATTTATTTATTTATTTATTTATTATAAATCAACGGATCACATATTGATCCAAATGAAAAACTATAGTTTAGGACAATGTAGGGAAAAAGTTCATATAACGCCCCATGTGGCTAATACGCGCCACTTTCGTTTTGAAGAATCTGAAACATTTTAAGCCTGCAAAATATTACCAATTTGTTTTAAATGCTGTGATTGGTCAAGGCATGTATGAATTTTTCCTTAAAATGCCCCTGTGTCGTGATAATTTGACAATTTAGATTTTTCTGCATTTCGATCTAAATTTTAAAACACTTTCAATAAGGTGCCACCAAGCAAAGAAAAACGAATAAGACAATATTTTCTGACACATCGATAGAGGAGAATCTAAACTATGATTTTATGCTAAAAATCATACTGAACTCGCTAAGGTATGCTTTTTATGAGTATGTTCTATCAAGGCCCATGCGCTCGTTATAACGCGCCAATCGTAGTAGGCTGAAAATAGCATTAATTTTACAAAGAGGCCAATGTTCATTGAAAATGAACAAAAAGTTTAAAACCATATTTTGAGCGTTAATTCAGCCCAAAAAATCTACTTAAAATTTTTTTCAAATTTTGATTAGTCCATTTTGATTTTCTTTTCAGTCAAAGTGTCTGTAAGTATTGGTGTGTTTTCAGCCTTCGGCTGCTTTCGGGTGTGTTCGGCTGCTAGGCGCGTATTGAATACACAGCGGCGCGTATTTGCAACACAGTTTTGTTCTGTGGCTTCGAATATGGTTTTTAAAAATCAAGTTTTTGAAGCAACTATAGCTATTTGAGTAATAAAAAATCATAGGCATTTGTAGAAAACACTTTTCTTCAACGATTGCACCCATTTTTAATACAATTTGTACGTGGAATACATAGAAAATCAGCAATTCGCTTAGGTGGCGCATAATAGGGCATGTTCCCCTACATACAAGCTGTAATCTACGTTAAACTTAAAACTCTAAGAATTTTTTTTCGGAATACATCACGCGAAACGTCAAAGTCGAAGTACCCGGAGTAGCGGTTAAATGTTTTTAAAACACCGATTAGAGCTGTGTTGGCCCCCTAATTGTTCAGCCGGAGAGGGACAAAAAGCTGCAGATCACGATTCCTCAGAACTCGTGGCCGTACGTTGAGTCGAAGTTCCTCTAACAATGCGGGGCAGTCTATTCTCGATGAGAGCAGATCCGCAACAACCGTGGCTCGTGTGGCGGTCCGGCGGGCTTGCAGCGTGTCGATGTCGATTAGACGACAGCGGCTCTCGTAGCTGGGAAGTCGGAACGGGTCGTGCCAGTTGAGTTGTCGGAGAGCGTATCGCAAAAAACGCCGTTGGATGGTCTCAATACGCTCTGAGCCGTTTTGGTAATATGGGCACCAAACAGCCGAGGCATATTCAAGGGTCGATCGAACCAAACTACAATAAAGACTCTTCAAGCAGTAGACATCCTTGAAGTCTTTCGTCATGCGGAAAAGAAGACCCAGGCATCTGGAGGCTTTGTCGACGATGTAGTTAGTGTGAGTCTTGAAATTCAACTGTATGTCAAGAATCACGCCAAGATCTTTCATTTGTTCGACGCGAGCGATAGCCTCGTTTCCAAGATGATAAATGGCTGATAATGGGAGCCGCTTGCGGGAAAACGAAATTACTGCACATTTACTGCGATTCAAGGAAAGGCAATTTACATCACACCAAGAGACGAAGAGGTTGAACTGACTCTGTAGAAAGTTTACATCCTCGGGACCGTTGATGCGGCGATACAGTTTCAGGTCATCAGCATACGCTAGTTTTGGTCCATCAAGGAGCAACAGCACGTCGTTGAAGTATATCAGGAATATTATTGGTCCTAGATGACTCCCTTGAGGCACTCCGGATTTGGCGGAGAACTGACTGGAAAATGATTCACCTATTCGAACAATGTGTTTTCGTCCTACCAGGTAGCTGCGGAACCATTCCAGTAGAGACCCGCAGATACCAATACGATCGAGTTTGGCGATGGCTATGGAATGGTTCACCTTGTCGAAAGCAGCTGACAGATCAGTGTAGATGACATCGGTTTGAGATCCCATGGCAAAACTGTCTTGCACAGTAGACGTGAAAGTCAACAGGTTTGTAGTCGTAGAGCGCTTGGGCATAAATCCATGTTGTTCATTTGAGAAATAAGGTTTGCAATACGAAAAAATGGGTTCCAAAACAACCAGCTCGAACAATTTGGCTATCGCACATAAGGCAGAAATGCCACGATAGTTGTTCACATTTCGTCTGTCCCCTTTTTTGTGCACCAGAAACATATAGGCCTCTTTTCATAAGGATGGGAACGTAGACTGATCGAGTGAAACTTGGAAGATTATTTTTAGAGGTATCAGCATATGTGATATATATCGCTTCAAGAAGGTAGCTGGTATGCCATCTGGTCCTGCGGAAAGGCTGTGTTTCAGCTTAGCGGTCGCTTTCAAAATAACATCGTCGTCTACAACAATTTGATTCAGCCATGTGTTCAAATGAGGGACGTTACAAGCCGCGCTGGTAACTTGGTCCGAGGATATTGAGTTTGAGTCAAATACACTACGGAATTTGTCAGCGAAGAGGCCACAGATTTCAGGTTCCGAAGTCGCTAAATTATCATCCAGAAACATGGAGGGCGGTAGGCCGGATTCTTTCCGCTGGCCCTTGACGTACTGCCAAAATGATTTGGGTTTTGTTTTGAAACCTCGCTGTATCCGAATTAAGTAGCTCTGGTAGCAGCGTGAGCATAGTTTTTTGTAAGCTGAGTTGAGTTTGCAATACTCATTTTTAGCGCGGAGAGTTTTGTGCCTAGTGTAATAACGGAGAGCTTTATTCTTGAGCGTTTTCATTTGCCGCAGTTCTTTCGTTACCCAAGGAGCTCGTAGGTTAGAAACTGATGAGCGTTTCGATACGTGACGATCGATGATGTAATTGATTATATGGGAAAATTTCATAGCTGCAGCGTTCGGATCGGAAGATTCCAGTTCAGATTCCCAGTCGATAGCATCGAGCGTTTGTGAAACAGCGACGAAATCAGCGTTCTTAAAGTCGAGAAAGAATTGACCAGGTTTTTCGATGTGGGCAAAAGCTCTAGGAATATCAAGTGAAAGCAGCAGAGCAGGGTGATGAGGAACAACCTTGACCAAGGACGTAGGAGCCTCTTCAATCGTAGCCAATTGGGGTCCGTCGCTGATGAAGCAGAGATCGAGCATGCGACCATTTTCATTCTCTATGCTGTTGACCTCGCGGAGAGTTGCCGTGCTTTGAGAGTCGAGAATCGTGTTGGAAGGCACCGTAAACGAAGATCTGGTTGGATCGGCAAACAAAAAATTGCCTTGCGAGGGAATCCACTTAAGTCCTGGTAGGTTGAAGTCCCCGATGATAACGATGTCGTCTTCAGGAAGTGTGAGAGAACACAATTTAGAAAGGCCGCTGGAAAAGGAATCAGCAAAAGATGCATTTCTAGTACGATCAGGAGGCAGATACACAACCCCAACGTAGAGTTTTTTCGTGCCAAGATCGATACGGGTCCATACGAATTCTTGATCGTTCCATGATTCATCGTAGATGGGGATGGCTGAAAGAGTGGATCGGATAGCAATCAGAACTCCACCACCTGTGGATTTCGTGCTGTTGTTGGGACCTCTGTCACAACGGAACACAGTGTAGTCAGAGCTGAAGACTTGACTAGACAGGGTTCTACCGTTCAGCCAGGTTTCTGTTAAAGCGATAATATCGTAGCAGGAGCATGATGAGGCTAGCAGATAATCGTTAACGCAGGAGTTGATACCACCAACGTTTTGGTAGTAAAGGATGAGATGATCGCTTTTCCCAGCAGGCAGATCGTGTCGTTTCACACTGGAACGGGAAGATCCATCACAAGAAGGAAGGTCAACTCGATATGGATACTTGCCTGAGAGAACAGGCTGGAGCACCCCGTTGCCACAATCGAACTCAGGGCCGGGACGACTGATGACGCTGGCAGGAATCAGCGCGACTGAGTCGAAGGTCTCAAGGGTCTCCGAAGTGCCATTTTCGGTGCGTCCCGGTGATGGAATCCCGTCAGAATCGAAGGGGTTTCAAATTCATAAAACCATTTCTGGTATTATATGCTCTCATATGCCAAATCTGATTCAATTTTCTTAATAAATTCTCAAGTTATGCAAAAACTTGTAAGGGAGTTGCTTACTTAAGTCCTCACTAGAAAGAGGGAGTAGTCGCAAATGTTGAGCGAAAATTTGTTTGCTCTCAAATACTCTTCCATCCATATTTGGTTCCATTTGCTCGAATTCTTTTTAAAATATGCTATAAAAATTGTATGGGAGCCTCACACCTCCTATCATCATATCTTTTCAATGGAAGAAGGAAGGAATATTTCTCGTATTCCAATTGATAGAATAGTTTTCAAATTATGTGAAAAAATACACATCAGCTGTAGGGATGGGTTCAAAATATTCATTGAAACATTTCTCGTATGATAATACCATCCCATGCGAAATTTTGTATCATTTGCTTGATCAGTTTTCGAGTACATGCTAATGTGATAAAGCTAGAAATGTCCAGAGAATAAATCAATAATAGATTTAAGTTAGCGTATTCTTAAATATTTAGTTAAAACTAGTAAAAATTAAAGGCTGAAGCCTAGGATCGAATAAATAAATAAAAAACCACCGTAATGTTAATATGTTACTTTAATTTGTCGGCCTTAGCGGTGAAAAGTGATGTCCTTTTTAGTAGGGACACCTAAAGATTATGAATTTTTTATATAGATGGATAGAAGGTTAGATGAATCAGTTCGTGTTTGGTGTTCGTGGTGTGCGGTTGTATTCTCCATGCTCTCTCGGTTCGATTTTTTTTTTTACTTGCGTTTGCGTGCAGCTGTCTATACGCGATTGACCAATTAATAGAAGTTATTTGTGAAAGTGGAAAAATGATTGAATATCCCGAAAACGGATTTCGGTGACAAATTGTAAAACGGGAATTGGAAAGAATATCCACAAGTGCCTTATTTAATTGGAAGAAGGTGGCATTTGTGGCGATTTCGTAAAAGAAAAATATGGCGGTCGATGAACAGACGAACAAAACGGGTTCATTTATTTCGATGTCTCCGGCCGGGTGCGATTTTCGCTGTTCGTCGTGGGGCAAATTATGCATGCATGTTTAAGTTTCGGAAAATTGTTGTTTGGGTCGGTGGTGCTTAAAAAAAAAAGTGTTTGAGCTGGAGTGAAATTGCAAAATTAATTCAGTGCAAAAAAGAAAATTCGTATTGCCAACCAGCGAAGGGGCATCGACGCGATTATTGTTATCGTGATGATATAGAAGTGTTTCCTTAAAATAAGATAAATATTGTATCGAGTCATGTTACAGAAAAATATTTTCATCAGAAGAGCTCCGTCGGTGGAAGCGCTAGTTTAGTTGCCATTGAATCGTGTTTTTTGCGCCGGGGCATGTGATAAAAAGTGCAGCATACATAGAATGGTGGACTCCCAATTAATTTGAACCCAGGATCGGAAATGGGTTCAATAAGAAAAAATGCTACTTAAGTTTGATTTTTTACCTTTGTTGCAACGTTATGGAGCCATGCAACAGGAAGAGAACGGGACAGGCTGAAAAAATATCGTTTCCGATCCGCGTGTGTGTGCCTATCATTTTCTAAACGAAAAGCATAGCATGCTTCGATTTTCGTTTTGGGTTACATCCCAGCAAGAAAAATATTCATTACCGTTCATTTTCCGCTTCGCAGCGAAATAAATCCGAAGCGGCCCGCCTCGAATTTATTTCGCTGCGAAGCGGAACATGAACTTAAAAATCACTGGGATGGAGTGCAAGAAGAGTCATCGGCTAGGCACTGTACTCCTCTGACGAAGTTTTTCAGCAGACCGGCCGGAGAGATGCCAACAAACCGAACGTATCAGCTAAGTTTAATTTTCTTTTCTTTTCATTATTGTTTTTTAATTAATTTGGTTGTGAAGTTATAAGAACGAATTGTATATCATTTAAAAATGTGTGTATAGAAATCATGTACCAACGACGGAGATGCTGAAGCTGAAGTGTAATCCATTTCAAATTGAACGAATCGTAATTCATTTTGAATTGAATGAACCGTCATTCATTTTAAATTGAATGAACAGTCATTCATTTCAAGTGACCGAGGGGGCATAGAGGGAAGATAAGAGAGTTTAGTTTGGGGCAGATGTATTACGTACGATTTTTCTTTTTATTCTAACTGGTTCTTTTTCGCTTAGGCGCATTGTCATACATGTATTATTTTAATTACTGGCTTTATTTTCAGTTCAATCTATCGTTATCCATCGTATGGGGGTACATAATTGTAGTTATCATTGAATGGATTTGGTGTTTTCGATAGTTACAGATAGATATTGTACCTATTACATTTGTTCATTTATGATGGTTAATTTTTTTTCGTTCAAAATATTTTGGTGTTGAGTTTAGACAAGGGCAAATGCTTAAAATCACTGTTTTGAAGGGTCTATACCTCACAAGCTCCCAGAAAAAAAAGGATATCCATTTAACGTTTGAAAATGCAGGTCTCCAATCATTCCGTTTTATTTAAGCACCATGTAGACATTTTTAGCAAACACTTTTGTCAAAATTCGATGCCCATTTGAACAAAAAACATGAATTATCAAAGTACTGTAGCTATTTAAGAACACTTAATACAACTGCTTCACAGGTAACATTTCTGCATTTTCTCCTTTTTTATGCTTTCATTTTGGTATAACAGAGAGGTGTGCATCTACTCTCTTTTAATGATTATTATAATAAACTCTTGATCGTTTGATGAAATGGTTATGTATTATCATTCCAGTTATTCATTATTCATGAAACTTCGTACTTTTTAACAGTTTTCTATCAACTTTAAAGTGATGATGGTGTATTTTTCTAACCATTATACATGTTTAATCTCCTTATCTAATTGTTATATGCCAGAGTCCGCATTTATGTACTTTTTTTTAGTAATTTGTTATTGCTACTGACTATCAAATAACCATTAATTTTGTTAATAGGTACCATCGAAATTTCAGTCCACAAATATATTTTTTCTCGTGATTTTAGTCTGGTGTACGGCCAGTTGTGCGCTAACTGCTCTCATCTTTATATTATAAAAAAAGCTTTGACAGTAATAAGTGCTTGACTGCCTGACTGGTGGGCTACCGGGGACGAAGCAAAAACGCTCCTCTAGTTCAATCATAAAAATTCTACAGTACATACACAAACCATAAACTGTACACACAAAAAAAACACACACACACACACACCCACACACCCCCCCCCCCCCCCACACACACACACACACACACACACACACACACACACACACACACACACACACACACACACACACACACACACACACACACACACACACACACACACACACACAATCGCAAATTGCAATTGACGCAGGATAACGTAGGTTAACTTTACTAAGCTTAAAGAGTCCGAAGCTATGAAATGAACTACGCAAAACAATCAGCGTAGCCGATGGGACGTGAAGATGATGTTGGGCGGTCAGGATGATATTTAATTAAAATATGAACTTCTTGGCGAGTGTTGCGAAAGTAGCGCTATGCGTGAATTAGACACCCCCTTACCGAAGTATTGCCTTAGGGCAGGTACCGGTTTGGGAATTAGCCTGACGCCCCAGGTGGAGTTTAGGGCATATGTATATACGAATGAGTATATAACGAGTTGACCCATTGTTCCCATGTAGACACGGCACTCGACGTGCATTGGGAACAATTCGTAAAATTCCTTCTTCGAATTTACCACCTGAGTAACCAAAAAAAAAAAAAAAAAAAAAAAAAAAAAAAAAAAAAAAAAAAAAAAAAAAAAAAAAAAACACACACACACACAATAAAAAAAAACCATAAAAAAAACCATGCAACGATTACTGATGCAGGAGAGAATGAATTTTCTCTATCATGATCAGGTAGGTATAACCTGGGGGAGGAAGACTGAAATTTGCTGTATCGTTTTCTGTATCGTTTTTTTACTGTTCGGCAAAAAGCCAGCAATTGTTGAAAAGATCTGTAATCGTTCAAATTTTAACTTTAGATGATCAGTTTCGTATAGCGAGTCTTGTAACTCAGTTGTTTAGGTGCTAAATTTAGATTTAGCTATATTTTTTGAACAACCATTAATCAAACCATTTGTATTCATCAGCTTCAAAGCTTTGACGAAATTTGAGTGACTCAATATGCCTGATCATGCAAGAATTTGCCAGAGCAAAACAAAACCTAATTAAATCATTGTTTTATGCAAAACAGGTGCTTTTCTGCATCAAACAAGTTTTATTAAAATCACTAAATAAGAAAGCGAAATTTTGAACCTTCGCACTGATCGGTAGATTGATGAGAGAAATTTGACGTTTTAAAGATTTTTTTCTTTTTTTATTCAGTCTTCCTCCCCCAGGGTATAACAAGGTAAGAAAAAAAAAGTTAAGAAGGCCGAAGAAGGATGGCCATCATTGTTTGTGCCGTTATTGATTCCATTTCATACATTAAAAGGATCGAAAAATTGAAAATTTGAAAACAATTTATCGATTTCTTAACAAGTTCAAAACACACACATATAGAAACACACGTTCAAATTATAATCCAATATTTTACTAGCAGTTTTTGGTTTTATTGAACAGAGGGAGGATGATTTGTAATAACATTAAAATTATTTGTTTTAGATCGGATGGAAATTGAATAGGTTATGAAATTGAACAACGAGGGTTCCATCTTCAGGTAAGCTGAGAGTGTCTAGAGGTAAGATAGGTAAAAAGGTAAGATTATTTTACCATACAACTATTTCATTGATTGAATATATAATATAAGAACGTACAAAAAGTTGCCAGCTGGGCAGGTATCTACACGGATGCGGAATACCTGTCGTAGATTCTTAACTCTAAATATGTTATGAATTTTATACGGCTGCGAAACAGTTTGCTCGTTCTACAAATAAGACATACACCTACACGAAACATTTTCATTTCATGTCAGTTCACACGAAGCCATGGTGTCGGGTATGTGATGATTTGCATCGAAGATAGGCCGAACTAAAAATCTAAAGGATGCAAGTTAGCGCATACGTTGGCGAAACTGCGGTGAATCCGTGCACCCATGGTGGATTATCTACATACATACATACATTTGCTTGATCAGTTTTCGAGTAATATAAAAAAATGTACATTTCCCGATCAGAAGAGCATATCAAAATAAGAACTTAAACATACCTCAACGAGATATTTATATCTTTTTCAGTAAGAATATTGTTCTCATTATTTTCGACTCTTAGTTTCTTGAATCTTGGTTATATCTTATTTTGATTGGCATTCTTGAATAGGATCGAACCCACTTTCGATATTGGACAGAACAAAACCTATCAAAATCATAACTCATCAAGATACAAAAGCTTCGAGAAAAATTTCTTCCCGATCAGGAGAGCATATCAAAATAAAAACTCAAACGTATCTCACCAAGATATTTACATCTGATTCAGTTATAATTAGGTACTTTAAATTTTCGATTTTAAGTTCCTCCAATCCGAATTATATCTTATTCTGATTGACAGACTTGAAGATTTTATTCAGATTGTACTTAAATTGATATAATTAAGCTATGATCGCATAGATTTTTTGATATATTTTGAGATATTTTAACATCCTACGAGTACTGAATAATAACTCATTTAGATAGGAAAAAATAGCTATCAAAATATCTCATCTTGATATAATTTAGTTTTTCCCTCCTGATCGGATTTTATTGGAAGTTTGAAGGTCTCATTCCAATGCACCAGGCATGGTTCTGTGGTAGCATGCGCGCCTCTCAACTTGCAGGTCGAGGTACGAATCTCCTCGAACTTATCAAGATTTGTTCAAGTTGGAAACAATCCATAAAAGTTTGAGTTACAAGTAGGGAAGTAGTCCAACATTGCACACAAGTATGTGTGTGAGTCAAAAATTGCATACAAACTTGTATGTATAAGACTCATATTTTTGCATTTTTGGTAGTCTAAATCCTATTTGATTGAGATATAATCTTGATATAATGCTATCAAGGGGTGAAATAATTGAGTTATGCTTGCAAGGACTTTTTGTTATAATTTGAGATATTTTAACATTCTAAATTCCAAAATATATCTCATTTTGATAGGAAAAATTTGAATTTCAAAATATCTCATCTTGATATAATTTTGTTTTTCTCTTCTGATCGGGCATATAAAACTTCTTATAAATTTTTAAACTTAAACTTACCGTCGTCGTCGGACGAGTTGTTGTAGTAGTGCGTCTTGTAGTCTGAAAAATGAAATTCATTATTATAGGCTCTCATTGTAATAAAACAAATTAACAAATATCTTACCGTTGTAGTTGGTCTCGTCGTAGTAGTAGTGGTCCTAACCGTCGTCGACGGGGGCAGATATTCACTGGGCAACGGGAAGGCTTGCGATGGTTTCGGATAATCGTAGCCGCAACTTCCATCCGGATTCTGTGCCGACGGGGGACATTTTTTCTCCGTCGTCGTAGGCGGAACCGGAGGCGGAGGTCTGGTTGGCGTTTCAAACGGTACTTTGGGCTTGTCGTACTGGTAGCCCTCGAAGTCGATATCATTCCGGGAGTATCCACCCTTTAGGATTGTTGAAATATCGGCTGAGCATGTTGCAACTATGGCCAGAAGGATGAGAGTATGTTTCTGAAATGAGAAAAATGAAAGTATGATTAGAATAAGTTAAAATGTTGCTTGTCCTAGAGTTATGGTTCTAGTCTTACAAAAAAATAAATATATCCTTAATTATCTATAAGAATTGTAAAAAAAAACACTTAAACTCAAGTAAGCTTGACATTCTGAATCAGAAGCATATCATAAAAAGTCGTTTATATGAACTCCATCAATTTCTCTTCAAGATTAGATTCAATTAAATCGTTCTTTAAAAAAAGTAAAAGGAATAAATTTCCTCCCGTAGACAGCTGATTGATTATTCATAAACCAAGCAGTGTTTGATTCATAATTCATCTCATCAGCTCAGCCATACAATCGATCAAATCATTTCGATTGTCTCGACTGTCAGAGCCTATTTAGTTTGTAAGCAGATGAATGGCGTTTGGTGAGCATGCACCATTGAAACGAGAGAAGAAAAAAAAACAAGAAGAAGCGCTGAAGAACAATCAGTTTAGCGCCAAACCAATAATGTGCTCGGGTCGTGATCAAGGAGTTAGCACGGTAGCTAATATAATAATTTGAAGGGGGTAAAAAATCTCGCGTGCCGGAAGTCAATCACGATTGATAGAGCGCTTCTCTTAGCACAAAAATTCTTCAATTTTATCAATAAATTGTTGATCGCCGTATGACACTGGACCTGCTGCATAATGACAAATTAATTAGAGTCATTTGGAGGACCGATCGGCAACCTTAACACTATCTCTCGAGTGCTGAAAACACGCAACATTGAGCTCGTCTGTCTTTCCGCTTTTTTTGCTTCTTAGAAGGAATTCCAGTTCGACTTTGGCGTGATATTTCGTTTTATGGATTTATACGATCTCGTGTGCTATCTTAGCTTACGCAAAATTGCCCAGCTGTGATTAGAAGTTTGAAGATGCTAGCTCTAATCGCCACGTGATATTTTGAAACGTTTCGTGACATATATCACGGAACGACCTTAAGTCAGATAGAGCACGGAGCGGACGAGGACGTTCGAATTGAGGCGCCTGGCTGCGTGATGTTATTGACCGAGATCCAGTTCTGAAAGAATGCGAAACAATAATGCTCTATACTAGTGGGGGGCAAAAGTTCTGTGAAGCTGCTGCTAGAAGCTACTGCTGGAGCGAGTTACATTTTATCCTGCTAGAGGCACTTGTGAATGAAGATCGAACGTGACTTCATGAATTCGTTTGAATAGGACTCTAATGAATTCATAATCGTACAGGGGGCATCAACATTGTTGTTGCTAATGACACCTGTTACACATTGAAAGGAAAATAACCATTTGAACGTTGTTTCCCAGTATATACAGTATTGATAAACAAGCTTTTTTACACTGTTCAATTGTGTTAAGGAGTTTGATTCGTGTCAATGCAAGAGTTCAAACAGCTTCGCTTGCATTACGATCGGTACAATCTGTAACACAAAATACATATTCTTGTGAAAGTTGATTGTTATCTCAAATATCAAGGGCAGCAATATCTTAGAAACTTTCAGGCTCTAGAATGTTATGAGAAAGTAAGTTTTGGAATGGATAATAATGACCTATTAGTATTTAAACTTAAAATATTTACAATATGATTGCTTTTTTAAGATTAGAAAAACGATGGCGATCGTCACAAATTGCTCTTATACTTTTTACATAATGCTCATCACACCCAAGAGCCCAACCAATTTGTTATCCATTTGTTTACTTTAAAGGAATCACTAGAAAAATGTATGGATAATCGAGTCCGATCTGTAGTTGAAAACTAGAATAGTTTTAAACATTTACATGAGTGTGCCTTTTATACATAATTTGTTCGAGCGTTTTAAAAATTATTATTAACCTTACCAAAATAAACACAACTTTGTAGACTAAAATTCAAAACAAAAAATAATTTTTAAACTCATTCTTAGGATATGTTGGTCTTATTTTTAAGAACAATTCATAATCGATTTGATATCGAGTTTAATAATCGAGTAGTTTAAATATCGAGTTTGCTAATATCCCGATCAGGAGCAGGCTTGTAAGTGGTCACCATCGTTTGAATTTTTCCGGAGACTACCATCACACATCGTTCGTGACAATCCTGGAGAGCGCAATCGTTTGATCGGAGAGCAAAAAAATGTCAAATGAAATTTTGATCTTTTTTATGGTTAGTCGTTTGACTTTCATCCCTCTTGCGTAGATAATCGAGATAATCGTTCCACATTGTTCGACCAACACATCCAAACATCACCGGGCGCTGCAGAGTGGCGAATTTTTTTTCAACAGGAGGGAGTGAATAGAAAAGATTGCATTTGCTTATTGAGTCTGTTAGTTCTGCTGCGTGAAAGAGATAGGCGATGTTGCAAACTGTCGGGAATTATGGTCGTTTGACCATGGTTGCCACATGTACAGATTTATCTAGACCGGTACAGATTTTTTAGCTCATTTTTGGGACAGAATCTGTACGTACAGATGACAGATTTTCAAAATTTGGTACAGATTTGTACAGATTTTTGACTTTTAAAAATTAAAAAAAAAATTCACATTTTGTTTTTATTGAGTTTATTGAAAACTTTATTGAAAATAAATCAAAAGTTATCCTTTATTACTCTGACGGTAGGAGTTCCTTACTGGGAATTACACGATGGAACAATTAGATTTCCAAATTTGCTACCAATAATTAAATAGCTGACGAGTGGGGCAGCAGTGGTTAAGCGCATTTTCTAGCAAGTAAATGCCAATAAAACCAAAGTTTGTAATCATCTGAGTGTTGATACATTGGACGCTATCCTTAGAAAGAAAAGTTATTTAAGATAAAACGGTGGATCGAAAAATGTCTTATTAAATGTGACGCTCAAAAATCGTTTTAACAAAACTTTGTATAAACATCATGAACATTAGCAAGTGATTGTTATGAAAAATATTTTTAATGTCAGGTTTTTAAAGAGAGAAAATAAAAATGATTAAATGAGCTTCACAAAAAGTGTTTAACTAAAAAACTGTACAATGTGCAATGAAGTATCTTTCTTTTTAGGATTAAAAATAAGGAAGCAAAATCTTCACATATCAACACATTGAATGCAGAACTTTGTTTTCTTCGGTACAGATTTTGGTACAGATTTTTGAGTTTTCGGTACAGATGAAAAAGATTTTTTCGATGAGCGGTACAGATTTAGATGTGGCAACGCTGCGTTTGACCATCATATTATCCCTCTCGTGTACCAAGACACGAAATTTCGTTCGACAATCACACAAAGAAGAATGAATGTCGTTTCGTTTGATGGTAGTCGACTGTTCGGCAACTTTTCGGTCGCATTCGTTTGATGGCACGAACAATGAAACTGATAAAAGCAGGCTGTGCGACTGTCAGAGAAAATGTCGATGGTTTACAAGTCTGATCAGGAGAGAAAACAAATTATATCAAGATGATATTTTTGGTATTAAATTTTTTCCTATCAAAATGAGATATAATTAAGCACTCGTAGGATGTAAAAACATCTCGAATTATATAAAAATGTCCATGCAACCATAACTAAATTGAATCACCTCTTAACATCATTTTATCAAGATAATAAATAACTCCATCAGATAGGATATTGTCCACCAATAAAGATAAAATTAAGCCTGGCATACAAGTTAAAATTCAATAATTGCTTTGGAATCAAGTTCTTGTATGCAAGTTTGCGTTGTAGTTAAACTTTCATGTATTGTTTAAAACATGCACAATCCTTGAAGTTTGAATACCGCCAGGTGATTCTAACATTTGAGAGGCGCGCTCGCTTCCGCAGAACCATGTCTGGTGCATTGGAATGAGGGCTTTTTTTTAAACTTATTTATTAGTCAAAAGTTTGTTATCAACAATTTACATTATGGTTTCTAGATAAAAATTCAAAGCACTTACATCAAGATTTGGATCACTCGCATTAATAATTTTATTTTCGGTCAGTATTCTCAGACAAGGGCCCTTATTCTGCGCCGCGAGTTACGTGATGATAGTCGAGTCACCCAAGTCACTCTATTCCGGTAGTCGGTTTAGGTGAGGAACGTCACTTCGGATGAACTTTGTGAGTTCTTACCCCATTTTCGTAGTCACCGTGGGTGAGAATCGTCGCATTTGGGTGACGATTTTAGGTGACAATTGTCGGTACCTTTTCAGGTGACGACGAAAAACAAATCTAAGCAAAATCGTGAGCAAAGCGGCATTTTAACAATAAATTGTAACACAATAGATATAAATAAACAGAAATAGTCTGTTAAAATTGTTTTTCCTCCATTTAAAGTAGAGATGTACCGAATATTCGGTCGGCCAAATATTCGGCGCCGAATACCGCCAAAAAACCGTTACGCCGAATATTCGGCTCACCGAATAGTTGAGCTAAGTATTCGGCCGAATAGGCCGAATATCTACTACAGACATGTAAAATTTTTCAAATGACTTCGAATAATTTATAAAATATTGAAAAGTTTACAACACAATCATTAAAAACTTATGGTTTCAGCAAAACATCTAAGGGGTATCCTCTTATCTTTCACTGTAGATCGTCCAGGAGAATGCAGACAAGTATCACTTTATCCTTTGATTTTAGTGTATTTCTCATTATCTGGATATATTCAGGCTTGCCCATAAATCCAGCGAAGATTCCAGATAAATCAAATCTGTCCGGGATGTCCAGATGTTTTTAAAACATCCCGAATTTGGCAGATTATTTGCTAAATCAAATAAAAAACTCAAATTTCTCCAAACTTTTAGTTTTTGTGTTCTATAATGATTTTTCAAAAATTTCAAAATAAACATAAATTTTGCCCTTTTTAATATTTTTTTTCCAAAATCGTCTCGAATGCCTGACCATGTAGATACGTATGATTAAAAGTATAGTTTGCTTAAGGTTAAAGATCATCTATCTTTTCAACAACTATTTTGAAGATATCTTGCTCAAATTTGGCCTTTTTTTTGTGATGGTCCCTTAGGCCCATTTGGGTCCTTCCTCCACCCCATACGGCCTTCATCTAATTCAATATCAAAGAAGCAAATTAAAATAGCTTGGCGGCACCTGTTTCGACATTTTTATCCCAGTTTCTATAGGAATGCAATCTCTTTGAGGATAAACGCTCTAGAAGCGACTAGTCATCTGATGTCCTTTCAGTAATTGGTGACATTTTAAAAATCAGAAAGACCTCTACTTAAAAATGTCTTGTAATTCATCATCCGATATTATCATCCAGTTGAAAATAATCGACTAAAGAACATGAGGGGCCGTCATATGAAAGAAATTGAAAGCATTGAAATAATCCCTTAAGTTTTTTTTCATTAAAACTCAATAGAATATTCGACCGAATATTCGGCCGAATATTCGGCCGAATATTCGTTTGGCCGAATAGTTGAAAAGGTCAATATTCGGTATTCGGCCGTTCGCCGAATACCACTATTCGGTACATCTCTAATTTAAAGCCTCTTTTTTTTCTTCTAAAAATCAGAAAAAAAATTCGCATATCTAGTCGAAAATCTTTAATTTTAATCTGAATTAAAAATTGTCGGTACCTTTTCAGGTAGCGACGAGTCAGAAAATTAGTCGAAAAATGGCTTCAAATATGCATTAAATACGATACATTTGAATGTGAACCCAATTACATGTATGATTCACTTCAAATTCTAATACATGGCATTTCTATAAAAAAAAATGTGGAAAAGACGTCAAATTTTCCCATGTAACCAGAATTTTGTATTTTAATCTTTCATTCTGGTGGCAATTGAAATTTAATCTTTTCCTATGAACCCAATATTTTAATTTTAAATTTATTTTCTCCTATTAAAACAATTTTTTTGTTAAAGAACTGTCCAACTAAATCTAAATTTCAATTAAAAAAACAACATACAAATTCTGAATTTATGTGTTCTGTATTGAAATATTTCTTCATGTCTTTCCGGAATGACAAATGCCGATGTTGGTACGGTTGATGCGCTTCCAGTTGGAATCTGTTGTTGGAAGAGCGGCAATGTTGACCCAGCAGACTGGAGAAATAATTGGTTCCTCCCAGCAGCGTGACGCTTTTCCTCTTGTTAGAACCACCAAATATAGTGCTGAAACAAAACCAATGCAAATGCAGTAAGATATTTTTGCCATCTGCAATCAAAACATTAATGCTTCTTTACTAACCTGAAAAGCTTCAAATGTTGGCACCGATGTTCCAAGTTGAATCCACTTTTGCGCTGACTGGCCTAGACCGCTGCCGTAGACTTCCGGATTTGTCAATTTTTCGGCTTTAAATCCAACTGAGCTAAGGTACCGTATCTTTCCGTATCGTTTTTCCTTTTTTTTCACATCCGCTTTGGTTTTACACCGGTTAATTCGACGGATGCCTTTTGCGAACCGGAATTCGCACTAGTTTATTAAATTTAAAATATTAAATTTCGAAAACGCGAACAAAATAAAAGCAAACCGAGCAAACTTGACACATGGATTCATTCAGTCACTCACCAGAGAATGAGCTCCTGTCACTTTACCCACATCGACTCCGGGAATAAGGTGACAAATCTCACGGTGACTCCGAGGTGAGGTGACAATCATCACGTCACGCGCGGCGCAGAATAAGGGCCAAGACCTCCTCAGAACGCGAGTGTTTCGATGCCATTCGCCATGTTCCTATGGATGCCATAGACTTTAACACCTTTGAAGTCAATCAAGATGTCGTCGAAGTTGCTGCTAAAAAACTAAAAAGCTCCTTTGCCCCAGGACCTGACGGAATCCCTTCAGTTATTTATTGTCGATGTATCGAAGCAGTATCATCTCCTCTGGCTCGGATTTTCAACCGATCCTTCCAACAACGGAAATTTCCAGAGCCGTGGAAAACTTCGTTTATGTTTCCGATTTTTTAAACTGGCGAACGTCGTAACGTGAAACAATATCGTGGAATAACAAGCTTGTCTGCTGGATCAAAACTGTTCGAAATTGTAGTTAGCCAAACCTTACTAGTAGCTTCTTCGCAATACATTTCATCGGAACAACATGGGTTTATGTCTGGAAGATCGCTATGTACGAACCTTTTAGAATACACGTCTTTCTGTTTGAATCAACTAGAGAATAAGAAGCAAGTTGATGCTGTTTATACCGACATTAAAGCCGCATTTGACGCGATTGATCATCGAATTCTACTTGCAAAGCTTGTCAAGCTCGGTGTCCACAACAATATGATTCATTGGCTGAAGTCATTTTTAACTGACAGGTGCATAAGGATTAAGATTGATCTCTTTTCCGTTTACAAACCGATCCGGCGTCCCTCAAGGCAGCAATTTGGGACCTTTGTTGTTTGCTTTGTTTTTCAACGATTTGATTGCTAGCTTAGATAATGGAACAAAAAATGGATATGCAGACGATCTTAAAATATTCGTTCCAATAGAATGCGCTGCGGATTGTGAATACCTTCAATCTTTGTTAGACAACTTTGATGAATGGTGTAGACGTAACAAATTATCTGTTAGTGTCTTAAAGTGTTCGGTCATAACTTTTCACCGGAAAAAATCACCTGTTCTACATAACTACTACATCGGCAATGAGCACATAAATAGAGTATTCGAAGTTAATGATCTTGGTGTTATCCTGGATGATCAGCTTACCTTCAACAATCAACGTACTGCGGTCATCAATAAAGCCAATAAACAACTAGGCTTTATCTTGAAAATAGCGTGAAAATTCATAGATCCGTATTGCTTGAAGTCACTGTACTGTGCACTTGTCTGATCTATTCTTGAGCACGCTTCAATCGTATGGGCCCCATACCAGCTAAGCTGGATCTTATGAATCGAACGAGTGCAAAAGCGGTTTATTAGATCCGCCTTACGTCATCTGCCGTGGAACCATCCCGAAGATCTACCCCCTTATCCTCATCGGTGCAAGCTTTTAGGACTAGATTCTCTCGAATGTCGTCGAAAAACTCAACAGGCCACATTTGTCGCTAAAATTTTGAACGGAGAAGTACAATCACCAAACCTGCTTAGGATGATCAGCTTTAGGGCTCCGTCGAGAATGTCACGATCTCATTCGCTGCTGTCGAGTCGAACTCATGGGACATCATACGGTTACAATGAACCAATCAGCGCAATGATGCGCATATTCCAGGATGTTGAGCACTTACATCAGTTCGAAGAACCATCAAGTCGTTTTGTTCGTCGGTTACACCAATCAAGATCGTTTCATTCTTTGTGATCGTGAAGTTATTCATTTAAACACAATTGTTCGATGAATTATTAATAATAAATAATAAATAAACCTAATATAATTAACAGAACTTTCAAGGATGTACACTCGTGTTCTTTGTATAATGTTTTTCAACTCTGGTGTTAGCAGTTCTTCTACCGTCAAAGTTCGATTATTTAGTGTCGGCCCAAATCTTCGTTGAAGTAGTTTCCATCCAGCTGCTACACGTGGACACGTGCTGTATCGATGCTTCAGCGTCTCTACCGGTGTGTTACAGTGCTGACAGTTCTCTGTATCTGCATTGCGAATATGGAAAAGAAGTTTACGGTGTGGTTGTTTCTCGTTCACCATAAAAAAAACAGCTGATGGCGTTGTTCAGGAGACAATTTTCGATCTGCTACGTTTTTCCATACACGCTACCAGTTTAATGCAGTGTTCCGAAAATCACTCAATTCTCATGAGAGACACTGAAACTTTTTCAATAGCGAAAGCAAAACCTAAATTGTCGGTTGGTTTATGTCCCAGCTGGGCAAAGATTGTGTTCGACAGCGCTGCTCCGAGAATCAAAGAAATAAAATTTGAAAGAGAGATGTTTCTTCTCCAGTTGGAATTCTCAACTGAGTGAGGAGTTACCTGATTTTCAGTTTCTTCTTTCAGTCAATAACTTTTCTTGCTCAATCACTCACTCACTCACTCGTTTACTGATCGATGATCGAATGTTGTCTGCCTGATACATCTTGCTTTGTTGTTGCTGTTGTTGGGGAGGACCAAAATAGCCATTCAAACACGCAGGCAGTTTGTATAAACATATGTATCTGCCTCTTTGCCAGAAAGTACACAGGCAGTGACCGATGCAAGGCCGCATTGATTGAGTTTGAGTGAGTGAGTGAGTGGATTTTAGAATTGGATCTTGTATCAGTAAGTGTCTCAATCACTTCTGATACACCAGGTAGTGAACTTGAGAGATCAACTTAGATGCGAATCCGCTCTCGCTTTTGAATCTTGTTTATATTGACTTCGCATTATCGCTCTGCCGATTCTCTAATGAACAACATGCAGCAGCAATCGGCTTTGAATGTTTCCAACTAGAAACCTATCATGAGCGTTTCTTCCGAGTGATGTTCGGAACACTGGTTTAATGTTAGATTTTGTCACTCAAACAGTCTATCTGCTTGACTCACAAAGTGGTTGTGTATTTTTGCTAACGAGGTATTCTCCAATACTAAAGTTGGGAGTTGCGAGCGGATTTGCATCATAGTCTTCAAACAGGGTACATCAGTTGGAAGAATGTCTGTTGGTTGACTGTCTACGAAACGTTGGTAGTACGGCATGCAGTCGGCTTCTCGAAGATGTCGGTTTACGAAGCGTGCTTTGCATTTCAATACCGGCTGCTGAAGATTGAGACCTCCTTGAGTTGTCTCTTGCCAGCTGTTGTATCGGGACTCTAGCAGGAACACCTCGATTCAAATAACTGCCCATCGCAGATGTTGGGTAAGCTATATGTCTGTTTGATTGGAAAAGAATTGACGAGACATACCATATTTTGGACAGCATGTAGGTGTTTAGATGTGCAGTTTTTTGTTTCAAGGTGTGTGGTCGCATGGAGTGCATCCATAGACGGAGTTTCGAAACCAATTCATTCCAATTCAATTTTTGCATCAGTCGTATCGAGCTTGAGTAGATAATTACCAGAATTTTGATAGTGTTATCGTTGTTCAACCAGGGTACGTTCATAGAAGATCGCCGAGTATCACCAACCTCAATGCACTTTGATTTTTCTAGATTTAGTTTTGCTCCGGATGTTCTTTGAAAACTCACATACACTTCTCTCATTCTGTCTATCTTGTGCGTACTAGTAGGCACCACACTAATGTCATCTGTGTAGGCTACTATGAGATCTGTACCACAAATATTTTGAAGTTTCTTTATAAATGGTTCTATGTACAACACAAACAGATGCATGCCAATTGGATCTCCTCGCGAACTGATCGTTGTATGGGAAAATTTGGAGAGAGGTGTACATTAACCAATAGGCGAGACGAGGTGAGATCTGATATGCGAGAGAGCAGGTTGATAAACTCTCTGTTTATACCCAGAGATATCATGGATTGGTAAAGATAGCTGTAGTCAACACGATCGAAGGCATTCTCTAAAGTCTAGTCCACACTAGGAGACGGCTCGTCTCGAGACGGTCTCAGCGTCTCCCCTTTTCTTCGGGAGACACTGAGACCGTCTCAGGTTTCCAACAACAACAACAGACAACAAAGTTCGTCTCATAACAAATATCGCAGTTCATGTTGCCTAGTGTGGACTAGGCTTAAGTCAAAAGAAATGAGCTTACCTCTCCCTTGGCATGATTTGATGTGTGCGATTCTGTCTTTGAGTGCAAGTGTTGCTTGAAAGATGTATTTGTCGGAATTAGAACATTTCTGTGCATCGCTAAGTAGATGGTGTACTTTCGTTATGCTGTCAAGACCTTTCTTCATTATACGGGATAGAAGCTTGTAGTCATAATTAAGGAGCGAAATAGGTCGATGTGATAGTGCATTGTTTCCGGAGCCACTTTTCTTCACCAGTACTATAACACCGGCCACAAACTCACTGGGTGTATTACCAGATTTTGCTTCATTCAGAATAAGATTCACTTCACGATGTATTACCTCGAAAGTTCTGGCGTAGAACTCTTTTGGTATACCGTCCGGTCCAAGGGATTTTCGGGAAGCACTAGTTCGGATTGCTGCTAAGATATCGGTCGTTGTTATTTCCTCCTTCATCTACACCTACATGATCACGGGCGTATAGTTGTGTGAAATGGTTGAGAAGATGAGTCTGTATTGCTTCGGTTCCTACAATCATCTTGTTTTCATTATCTAACATGGAACGTTAAGATTTGTTCACCAGCTACGTAGGTATCGTTCACTCGAAAGAAGTTTCGGGAGAAGCGACGCTGGTGTGTGAGCATTGCAGCTTTTATTCGGTTTATCGTTGGAAGCATTCTCGAGTCTTGCAAGTATTCATCGTAGGCTCTCCGAAGTTGCATGTGCAAGTTTTGTTGCTTCTGGTGAAATTCGTCATTCGCTAGTTTTGATTTCCAGCGATAAAACGACTTTATTTTCGGTTTTGCAAAACAGATCCACCACTGCATCCAACTATTGTAGTTTCGTCAAAGTCGGGTCCAGTACTGCCATGATGTTTGAAATTCCTCGAGGTTTTCAGGTGTTAACAGTTGGGGTCGAAGGGACCAGAAGCCACGACCTGGTGGACGGCTTTGCATTTGTAAGCATATCCGTGAAACAAGGGCCTTGTGATTTGAAAAGCAGAGGACATGCAAATCAGCTGTTCGGATGTGGTTACGATGATTGGTATTAATATAGAATCGGTCTAGTCGAGATGCTGAGTTGTGTGCGATGTAAGTTAATCCGCCATCTCGAGGTCTTAGAGTTGCCCACACATCTACCATTTGGGTTTGCTGGATCAGCGATTTCAGAGCAGGTGACATATTGTTGATTCCGGTAGAGTAACTCTGTCTGATAACAGAATAGAAATCACCTCCCAACACAACGTGATCTGTGTGATGACGTAGATAATAGGGCAGTGCATTGGAGTAGAATCTCTCACGTTCAGCTCTCATATTTGTTCCGGAGGGTGCGTATATATTGCAGAAAGTTGTGGTACCAATACGAAGAGCAATTAACCTGCCGTCCTAGCTTTTCTCTACATGAGAGAAGTGGAGGTGGTCTACATTAGCGATTACGTTGAATCCAGGTATGGAGAATCTCCATTGGAGATTCGTTCGTTCTCCACCTCTAGAGAAAAAGATATCCAGATGGTTCGAGCGGATGAAGGTGTGAAGTGCGTTGATTTTAGTCGGGTTTGTGATCGTGTTAACGTTAACGGTGGCCAAATTAGGGGAAAAGTTCATATAACGCCCCATGTGGATTATACGCGCCACCCTTGTTTTGAAGAATCTGAAACATGTTAAGCCTGCAAAATAGTACCAATTTGTTTTAAATGCTGTGATTGATCATGGCAAGTATGAATTTTTCCTTAAAATGCCCCTGTGTCGTGATAATTTCACAATTTAGGTTTTTCTTCATTCTGATCTAAATTTTAAAACAATTTCAATAAGGTGTCATCAAGCAAAGAAAAACGAATAAGGCAATATTTTCTGACGCATCGATAGAGCAAAATCTTAATTTTGATTTTATGCTAAAAAATCATATTGAACTCGCTAAGGTATGCTTTTTATGGGTATGTTCTATCACGGCCCATGCGCTCGTTATAACGCGCCAATCGTAGTAGGCTGAAAATAGCATTAATTTTTCAAAAAGGCCAATTTTCATTAAAAATGAACAAAAAGTCTAAAACCATATTTTGACCGTTAATTCAGCCCAAAAAATCTACTTTTTTCTTTTCTTTTTAATTTTGATTTTCTTTTCAGTCAAAGAGTCTGTAAGTATTGGTATGTTTTCGGTCTTCGGCTGCTTTCGGGTGTGTTCGGCTGCTGAATACACAGCGGCGCGTATTTGCAACACAGTTTTGTTCTGTGGCTTCGAATATGGTTTTTAAAAATCAAGTTTTTGAAGCATCTACAGCAATTTGAGTAACAAAAAATCATAGGCATTTGTAGAAAACACTTTTCTTCAATGATAACACCCATTTTTACCACAGTTTGTACGTGGAATTCATAAGAAATCAGCGATACGCTTAGGTGGCGCATAATAGGGCATGTTCCCCTACAGCTGACTAAATCCATAATAGAGCATGACCTCCGGATTGGGATCCATCGCCATCGTTAGGTCTAAATTTTGATAGAATGATTTTCAATGTTTTCAAACTAATCGTTATTTCACCAATTCAAAATAAAAATTTAATCAGTTCTATTACAAAATTAATCCTTTTTGGTTTCAAAAATTAACATGGGTTGACTTATTCAATAACTTGTTTAGAATTTCAAAATTTCTCTTCAATTTATCCTTATTCAAATGTTCGAAACTTCAAAGCGATCGTTATTCATTTATGTCATGATTAAACCATAACAGGACTTAAGTTAAATCTTGATGTTTCTGATCAAATGCGAGAAGTCGTTACATGATAATTAAATCAAAATTGCTGAAAAAATTAACAGAGTTTTTATTCTTTTCATTTCTCTTTAAAAAAAAAGGGAAAAACGTTCTATTTGGTCTTGATTTCTCCAATAATACAATTCACTTTTTTTATTTCAACCTTTTTCTCAAATTTTCTCCAAAATATTTGAACTTTTACAATTTCCATTCGTTTTTAAATTCATACATAAATATGATTTAGAACATCAGTTCGAATATCATTTCGAACTTTGACTTATGTGAGCAACAACTGTAACAGATACAGATGACGATGGAATTCAAGTTTATACGATTAACTTCGAATGTGTTTTAGTCATTATCACCTTTCAAAATTGTTGTTTCTTATTTCGCTGAAATATTCAAATAAATTAAAAGTATATTTCAGGAGAAAAGGCTATCAGCATAACACTAGTCAAAAGTGTTTCCTAATTATGTCCTTTCCCCCACATTCCCAACCAAATTTTTTGCAAGGATGCAGAGGTGACCTCGGTCCTTAGGCATAAAGTTGTTCTTTTATCCCTTTCTCATTTTTCCTAACCTATCTATTGACTACTAGGACGTGGCCGGCGCCGTTATTGATGTTTAAAAAGAGAGCATCAGTTTTGTGCATTGTGAATGTGTAGCTAATCCCAGGTTGTTATTCACCCGAGTTTTTGTGCGAAAAATTTATGAATTTCTTCATAACTTGGGGACTTTGGCGCTCGTGGAAAATCAATTCGAAATGTATTTTCGCGTCGTCCCATCGTGGAAGTAAACGCTCTAGCAGCGCCTTCGCTCTTTTTACTCATTCTTGTTTCTGCTTCACCGTAAGGTCTTGATCCTTTTGGATCTTGTAGGGCTTGGTCTGGAGTTTACCTTTCAGGATCCGACGGAGACTTCGATCCGATATGTTGAGATCCTCTGCCAATTTAGTGGTACTACAACGAGCATTTCTCTTAAGGCGCTTCTTGATGATCTTTGCCATGGCAGGTGTCACCACAGTAGGTCGGCGTCCCCCACCATATCGTTTTTTGGCACTTCCGGTCTCCAGGTTTCTTTTAACTGTACGGTATACAAAACTCAGCTCACGAAATATGTCCTTCTGTCGTTTGCCAGCTGGGAACAAGGCAACCAAAGCGCTACGTTTCTGTTTCTGTTTCTACACCTGATTACAAAAGTAACACTTACGTCCAATAATAGCTAAGACTTAATGTAAACAAAACGACAAGGGGTCGCTTAATACTGTTTCGTGTGCAACGAAATAATTACTGTTGAAGTAATGTAGCAGTTCAATTGCCAGACCCTGTACTAAATTAAGTTTGAGAAGTTTTGAAAAGAGCATGATTTTCCAAATTTTCTATTTTTGTAGAATAAGGGGATTTGTAAAATATTATGAAATTTTATTCATTTGATTTAATTTCATATTAATTTGAAATCTTACATTTTTTTTTAAATGTCTAGCAAAGTTTCTATAAAATTCAAAATTTTACCGTTCGCTCGCATGATAGATTTTCTCATGAGACGACCCCAGGAAGAAGCTAACGACTTCCCCCCAAAGTACACCTAATTAGCAATTTACAACTCTGGTAATGATCTCCCACTCGTCAAATTGTTCTTCAATTTTATATGCGTACCTTAATGCGCGCCCGGCAGACAACTGTGTGACTAAAGATGGGAAACGTCTTCTTTTAGTAGTGAAGACATTTTCACGAGCATGTTCATCTTGACCCGGGGTACGCGCGTGAACATGACCTAGGGACGACAACATAACTTGTACATAAACAGTGACATGAGAAGTCGGGATTAAGAGCGCCTTTATGGCTGAATAATGTGATTCGATCATCATTATCGCTGCCGATCTTGAGCAGGGCTGCTCCGGGTACATGTGTGAAAAAAGCCTTGGAGAACGGAAAAAAACGATAAAACGGGTGCCTCTAGGAGGGTGATTTAAGTGAAACGGGATTGCTGGAAGCCCGGAGGCCAGGAAGTTCGCGAACTGAGCTGAAAACGTGCTATAGGATGCAATACGCACAAGGTATTACGCAACACGCCGCTGATTGCAGTGTAGAGCAATGCAAGTTGTGAATGGAAGTGATGACACTACACACTGGAGTGGGATGCGCGGAATGAGTTAACTGGATTTGTGGTTAACCTTGAAATTCGCACTCCCACAGGCCTAACTATACAACATGGTGGGTTTGCTACGGTGAGAGGTGGATCCTTGGGAAGGACAGAGGGAGACTTGAAAAATGTGCCAGTGGGTTGAACTCTTGATCATTCATCGATAAACCTGTTACACGGCAGATGACCGTCTGGTATTTGCTTCTGGAAAAATATCGGTAATTGGACCATTTGTTTCGTAGGGGGGGGGGGGCAATTATCGGTACGTATACTTGAAATTAATTCGTATTAATTGTCAATTGGTAGTAACCATAAAATTGGTGTAATCAGTTAAATTTCTCGAACTTATTCAGTGTAATAAGCATGAGTCAACTTCCCAGCAAATGTTTCAAAGCAACACAGTAGTGATCGTCTAAACTCTAAACGAACTAGAGAAGAATGGACATCGTGGGCTATGATTCAACACTATAATATATTTTGGAGGATCAAATACTAGACATCTAGTTTTTCTTTAAGGCGCGCTACAATTATAAAAAATAACTCAAATGTTATCAATACGAAACTGGCACCATTTGGTCTAGTGGTTGACGGTGTATGAATTTCAAAATTAAGGTGTTTCCTGGATTTCTTCGCAATCCTCAATGTGCCTAAAGTGACTATAGTTGAGTTAATTGAGTGTTTAGTTTGAATTGCTGATCATTGATCTATTAAACATTTAAAAGATGAGAGTTACGTTATGAAATGTAGAATAAACTTTTTTTTTTTTTTGGAAAAATTGTCACATATTTGCTTCATACATCTGAATTTACACGAGCAAATGGTTATGAATTTTATATGTCCTTAAACTTTTGAGCATTCCAGATAACCCGAATTTATCCAAGCTTATCCGAATATTCAATGAAGAATTTGGAACAATTCCCGGTTTTTATGAAAAACAGCCTGGATTTCACTCGGATTTTTTTTCATATTGATTGCCAAATTCAGTGAAAAACTCATATAAATTTTTGAAACGTTTTGAGTTTTGAGACCAAAGTCTAGTTTTCATCAATTATTTTAATCAAAATGAACATAAAAAATGCTCAAAGATTTACATTTTTACCAATTTAACGCTTCGGTTTTTGAATATAAATTTAACATTTTATGAAGAGATTAATCACCATAATTTATGTTTGTTGCTTTAATTCATCGGCCTTGAAAAGTGATGTCTTTTTAAGTAGGGAAATCTAAGATTATGAAATTTTATAGACGGATAGAACGTTAGATGAAATGAAAGTTGGTGAAAATGAGCGGGTAGAATTTATTGAGAACCATTATCATCACATATCAAATTTTTGTTCCTCACGGGCCAACTACTATGAAGTGGTAGATACAGATAGAGTTGCATCTACCACCACACATTAGTAGGCCAAGCATGGTTCGCCCCACAAGTGGGAAAACTTGCAGTGCGAACGAACAAAAAGATGATATGTGATCGCTCAGATAAGCTTTCTTTAACTCAGAAACGCTTCTATCGATGTATAGTCTTCTCAGTTTGTTATCATCACGTTCGTCACATCCGGGGTTTGGATGCGAAACGGTACGGTCGATAGTCTGATCACATATAATTTTTTTGGTAGTTCGCTCTGCAAGTTTTTCCACTTGTAGGGCGAACCACGCTTGGCCTACTAATGTGTGATGGTAGATGCAACTCTATCTGTATCTACCACTTCATAGTAGTTGGCCCGTAAGGAACAAAAATTTGATATGTGATTCTACCCGCTTATTTTCACAATCTTTCATTTCATCTAACGTTCTATCCATCTATTATATTTCACCGATAAGGCCGATAAATAAAGTAACAAACAATAAATTTAACTTTCAAGTGATTTCCATTCCTCTTTTTGTTGTTGTGTTTTTTTTTTGTATAAAAGTGTTTGGATTTGCCGGTTTTGCTCAAATTTGCCGGTTTAAGTTTTAAAATTAGGAATCAAATGTTTGGCTTTTGTAAGATTTTTCAAATGAAATTGCGCTGAAACGTGCGAGAAACATTCTGGAATGATTATTCTGAATTGTTGATTTTTTTTATTTAATGGAATGACAAATTTGTTAGAATCAAACAATTGAAGATTTTTTTTGCTGACAGCAGACGGCATTGCATTCACCATGCAGTATCTATTATATTCGCTTAGATAGAAGAAAAAAAAAAGAATATTGCCTTAAATTTTAAATGTTCGGAGTCATGTGGTTTGCAATGTTCTTCTATCTTTAATCATTCAAACCATTAATAAACGAACAACATTTTTATTTCAAAACAGTGGATTATACAGGGTGGGACAGAGTGGACTCCCTAGTTTCAATCAGTCGCTGAAGAGCGCACGCGCGAGTTAGCGAAGTCGGAGTGGTTTAATGTGGTGGGGGAAAGACGCCATTCTTAGTAGTTACCTGGCTGCACACTGGAGCATCGTGGTTTTGTAGTCGAAACGTTCTTTTAAAATAAGAATAGTGTGGTGGCGATCCAGCGTGCATTTCGTATACGGTTTGGTTTGACTCGTCATGATAGTGTTCCTGATGCTAAAACCATAAGGAAACAGTGCCGTAGGAAGAACTGCCTCATAGGTGGGGTTTCGACGACAAACATTTTTCTTTTTTTTTTTTGCTTGAAAGATGCATACATAAAGAATAGTGAAAAAAGTAATACTGAAAGTATCTCATCATTCGGGTTTAAGTTCTTATATATTAATATAGTTATTCATTTCAAATCATAACTTTCGAAAATTAATCCTAAAAGTGATAAGTATTTTTGAATTTAAAAAAAATTAATGAAGGATCTTGAAGGCTTTATTTGAAAAAGAAACTTGTTTGGGGTTCAAAACAGATTTATTGATGACTCTTGTAAACTCGATACATTCAGATTTTATTTTAGATTTTTTTTTAAGTATCTGCAATATAAATAATGTTAAACAACAAACAAATGAAATACATTTCCTGAACCCGAAGATGAAGTACAAGTTATTTTATCAACGTTAAATTATCATTAATAATTTAATTCATTATTGAAATCCTGTGAAAAATTGAATCTCAGATTTTACAAGTAACGCAATTTATTTATTTATTTTATGAGTTTAGACCTTATTTTATAGCAGTGGTAATTATTTTGTGTTTTGTTTTGAGAAATTTTGAATTTTAATTCCAAATCTGAATTGTACATTTTGAACCTGAATACAAATTTTTCATTCCTATCCAGACTGAAAATTCCAAATGATGAAACTCTCATATTTCATTTCTGGATCACCATTATGGAATTTTGAAAGCTTTGATTCGGCATAAGAGTTAAGAGAAAAAAAAATTTGAAATCCTAGTTTTAAAAATGATTTGTTATTTTTAATATTTTTTTAATATTTCGGAATGATGAATTTCGAACATATCAAACGAATCTTAATTTAGTTTTGAATGCAAAACCAAGTTTTGGATCATGATTTTGTCTCAATGATGAACCAAATTGAAAATCAAGAACTATAAACTGGATTCAGATTCCACAATCCGGCAAGGGCAACAAATTTAGATTTATGAAAAAAATCGTACCAAAGCATCAGAAATTATTCAAACCAGATATTTTTCCGCAATTATCTGGGCAGGAAAGTTCTGCGCTATTTTATCTAAAAACTTTGCAAAACCCGGGCACACGATTCAAAGTTTACAACCCAAAATCTGGACAATATCCAGTCAAATTTAGGAATTCTTCAACACCTTTAACACCCAAAACACAACCCGTTCCTACGGCCATGTAAGGAAATGTACAAGTGTATGGGCGACCGAATCTGCACTGCCTAGAAAACTAGTCGGACAATCAAAGAGTGTGAGGACACCAGATAACATAATGGCGGAGAGAGCGGAATAACGCCAGATAAGCTGCGTAGAGTTTTTGAAAACTTCATTGAACGGCTGAATATGTGCATTACTCGTCAAGGTCGTCATCTGGACGATATCATTTATAAAACTTAATAAAAAAAAATGACATTGTATGTAGATTTCAGAATTAGAAAGCTTTTGTAATTATCTTGTATTATTTTTATACAGTTAAACGATCAAATCAGGTAGTCCACTCTGCCCCACCTTGTACATATAATTACTCGTTTTAAAATGTTTAAATAGAAAACAAAATTACATGATGTAAAATGAAGGTTTTAAATTTGTTTATTTTTAAATTTACTTTTAAATAATCCAATAATAATCTGAATAATCCAAGTTCCGATTATTACATATTACAAAAACGGAATACAAGAAAACTATGTTTTTTGTTAAGATATTTATTTTGGAAAGTTTTTACTAGAAAACGAGCTTTGTTTGCATTTGCCTCGACTTACCTATGTATTGTGCCTTTAAAACAATCTAAAATTATTAAATCATAAAAAAATTACAAATTTCTGGGTAATGCGAAACATGTTCTGACAAATTACGATGAAATTTAGTGACAATAAATTTCTATAACAGATAGGTAATTTACCGTAAAGTTTGAATCGTCATAAATAGCAAATGTTAATGACAGTGCACTCACGTCTCACTTGTTGACTGTTGTTCGAGTTTGCTCGAAAATTGATAACGAACAAACTAATCAACAAAACAAAAAAAAATATTTTTATTATTTTTTATCCTCAATGTACATATTAAACTAAACTTATGATAGGAAAGATACTTATGTATGTATGTATGTATGTATGTATGGGTCCCCCATCGGTAGCAAGGTCCAGCCTATGTCTGTGTGGCTTGGCCTTCGAATTGCTTCTCAGGCTTCCACGGCCGATGGTTCGTCGAGAGAAGGCATCCAACCTTCAGAGACCTACAATGGTTGGCAATCCACTCCGCTTGCAATAGTCTCTTCAGTTTTACCCCAGATGCATTCCCTCTGAAATATATAATTATTTGTACAATGAAACACATCTTACCAGTCGGCAACTTATGGGATTCGAACCCAAAAGTTTTTCTTGCCGATACCGGGAATCGAACCCAGTACGCCTGGGTAACCAGACTTGCGCCAGTCTATCCACTAGACCACATCGGCGCTCTATGATAGGAAAGATACTTAAAAAAATATCTAAGATTCATTTTGGTTGAATTTTTTTTTCAAAACCCATTTTTTTTTTTTATAAAACGGAGGGAAATAAACAAAAAGACACTTCTTCAATTTTTTTCAAAAATCCAAATGAACCCTTTATTAACCTTAATTTTCTAAATTTTTTCAATGTTTAAAACTTTTGCTAAGAAAGTGCATCATTTCTTATTAAAATTAAGTTTTACCTATTTGCAAAAGTTAAACTGCAAGCAAGAGCTTATTGAAAAAAATTACAAATTTATGTTCAGTTCCTCCAAATGAGTCATAATCATTTCTCTAATTTCAAATTTTTAACCTTGTGAAAATTGAATTAAGTTGCTTTGTTTTATTTTTGAATGCTTATATTGAGTTCTCTGGAGATGAATTTAAATGTACACAGGTTTCTCTTAATAACTTGTTAAATTTTTCTGTATTTCCAGCAATTGTGTTTGCTGATTTTTCCAGCAATCCAAATTGCTGAAAATTTTGCTGGAAAGTCAGCGGGACAAAAACCTGCAAAATTTTGCAGGTTTCCAGCTAAACAAAAAATTGCCATGTACCTACATAAAAAATGTAAATTTGGCAATATAATTATAATTTCGAATTCCCGAATATCCTTTGGCCCCCCCTTAGGTGACTTTTTGAGAGTCATAAACCGAAACTTTAAGCGCTTTGAGGTACACCTTAATCAAGTCCGATTGAGCTGAAATTTGTCACAGGTAATTTTTTTATGGTCATTTTTATGGTCGGTTTACAAAATTTGATCATGAAATTTTAATGTTTGGTGCACGCGTCTGTTCCCCAGGTCAGGGGCGGCGTGCAACAACAACCGAGCGTCTGTTCTCCAGGTCAGGGGCGGCTCAAGCAGCGTCTGTCTCGCAGCGAGCGGCTGAATCTATGAAATGCGGCTCCCGCCAGCTAAGGCCAAGATGGCAGCCCCATCGCGGGATAGGGACTTTAGGCTAACAACCTACTGTTCCCGACTTGAAATAGTTACGGAATCCGAAAGAAATGACCGACCTGGAACTTTGGCGACGACTTTTAGCACGAAAACACGGACACGAATTGGAACATGGAACGTTTTAACCCTTGCACAACAAGGCAAACACTGGAACAACTTGCTAGAGAGGCTAGCCGCCTCAAGCTTGAAATTCTGGGACTGAGCGAAGTCCGTTGGCCTATTACTGGAGAACACAAGACACAATCCGGGCAAGTCCTGCTTTACTCTGGCATACGAGGAGAACATGCTACTCGGGAACGAGGAGTTGGTTTCCTGTTAAGCCCGCAGGCCTACACGGCCCTCATTAGATGGGAACCAATAAACGAAAGAATAATCGTAGCCAGATTCAGAACACGAGTTAGAAACCTTACAGTGGTCCAGTGTTATGCGCCAACTGACGTTGCCGACTTGCAGGAGAAAGAGCAGTTTTACAGTCAACTGAACAGCGTGGTAGAGAAAATTCCGAAGGGTGACATTCAAATCCATTTGGGCGACTTCAACGCAAAGATTGGCTCCGACAATCAGGACCTTGAGCGCATCATGGGGCGCCATGGTCTAGGACAGATGAGCGAAAACGGAGAGCTGTTTGTAGAATTTTGTGGCAACAACAACATGGTAATCGGTGGATCGCTCTTCCCCCATCGACCAGCACATAAGGTCACTTGGGTATCCCGAGATGGCCGAACAGAAGATCAAATTGACCACATCTGCATCAGCCGAAAATGGAGAAGGAGCCTTCTTGATGTCCGCAACAAACGAAGCGCAGACATTGCATCTGACCATCACCTCGTCCTTGGCGAAATACGACTGAGAGTTGGCCGCTTACGATATGCGGAGCTGCAAAAGGCAGTTAAACGAGCTTGTAGACGAGACAAGAGAGCCTGGACAAACTCCAATGGAGATATCCGATTACTTTATGACATTTCTCGCCGCTTCAGTGGTGCAAGGACTAATGCAAGAATGCCGCTGAAAGACCGAGCAGGTCAGTTATTGACCGATCGAACAGATCAGCTCAAACGATGGACTGAGCACTTCGAACAACTCTTCCGAGTCACGAATAGCGATGGCCAACAGAATCCGCAGCTCGAAGCGCCAACAGTAAGTCGCATAAATGGCGTCAACTCGGAAGCGCCTTCGCTGGCTGAAATAGAAGCGGCAATCAAGAACATGAAATCCAACAAAGCACCTGGGATCGATTGCATCCCTGCTGAAATGCTGAAAGCCGACCCTGCCCTGTCAGCACAAATGTTGCACCGTCTTTTCGCTGACATCTGGGATACTGCAACATTCCCGGCCGACTGGATGCAGGGTATCCTCGTAAAGGTCCCGAAGAAAGGAGACCTGACAGAGTGCGGTAACTGGCGAGGCATAACGTTGATCTGTACAACCCTCAAAGTACTCTGCAAAGTGATCCTGAACAGGATCCAGGAGAAAATCGACGCTACACTCCGACGGCAACAAGCTGGATTCCGATCCGGAAAATCATGTGTGGACCACATTCCAACGCTACGAATCATACTGGAACAAATCAACGAATTCCAGGACTCTCTTCTGCTGGTTTTCGTTGATTTTGAAAAAGCATTTGACCGACTTAACCATGAAAACATCTGGGCGGCTCTAAGGCGACGAGGGGTCCCAGAGAAACTAGTCCGTCTCATCGAAGCACAGTACGAGGCATTTTCGTGCAAGGTCTTGCACGACGGTGTCTTGTCCGAACCAATCCCGGTAACTGCTGGAGTGAGACAAGGATGTATTTTATCACCGCTACTTTTTCTCATCGTAATGGATGAGATTTTGACTGGATCGATCGACTGTGCACCGAACCGAGGATTGCCGTGCAATCCTACAACAATGGAGCAACTGAACGACCTTGACCTGGCTGACGATATTGTTTTGCTCGCCCAAACACAACCGGATATGCAGAGCAAACTCGACGACCTCACCGAAAGTTCCAAGGCAGCAGGTCTCAAAGTCAATGTCGGAAAGACCAAGTCGATGGAGATCAACACAGCAACTCCCTCCAGTTTCATGGTAGCTGGGCAACAAGTTGAGAAAGTGGAGTGCTTCCAGTATCTTGGTAGCCAGATAACGCCTGATGGTGGTACCAGGAAAGACATCGAAACCCGGATCAGAAAGGCCCGATTTGCGTTTGCGAGTCTCCGAAATATCTGGCGCCCACGCCAGATCTCTCTACGAACAAAAATCCGAATCTTCAACTCAAACGTCAAATCCGTATTGCTGTACGGGTGCGAAACTTGGTGCACATATGCGGTAACGACACGAAAACTGCAAGTTTTTGTAAATCGCTGCTTGCGGAATATCATCCGCGCTTGGTGGCCTGGCAACTGGATCTCAAATGAGGAACTACATCGCCGGTGTCATCAAAGGGCGCTGGAAATCGAGATTCGGGAACGTAAGTGGAGATGGATTGGGCACACGCTGCGGAAAGATGAAAACGAGATTGGCAGAGAGGCGCTAGATTGGAATCCAGAAGGTCATCGAAGAAGAGGCAGACCCAGAAACTCGTGGCGGCGAAGTCTAACCGCTGAAATCCGAACTGTCGACGAGAATCTTCACTGGGACCAGGTGAAGACGCTGGCTCAACAGTGGAGGTCTTTTACAACGGCCCTATGCACCGGTGGATCGGCGCGGGATCATTAAGTAAGTAAGTAAGTAAGGTGCAAGGATCGGTTTCAATAAAGTAGTTGATTACATCAATTATTCCTGACTGTTTTCTAAATTACGAGTTCCTGTACTACAAAGTCAGAGGTCGTAGGCGACATAATCACAATTTTTCAATAATGCTCAGACCGCATTTGCACATCGTTTATAACTATCTTTAATATCCCGTTGACCTCCGGGGAAGATGATTCGAAGCCTACGATTTATGGGATTACATGCCAGATGTCGTAAATTAACGGAGCAACATATTAACACAGCAAGACTGTCAGGATCGCTTGTACTTCATAAGCACGCGTAGGGGGCCAGCCATCCTTGAAGGAAGCAGTCAATTAAGATCACATGTTGAGTCACCTGTTGACCTTAGTCATCCCCCGCGCTGCGCCAATGTTGTTCGTACATATGCAACATCCCGATATGTCGGAAGACGCGATTCAGATGCATCCACAGATGATAGGAAATATCATTAGCGTGCGGGTAGGTGGTAGGTTGCATCAGTTCTGATCACTGCAATCAAATTGGGCATCAAACCTAATCAAAACCTTTGATCGGATAGTTAATGAGTCGATGAGATTTGTCAATTCTCATGTTTATATTAACAACCGAAATCATGTAGATATGCAAATTAGAGTGTCAAAATAACGAATCTGATATGGCGGGCACAAATAAAAATTCTTTGTTCGACGGAGGCAAAAAAATATTCTCTGATGGTAAAAATTTTAAACCATCTGCAGACAGCGGAAAAAGAAAAATGTCCATTCGCGGTGACCTTAGAACCAATCAAATTGGACTCCATTATGGATGGACCAAGCCGAGAGTGTGAATGTCCGTATTAGGAAGACTTTGCATAATGTTCTAGGTCCGGTTGAACGACGTCGGATACGTCGTTTGACCTGATGGTGCTTATATTTACTGCATTAGTGCTAGCAGGTGACGCTTTGATGAGTGTCTTCTAAACAACATTCTGCTGATAGGATTTTAATTTTATGGGCATCGATCAGTGGGTTTTCCGCAATCGCGAAGACAGCAGGTGCCAATATCTTGATTCGTGATTTAATCTGGTTTGATGGAACTTGTTTTAGATGTTGTGTCTCCGGGTCAATCAGCCATGCGTGGGGGTAGATTACATCTAGAAGATTTTATTTGATTAAGTCCTCTGATTTGTGCTAGCATACTTGGAGATTAAAATCAAGAGACACGCACCTTCAAAGCAATCTTGAAATCTTGAATGTCATAGAATGTAAACCACATTTCCCATTAAATATTTTGGGAGTCGCCGATATATTGAGGAAAATGGGATATTTTAAACTAAAACACTTCAGTAACTTAAAAATATCCAAAGCACATAAACCATTTGGATTTGTTTGCTTTCCTAAATAACTTTGGAAGCACTTCAGAAGTGATAGTCCCTTTAAGTTCAGCCCTCGAAGAAAAAAAATGGAACGAATTTTAACTCGGAGAATGTCAATGACCTTAAAAAAATATATGAATTAAAGGACTTTCGACAGTTGACGTTGCATTTCTGCCCTCCAGCTCGATTAGAAGCGGTCAAATTTGCGATTACTATCAGTCAGGGCGACTGACCCAGTAAAAAACCGAGCGTCGGAATTAATTACCTTATTATACTCCGTTGACAACTTCCAGCGAACGAAAAATTGAAAGAAAATCCACGCCGAATTTCCCACCAATTCCCAACAGCGGCAGCTGGCAAATTGCAATCCACCGACAACCGTCAGTGTGACAATCACAACAACAACATCTACAAATAAAACCCGGGGGTGATTTGAATACGTCATTATGCGGAACTTCTGATTCAACGCTCTCAACTTCGGATTGTGGGGGAGTTAGGGTTCATAGTTTCAGCCGCAGGTTAATCAAGCGAACGTTTCTCGTTAGATTTATCTTGGGCTTTTCTATGGATTAGACAGGCTTTGGTCGTCAGTGAACGGATGCATATCTATGCTAAGGAGATGGCTTAAACGACCTTGGCGGGGGCGCTAGAGTTATGACCCCTTTCATTGAACCACATCGCTCCGGTGCTAGGGCGTAGATAAATTTTAAGCGTTAGTTTTGCGAAATTACCTTCGTTAAAATTCTTGTAATCACTGCTCACTAAGCTTTACGGTTTAATTAACGATTTTAATTGCTAAACCATAACAAACTGTAAATTAATCATAAATTATAGAAAAAATCATTAAAACTAAAAATAATTATCGTTTCAACTATTCAGTAAAACGAATATCCGGCCGAATGAAGGGTGTTTGGATAAAAAGTGTTCTAACTAGATTGCGTGTAAATCAATTATTTGCTTATTTAGAAAAAAAAAAAACAACTAAGTATTTCGGTCGGCCTAGTCCAAATTATCCATTGCTTCGACGCCTTCCAATAGATTTTGTACAGTTACCTTATCCTCTTTCTTCACCCAGAACGCCAGTTTGCTTTGAACTGCTTCTCTCTGCTTACAGTTTTTTGGTTTTTCTCCAGGTTCTGCTGAACTATCGCCCAACAATTTTCGATTGGGTGAGTTTCTGGTATGTTGGGAGGGTTCTTATGTTTGAGCACAACCTTTTTACATAATGACAGGATTCCAATTCTTACCAAAACAGCACAGACAAGACAAGTAATGTTTCTTCAGGAAAGGCAGCAAACGCTTTTGAAGACACTATTTCTCTTAAATTTCCTAGTTGACAGTCCTGGTTGCAACCAAAATGTCACTTTTCAAGCCACCGGTAATGCCATATGAGATATCTCTTGGCAAACTTTGAGAATCGCATATGCTAGAAAATATCTTCAACCTTTCCCCTTCCGGTTGCTGTATAATACTCCTGCCCAAGATTCTGTCTGAAGTCAGCCTTGGCGTAAGTTTCGTAGTCCACGCAATAATATTTTGTAATCAATTTCGTATACAGCATTCGAAATCTTGTTTCCGCTGTAAGGTTTAGCTTATCGTTTCGATTTGAAGTCAGTATCTTCTTACATGTCGATAGCCCGAATCGTTTTTTAAGCATCTTGCGCGGATGCTGACGATATTCCCAGCTTATTTGCGACATCTCGAACGGAGAGGATGGGGTTGCGCTTGAAAGCGCTAGCCACTCTTCTGTTCGTCAATGTGTTCCCGGCTTTCGATTTTCTCTAGATCTAGGCTTCCTAGTTGTCCTCAAACGTTCCCCGAACAGTTTAATTACTTTGGTGATGGTTGGTTTGGCCAAATTCAATAATTCTTCTTGCCTGGACACCACTTTGATATAGAAAGATTCGATGTCAAAATCACACACCTTCAAAATGAGGGATGTTCAGGATTTTTATTTGCTTGATTAGAAAAATCCGGCAAATTTAAGTTGACCACTTTTTGATGTATTTTGAAAAAAAAAATGCGTTTTTTATAATTTTTTTCCATCATAAAGTCACTAATCTCAACAATAAAGTTGATCATACGCAAAAATCAAGTTCCAATGATCGATAGCAAACTTATTTAGCTTTAATATGCAAAAAAGAGATTAAAAATTTATATAATACATTCCGAGATGTTTAAATCTGAGTACAAGATCATTTATAATGTTTACAAAATTTTATATTTGAAGCATAACTCAAAACTGTTCTACTGCGATATTCAAAAATTTCATTTTCGAATTCAGCGCCCGACTTCACATTAAAAATATCGGTCGGTCAATTAAGTTCACGATTTTTTTTTATTTTGTAAACTAGTGTAATTATTGTTTGGGTATGTTTTTTTATTCGATTTTTAAAAAAAGTATTTTTGGATTTGAAAAAAATGCGAAGAATTGGAGGTCACCTTAACTAAACTGGACAAAATACTTACAAAGTTTAGGAGTTTCTACAAAACAGTAATTTCATAACCAATTAAGTTATATCAAAGCTATTAAAAAGGTTATGATACTTTAGGAAGAGGTTATCAGTGTATAAAAGCTATCACTATGAGAACCTGTATCAAAATTTCAATGTCTTAAAACATTTTATGATTTTTTTTAGTATTTTTATTTGTTAATTTTATAACTAATTAAGAGGCATTTTAAAAAATTAAAAAACAAAGATAA
The DNA here is from genome assembly GCF_029784155.1 of Uranotaenia lowii. Classification (NCBI taxonomy): domain Eukaryota; kingdom Metazoa; phylum Arthropoda; class Insecta; order Diptera; family Culicidae; genus Uranotaenia; species Uranotaenia lowii. The sequence goes on from NC_073693.1 coordinate 141,626,716, forward strand.
AAATACCTAAAGTTAAATCCATTGTAATTTGCACTTACACCGTTTTGGCTTTAAACGCCCCACATGACTTTGCTGTTTTTTTAAATTGATGCTGAGCTCAGTGAATTTAAATTTATAACTTGAAACATAATTCTCAATATAAATATGACAAGCTATTTGTCATAAAATTTCAACACATTAAGGACCAATTGCAAGGTTTATCGGTTTTTACTTGACACTTTTCGTAACACTGAGCAGAACTATATCAAAACATTTAATTTTACTATGCAATTTATAATATCATAAGAAACGATACTCAACTTAAGAATATAAAATACTAGCTTATTTTTCCCGGCCTTGCTCGGGTTCACAAAAAATATAAATCAAAATGAGTCGTTTGATTTTTCGAAATGTTGGAAGCTTTATATTCATCATTTTAAGAAATTTTGCTCATGTTTGGCCACGTATGTTTTATAAGCCTTTTGAAAGTTTTTATTGAGATTATTCACTGTGTTTGTCGATTTAATTTTTTTTTAAGAAGCATATAGTTTTGAGGATTAACCTAATCTACCTGGCTGGAAATGATAGATTTACAGTCTAAAATGGCCACTTTACTCGAAATAAACGATGTTTTTTGCCAGGTTGTTTTGAGTTTTTTTAATGGTTTCTTTTTTACACGAACACAACAATCGTTTATTAATAATCCAGTGTAGTATCGATGATAATTATGTATTGAGCACTACCTTCCTTCTGACCGCACGACAATTAAAGTAGTGTTTTTGAAAAATCGGGCAAATCTGAACAAAATCAAGGCATTATCCCAAAACAAACAGGAGGAAAGTGAAAGAAAATTGCTTGGCATTTAAATTTCTCATCGAAGGACATCAGAAGACTGTCCATTCCCGAGAATACCCGACCGGGATGTTTTTTTTAAAGCAAATAACGTGAATGGATCTGTGCGGAACCATGAAAGTTTTTAGAAAAATCCAGCTGACTAGTTTGGTCTTTTCTCTATTGAGTTAACGGGCAAGCCCGAATATAGCCAGATAATCTGGAATAAACGATAATCAAAGTGTAAAGTGATACTTGTCAACATTCGCCAGAATATAGCTCATTTGGCAAGTCAGTTACCTCCATAGCCGTTGTCCGCGAGTTCGAGCCCAAGAGTAAACATCGAGTACAATTGTACCAGATAAGTTTCAAAAACTGACCGCCAACTGTAATGTTGAAATAAAGCAGCGAATGTCATCAATATGGTAAGACGACTATAATCGAAACAAACAAAAAATTGCCAACCTACAGTGAAAAATTTGCTTAAAATTTTAGACTGAAACCTTAATAACCTAAACTTAAGGTTTTTTTTATGAACTCCCAATGCTTTCCCAGATTGTAAGGTTTTGTGGCCATCCTGTGTTATCTATGTTTTTCTAGAATGTCATTTTAAGATAGTTATACTGCTAGTACCGGAACCGATCGAATATTTCTGGCTTATTTTTCCAATTTCAATTTTCACTAAATGAGATAGCGTTTCAAAAGATGATGCGTAATTACAGTTAGAACATAAAAAACGCTATCGTACCTAGTGAAAATTATTAACTATTCTTTTGTCAGAAATTTCAGTTAATAACTACTTTGAGTGTCGCAATTTGGATAGTAATAAGTTGAGACCCAAGGTAAAAAAGTGGGTCCTGAATATTCTTGAGATCTACCCATGGTTCAAGGGTTTTCTTATTTCTAATAGAAGAACAGAACTTAATTCTGAAATCGAAGAGCTTCAAGATGTATGTATATCACAATGAAATTCTAAAATTTAGAAAAAAAAGCTTTTTATTATAAAAAAAGGAAAAAAATAATTTTTAAGTTAAACTGATAAATTGCAAATAAGGAGTGTATTTTTTAGTGAATCTTCCTAATAATGTAATGTATACGTGTTCAAAATTTGGTGGCAATCTGTAAGATGGTTTTTGAGTTAGCGTCCAATACTAAAGTTCATTGCCAAAATTTTTTGGGCAGGATCGAGAAAAATTCAGAAAAGTCCCAGTGGGTCATCCAATAACAACTGGAAATCAATTTTTCGACCAAAATTCATAAACTTTAAAGTTTAAGAAGACCTAGAGGACCCAATAGTGAGCCAATAGTGAAATTTAAATGAAATTAAAGGTAACTGATTACATGAAGTGAGAGGATTGTAAGAGGTTTTTTCAATCTCAATCCGAAAAAATTAATAGAGGAAGTGATCAAAATAGAAAAAAAATTTCTGACTGATTCGTCTAGCTGACTTATTAATAGGTCTGACTTCAATTTTTTAAGGTAGAAACCCACCGGCAAAATAAACAAAATACGTTAGTCAAATCGTGCGCAAAATATTTGAACTGCTTGTGGAGAGATATTTTGAAAATTTTTGACATGTATAGTAAAACGAACTCTTAAGCGGTCACCTGGCAGGTTTCCAACCAGAAACTTTTCGATGAATGGCTGAAAATACAAAAAGACTGCCTCCAAAAGCAACCGTTTTCCCTGCGAAGCACTTCAATAAGTCCCAACAATTTTATACTCTGTTTACTTTGGATCTGGAATCGCGCTTTTATGCAAAAACGGTGATGGAGTGATAAAAAGTCAAATATGTTGTTTTTGTGCCGAAGGAGGACAATCGGTTAAATTTGTTATAACTTCGACTAAATTCAATATTTTGAGCAATCGTAATCAATAGTAGCCTTGATTTGAAAAAAAGGTGGTTCAAAGTATGCATTACAGATGGAGCACGTGTTGCCCTAATATTAAAGTCAATAACCTTTTGCATTGGACGCTATCTTAAAATCCACTAGACAGAACATCACAAAAATGTGCATATGTAAAGATTACATTACCGGATAGCTTCGCTGAAAATATCATCAATTTACATTCATGCATTCAAAAGTTATTCACACCATAAAGTGTAGCATTTTTTTTTCGAATACACTCCATAAATATATTCATTCAATATGAGAAAATGAAATTTTTCATTAATATTGTATATCTTAAGATATCTGGATTTACTTACAAGAACTTGGCCAAACAAAGAAGCTTATCATTCGGTCCAGCTATTTTTGGCAGCTCAATAATACAACCCACTTACGTCAAGCGCCAAGAGTTCAGAGAATAAAGCAGTTCCCAATCCATCATCCGCACAGGTCGTAGGTCATAAAATGTGTGAAGTATGTAGGTATTCGCGAAACATCTTCCTCATAGCTCCACTCAAATTCTCTGGTGAGGTGATGTATTCGAAATCGCGCAACGCTACCGAATAACGATGACGACGACGACGCCTTCAGTCTCCTCAGCCAGAAGACAAGTTGAAAACATCGTCCATAAAACAAACTAATCGCAAAAACTGTTCTGTCTGTTCTGAAGAACTTTTTCCCATGGTAGATTGTTTGTTTATTTTTTAGTTCCTCATTTGAGGCTTTTTGCAGATCTGAGTCTAACTAACAACCCTAATTTACAAGATGTCCAACAAGTTTGTAAATGTAGTGTGTTTTGTGTCCGAGCTACCTTAAGCCGTTTTTTCTCTCTCAGTTGTTAACAAGCTTAAGAAGGGTCGCTGAAGCTTGTCGGTAGGATTGTTTTTCTTCTAGTTGTTGACTTGTAAAAAAAACTAACAACTGTCCCGTGGCTGATGAAGCGGTTTGGTGCAAAAAAAAATACAACCACCACTAGAACGGTGACATTGTGGGCGAGTTGTAGTTCTTAATTTATTGCTTTATGGACTGTTGGTCAATTAGGCGTACCACATAGAAAACGAGAAAATAAAAAGGTGGCGCTAAACTGTCAATGAAGTTTGAATTGCCCACATAATCATTTGTAACGTGTTTCTTTCTAAGATTCGAAATCCCTAGATAAGTTTTATGAGCTTTTATTCAAGGTTATATTGAGATATTTTTAATATTGAGGGTAAATAAAATCCATAAAACTTGTAAGACAACCGCTATCGATCTAAGTCACGCGATGAGAGGTCGTTAACCTGTCGCTGATCTGTCATCAAAAACGATTGAATGTGTCCGAAATGAGTATCATTTTTCTTCCTTCTAGACGACACAGAAACATTCTTGGATGCCGAAACTTTAACACTAGATAAACAAGAGATAAGCAAAAAACAGGTTTGAAGCTTTTACTTAATTGAAGTCTTTTGAAGTGGCGAGCGGTTAAGTTTCAACAGATTCCAAGAACCTGTCGGCAAAATTGATCGAAAAGAAGTTTGTCGCATTTCTTCGCGCATTTTGACTAATGATTGACACTTTATTCCTGAATGCTAATCCAACACAATGATGAGCTGAAGATAACTGCTATTCCAGATGATTATCGATGAGTCCTGGGGGTTTATTTGCATAAGTCCGCAGGATGAAGTATAATCATCAGTTCGCTTAACGACAGATGCCAGACATTATTCAATCGTTTTTTTCTTCAGTGCATTGTTGTGACTCAAATGCGGTGTTTTTTTTGTAGATTTATAAAGTGTCCCGTCATGACTATCATACAGTGTAACAGAACTCTAAAGCTTGTGTTTTAATTCATGATTTTGGATTAATTTAATGTATCGAATTTTCTGATTCTCTCTGACAGTTGTAGAATAATTTTTTTTACTCTTCAGAATAAACACTGTATTGCCGTTTCAAGCAATACTATCCCATGTGTCTTTTGAGTCATTTTCACATTTTTGTTGTAAACGGTCTCGTTTAGTGTTAACTTTCGAATAAAAACACAAACAAGTTAACTTTGTTCTAAACTTATACGAAATTTTCATCAAAGTCTCTATGTTCATATTTCTTCGCATACATGTCACACTAGAGATAATTCTAAAAAAATGCAAATTTTATCAAAAATTCTCTTAAGATGAGTTTAAACTGTTGAATATAATGTTCTTCACTAAAAAGTATACTAAAACAGAGGGTGGGGAAGGAGAGAGGAGTCTTGAGTGATTTACTTAGAGAAATTTTAACCAACACTTTTCGGTGAGTACTACAATACAATATCGATACTCAATTATACATTTTTATCAACAAAGAGGGAAGTATTTCTCAAAAAAACGGTTGAAAATACTTTTTTTTTAAATAGAACCAATACGAGCTTTTTGTGACAGATTTTCGTAAAATTCGCAGGTCGAGGTTCGAATCTCCTCGAAACTTTTCAAGAGTTGTACAAGTTTGAAACAATACATGAAAAGCAACCTGTTGTACAAGTCCGAAGCAAACATTGTATAAAAAGATGTATACAATATTCTAACAGATTGAGTTTGAATCTTGATTAATAGAGGGTGATATAATTTAGTTTTTCTTGCATGGACTTTTTGTTATAATTTCAGATATTTTAATATTTTAATATCATACGAGTGATAAATAATATCTCATTTTAATATGAAAAAAATGAATAACTAAATATCTTATTTTGATATAATTTTGTTTTTCTCTTCTGATTGGATTTTTAAATTTTTTGAAACAGATCTAAAACCAATCGTATAAATTTGCATCGTTTTCGTGCAAATATTTCATTCATTTTTGTACTGCATAAAGCTTAAGTTTATAACATCATTAATGTTAATTCAGAAAAAGTTTCTCGTTGTGACTTCCACCGTCCAAACTTACTTTTGAACATGGTAAAAAGTGTGGGATATATTTTCAATCATTTTTTTATAAGGATTTTGTGTTTAAAATTGACTTCAAGAATCTTCAAAAATGTTAGATGTATTGAAAATTTGATTTAAATAATAATTCAATATTTTTATATGCACATACTTTAAATCCTCAAAAAAGCAAATATTCGAAAATTTTATATGAGTCTCGATTTGAAAACTACCAAATGTTTATCAATTTTTTTTATTTTCAGTTCAAGTCTTCGGAACGTTCTAATTTTTTTTTTCATTATTAATGGTGGTGTTTAAACACCACCAATGATGGTGTTTTAACACAAAAAATTCTCTGATTTTTTTTTTCAGTCCCAAAAAACTTAACAATCCAATTGTTTTTCTGTGTATTCGTTATAAAGATAAATGTGTTGAAAATAAAAATGAAGAAAATTTGTGTTATCTTTTATAAAGATAAATGTGTAAAAATAAGGATTATGGAAACTTTAGGGCTAATTATGCACTCTTCGTGGCCACTCATTTTAGATTTCTTTTTTCACGCATTTTTTTTCGAATAATACCACGATATTTATTCCGAATACTCAAACGACTAAAACTGAGTTTATTTGTGAGAACTTATGTAAGCATGAGACTGTCATTTGATAAACTTTTGCACATAATGGGTAGCTTGCTCATGAAGAAAAATTTTCTAATTATTATTAGTCATAAAACTTAACTTAACATGTTTGAAGATGTTATTCCAAGAATTACGGAAACTATTGCTCATTAAATTTCTTTTATAAGTGTAGACTAATTTAAATATTCTTTTTTACAATTTTCTTATTTTGCTTTACCAATCCATCGGGTATGGGTGAACGTAATTGCGCCTCTCGCTATTACTTCTCCCAGCCATTCAATTGATAAGGGACAAAGGGTCTAGAACGCACCTTGAAGCTTTCCATGAAATATGCTCTTGGCTCATTTTCAACATCTGTAAATTTTCTCCTTATCTATCCATCATTTAATTTTCAATTTGTAATTCTTCTATCGAGAATTTTCGTCGTAACGTTCACCGCAATGCCATTAAAACTAGCATATAATTTAAATATTTTATAACTGTTGCGTGCAAGAAGACCCCTCGTAGCGGATAATGTTACGCGTATTCGAATCATAACACGCATCAATCTGACAGCGATCTTTGACGTTTTACATAATCCTCTTTATAATTCAAAAATCTATTTACCCTTAAATTTGGAAGTGAAACCACGTTGCACCAACGAAAAGTAAAGTTTCTCTTAAATTAAAATCAGTTTATTTGCTACATATTTGTTATTTAGTTCCAGATGGTGGTAAAATTTCTTCCGATCTATTCACGGAATATATTGTATTTTTCGAAGACTAATTTGTAAGTAAAATCTTGTTATCCACTTGCATTACACATAATAATAAAAAAAACCTTTTGTAGCTTGAGCTTGAAACTATCAAAAACAGCGTTTTCTTGCTTTGAGAGCTTCGATTGAATTCCGGCGAATAATAACATTATTGAAAGAGAATAGAGAGATGTTTGTAATTGATAAATATTAAAAATTTCGTAACAATATTCAAATTAAATGAAGAGAAAAGAGATTTTACTAGAACTACTAACCTTAGCCAACTTATAACCTTCATAAAAACTTTTGTAAATTATTCAATTGAGAATACCTACATGTTTTCTAAATAATTTAAAACTGTTCAGTTTTGCATTTAATGATCAACCATGAACTGTCAAAATACACATATGTAGTTCAATTCCCAATCGAAATTTCATTTTTGTTTTTTTAACCACTCTGTGAATACCATTTTTTGTGAAACAGTACTTAAAACTTTTTTTTTTTTCAAATTGGAATCTAATACAAATAGGTGTATTACTTTCGATTTCAATTTAAAAAAAAACCCTTTAATGAACTACTGCGTTAATAGACTAAATCGACTTGGAGTAATTTTAATTTTTTTGAATTCTTCTTTATTTTGTGGAAGCGATCTTTCTATCGTTTTGAGTCAATTATGAATCTTTTTTTTGTTTCGATTATAGTCGTTTTACCATCTTTATGGCATTCGCGACTTTATCAACGTTGCAGTTGGCGGATCGTTATTGGAAAACTTATCCGGTACAACTGTGTTCGATGTTTACTCTTGGGCTCGAACTCGCGGACATCTGCTCAGGAGGCAACAGACTTGCCAATTATGAATTATGAAATTTTGAATGCTTCAAAAGAATTTTCCTTCTGGACGACTTTGTAGAAGATTTCAGCTTCGTATCGCTTAAAGATAAAAAAATAGCTATAATCTGGTGAATGGGGGTATTTATGTCTTTTGGGATTTATAAATATCAATTCAACTGACATCACTATTAAGGCCTAGCGAGGTATTTCGAATTTTAGAGAAACTCATAGATGAGTTTTGAGCAAAAATAAATACTTTTAGATTGCAGGCCCAAGGATATACAAAATCGACTCAGTCCGCTACGTTATTCTTTTGAAGAATGATAACGCGAAACCAAATAAAAATGAAAGAAAATTTTTATCTACAATTTTTTATGAACTTGGCTTACGTTAAAAACATCCAAGTTAATAATTGAGAGAATAAAAAATTAGTTTTAATTTCAAAATTTGGATTAATAATTATCCAGACTCTTAAATCATGAATCAAAAGCACAATACAAATATAGATATGAATTCAAAAATCCTGAATTCACATAAGTTACAACCTGAAAATCAAAATTCGTAAACAAAGTTTTGCTTCAAATTTTTTTTTGTATTTAGATCATGTCTAAAAATTGATTATCAAGATTACAAAATGCATGATCATTTATAATGAACACATCCACCTCTATTCATTGTCTCCTAAGTTTTTTTGTACAGTTAAAGGTTTTGAAATCATTCATTTCTAGTCCTTTTTGTAATTTAAATTAAAAAAAACAATCGAAGAATTCGAAGAATTAGCCTATTAATTTTGAACTATAAATCAATATTAAAAAATAAATCATAGAAAAATACAGTCGATTTAGTTTCCATCATTTTTGCTTTAACGAACTTTTTTTTTAAACCTAATTAGAAATCTTAGAAAAATTGAAAACAATATTTTCACTGCATATAAGGGTGGCAGCGGAAAGGGTCATGTCGAATAAAACAAAACCCATACATTTTGTAGATAGTCTCGAAAAATTGGCCTGTGTAAATTTTCTTGAATGTAACAAAGATGATGGGTCGAGTTATCCGATGTTGGTTAAAAATTATGAAACCAAAAACTAGGTTTTAAATATTTTATTTGAATAATCAAATATTTTAGATCAATATAGTTTTTTGTTGACAAAAACTTGTTTGCAGTCACAAAATACAACTTCATAAAACATCGGCATCTGTGTAACCTAGAAACAAATTTCTGTTTTTACCTTTCCGGGGCTCTTGAAAGTTAAATTTAATTTCAATTATTTATTCCAATTTTTCTATTAAATTTATTTTGAGGACTACCCCATTAAAAAAGCACTGGTCTACCTTAGTGAAAATTTGTTTATAAGATGCCTCATAAAAATTTAAATAGTCAATAAGTCATTTGGAACATTTATGCTTTGTTTTATAGGACAACTCTTTTATAAAGCCAACGGTTTTAAAAAACAACGCACAGTGGGAATTTTCGAGCCAAAAACGGTACCCAATTCAGGCAAGGACGTCTCGCTTGAAAAAACAACCATTTTTTTGTAAAACAACAAGAGGAATCAAATGGTCTACACCACTTTTTGATAAAACGACTCTGAATGCCTCATTTTGCCCGATTTCTCCAATTTTTTGGGTGTTAAGTTATAATTCCTATTGTAGCACTCTACCTTGCAACATGAAAGTCATAAAAACCATACTTTATTGTGTAAAAATGTTGACTGAATCGATTGGTATACTCTAATTTATGTTTTGACTACGACAAGTGACTCATTTTGCCTCTTTTCCCCTGAAAATTAAAAATTTTTCAAAAAATGAAGTCAAGCACAGTATAATTCAACAATTTTCATCATGAATGATCATTTTTGGTAAATTTGTTCATCTTATATCTAATCATGTCGCTTTTTTACACTTAAATGAATAGAAACGGTTTATATCCCCATTCAGCAAAAAAAAAACATGTCACGTTAAAAGACAATCCTAGTGTTTTTTCAGTTGCATGTTATTAATGAATTTGTGCAATTTTGTATGGAGATTTGTATGGAAGAAGAATGTTGCATATGAAAAAATCCAGGGAATTCAAATAAGTTTGAAATGAAGTTTGTCTTTCATTAGATATTGATTTTTCCTTTTCATATGCTTCAGTTTTTGTCAACTGAGAAGAAGTAAAGTATTTCACGAAAAAAGTTATAACCATTTCAAAGTGAAAAATCGGAATCCATTGAAAAGTATTGTAAAATAATAGGCTTTGCTTTCTGGAGCTTTCGATTACTTCATGATATGTTTTGCGGAGGTGATATAAATCAACAAACTCATAGGCTATGCAAAGCGGTTAATTGCGATTTTAAATTTTCATCCTACGGCTGAACAGCTATTAAATTAGCAATTAAAAACACTAAAATTTAAATTTTTATTTTTAAATCTTTGGATCGAATATCATTTCTGGAGTACTAGTTACGATTGGGTTTTGTTCACATGAAATGTATTGCAAAAACCTAAAAATATTTAAAAAATGGCTTTTTGAACTTTCAGTACATTTCTGGTGATTTTTGAATGAAAATATTCATTTCACGTACAATTCAAAACACGTTGCAATAGTTCAGAACTAATTTGTTGAGTCCTGAATTTTTCAAAAAAATATAGCTATTTTTGGCAGTAAAAAAATCCAAACAAAGTTTTTTGAGGTATGCAAATAATTAAATAAAACAACAAAGGGGCAGGAGGAGATTGAGAGGACCAATTGATGCACGATCTGATATTTTTTCTGGTTGTGTATGGATCGTTGTTTTTTTTTTCTAAAATCATGGTGTTAAAATTTTCCGAAAATGGAATAAGAAAAAAACAGAAAAAAGTTTATGATCCAAATAGTACATTGTGGAAAAACAAAAAACGTGTTACTACTTTAATTCAAATATCTTGGTCTGCATATCATCAATCTGAAACCTCTTTTTCCCATACTAGTGAATTTCTGATCGACTAAACGATAAAAAACGCATTTTTTTGAAAAAAAAATTGTTTTATAGACGGATTATCTTTTATGTTTTAATTCCAACCGTAATGTGGTCTTAAAATGAAATATTTCTTTTGAGATCGGCTCCAATCAAAAACTGTTCAACTGATTTTTTTTTATTCGGATTCAGCTCCAGGTTTCACATTAAAAGTGATCTTCGGTTTACGAAGTTCAAAAATGCTTTAAACAAGTGATATTAGAGAAAATGAAAAAAAAACTCGTTCGTTATATTGGCAAATATTCAAAAAAAAAAATCTTGCTCTACACTTCCCAATCAACTTTTTTTATGTAAAATGTGCATTGAATTGAGAACACTAAAATCGGTATTTTGGGGCTGAAAAGTTTTTTCGGCTTTGGCTTTATATGTATCGAATGTTTAGTTGTTATCAAAACAAATCACAAATTTAGGGTGGTCCAATAATTGATGAATAAGGATGTCCTCTTTTTAATTTCAAGATTCTCAGAAAGACGACTTTTATCCAAAAAATTTTTTCGAGATACCATCAGTTCTCAACGTTTTATGCATTTCAAGTCTTCTGGTATAAAAATTAAAATAAAGATTTCTCCAATTTCCTCAGGTCCCTTCTAAGGCGAGTTTGAAAATATCCTGATTTTGAAAGTTTCGAGACACCCTAAATTAATTCCGAATGAGCTGAAATGCATATGGATCGTTTTTCACATTTGATGATTGATGATGAAATGTTTCCCCTGCATCCATTTTCATCCTACTGCACATTAAATTTAAAAAAAAATAGTTGCTGGTTGTCTCAAAAATTTTCTCAACATTAAATTGCTTCATTGATTCATGCTAATTTTCAAGGAAAAATACCCAATAGATAATTATCTACAGCGTTTAACAAGTGATGAAATTCGATATGGAGCATCTTTTATTCGTATGACAAGATAACAAAATGCATTTATATTTTTTAACTGACGATATAGAGAGAGAAAAGACTGATTTGTTCTTATGAGTAAGCTTGATTCTTTTGAACATTTCTCCTCATAGATCGAAATGAAACAAGTCTGGCTTTGTGCTTATTATGCTTTCTTTGAATCAATCGTCATTTTTCTTAACAAGTCTATCTAATAAAAGGTCTTCAAATGGCAGAAGCTGGTTTTACAATTAAATATATCAACTGGACAATGAAGTTTTGATTCAGTTAGATAACTGATCCACTGACCGATCTCTTCAGTCTAGCGGCTATTGAAAAACGATGACAAGAATGGAGTAAATGCTTTCCACCTGTCAAACGGCTGATAATTCCATCTTGAGAACGCTCAACTCGTTTGTACCTTGCCAGATGACATTCTGTGACACGTATTTTCAATTAATCAGCTGCTGCAGGCGATTAGCCGCTACTAATTTATAGTGTTTCTTCTTCCGTTGAGTCGCGCGCGCATCTAATGGGAAGGAAAGGACGCTCGCGTCAAGTTCTAGGAACGAAAAACATGTGTTGATAACACTGGATGGCGATGATGTATGATAGTTAGGATTTTAAACATGGTCCACCTCTCTAAGCTTGTCTGAGGATGTTAGGCCACTATAAGGTGAAGACAGCTTCTACGAGTTACATACGGTAAGGTGTTAAGGAGTCAGAAGTTGAAGTTTGCTTGGGTCAGTCGCTTGATTCGTGTTGATGAAGCGACTAAGGTCAAGCGACCCATAGCGTGTAGAATTAAAGATACATACCCACTAGCTTATGAATCGATGTGCTCGTTAATTTCAACTACGTTGATTGCTACTTTGTGAATGTTGTTAGAATTAATCTTGAACGAGTGGCCCAATGACTTTTATGGACGAGAGAATGTTGTCCGATAAGCGATAAAATTTTTGCCTAATGGATTTTAAAATCCATTTAATGTTCTTAAAATAGCAATAGAAGATGATCTCTCGGACAAATTATAAGAAAGCTGTTCTGGTTTGTACTTTCAGATTAGCTGGAAAATAAAAAAATTTACTCAGAAATATCTTTTCCGAAATACAGAACGACCTTTTGCCTCCATATTAATTTACTTGCAAGACAACTCATTTGGCAATTGTAAAAAATTAATGAGGACTCGCAACAATGTTCAAAGGGCGGCTTCAGATGGTTTCGAAATAAACCAGATAAATTTACCATTCAACCCCTCATCCAGACTCGTCATCGATAAGGTTACGAACAAGTCATCTGCCTTGCAGGACCGGACTGGTTTTCTTTTTTGTTTTTTCGATAATTTCACTCTCGTTGCCGAAACAAAGATACTAAAAGAAGCATCACTTTTTTGATGCGCCGCCGGTCTTCGAATATGTTGAGGCGCGGCTGGTCAAGGCTCGTTCTCGAATTGTCAGCATTATTATCACGTTCAACTTTTCGAAGGTTCGGCCGCCGGAGGAAGATCTGGTTTATGGAGTGTGGCTTCAATTTTGTCGACAACCTTCGACAAGAAGTTAAAGTTCGAAGGATTCATTGAAAAGGCTCGATGTTTTAAACTGGGAGTATTTTTATTTTTATTTACATAGTATTCCGTCTCACGACATAACTTGACGAACATAATTCCTAAAATTCACTCGGTTCATAGCAACCGTTCTCCAATTTCTCGGGCACCCCACGTTCGCCAGATCACGCTCCACTTGGTCTAACCACCTCGCTCGTTGCGCCCCCGCTCGTCTTGTTCCTACCGGATTCGTAGCGAACACCTGTTTTGCAGGACAGTCGTCCGGCATTCTCGCAACATGTCCCGCCCAGCGTATCCGGCCAGCCTTCACCACCTTCTGGATACTGGGTTCGCCGTAGAGTCGCGCGAGCTCGTGGTTCATCCTTCGCCTCCACACTCCGTTCTCCTGTACGCCGCCAAAGATGGTTCTTAACACTCGTCGCTCGAATACTCCGAGTGTACGCAGGTCCTCCTCGAGCAATATCCATGTCTCGTGCCCGTAGAGAACAACCGGTCTAATGAGCGTCATATACAGGTTACACTTCGTGCGAGGGCTAAGTCTTCTCGACCGCAGTTGCTTGTGGAGTCCATAGTAGGCACGACTTCCGCTGATAATTCGCCTCCGGATCTCACGGCTGGTGTCATTGTCTGCGGTCACCAGTGAGCCGAGATAGACAAAGTCTTCGACTATCTCCAGCTCGTCGCCGTCGATCGTGACCTTGTTATTACTGGACAAGCGGGTTCGGTCGGTCTCGGATCCGCAGGCCAGCATGTACTTCGTCTTGGACGTATTAATCATCAACCCAATCCTTCCTGCTTCGCGTTTCAGTTTGCGGTAGATCTCCTCCACCGCCGCAGATGATCTGCCGACTATATCAATGTCATCGGCAAAGCAGATAAGTTGACTGGATCTGTTGAAAATCGTGCCCCGCATTTCGCCCACCGCTCGTCGAATAACACCTTCTAGCGCCACGTTGAACATCATGCAGGATAGACCATCACCTTGTCGAAGCCCCCTGCGCGATTCGAATGAACTCGACAATTCACCCGAAATCCGCACACAGCACTGCGTTCCATCCATCGTCGCCTTGATCAGTCTGATCAGCTTCCCGGAAAAGCCGTTCTCGTCCATAATTTTCCATAGCTCGTTACGGTCGATCGTGTCGTATGCGGCTTTGAAGTCGATGAATAGATGATGCGTAGGGACTTGGTGTTCACGGCATTTTTGGAGGATTTGCCGCAATGTGAATATCTGGTCCGTCGTAGACCGTCCCTCCATGAAGCCGGCCTGATGACTTCCCACGAATCTGTTTGCTTGTGGCGTTAGGCGGCGGAGTAGGATTCGGGACAACACTTTGTAGGCGGCATTGAGGACAGTGATCGCTCGGTAGTTCTCACAGTCCAATTTGTCGCCCTTCTTGTAGATGGGGCATATTACCCCCTCCTTCCACTCCTCCGGTAGCTGTTCTATGTCCCAGATCCGGACTATCAACCGGTGTAGGCAATCGGCCAACCTGTCCGGGCCCATTTTGATGAGTTCAGCTGCGATGCCATCCTTCCCAGCCGACTTGTTTCTATTCAGCTGGCGAATGGCTTCCTTAACTTCACTCATCGTTGGGAGTGGCTCGTCTTCGTCGTTGGCTACGCCGGCGATGTACCTTCCCCCACCGTCTTGATCTCCTGCATGTGCGCCGTTCAGGTGTTTATCGAAGTGCTGCTTCCACCTTTTGATCACCTCACGATTGTCCGTCAGGATACCCCCGTCTTTATCCCGGCACATTTCGGCTTGCGGCACGAAGCCTTTGCGGGATGCGTTGAGTTTCTGATAGAACTTTCGTGTTTCTTGGGAACGATGCAGCTGCTCCAGCTCCTGGAGCTCCTCCTCCTCCAGGCGGCGCTTTTTCTCCTGGAAAAGCCGGACTCGCTGCCTCTTCCGCTGTCGGTGATTTTCCACATTTCGACGGGTGCCTCTTTGCACTACTGCCGCCCGCGCGGCATTTTCTTCGTCCATCACCCTCCTACACTCCTCGTCGAACCAGTCGTTCCGTCGAGATCGCTCCACATAACCGATGACGTTCTCCGCCGCACTGTTGATGGCTGTTTTGATGGTATCCCAACAGTCCTCGAGAGGGGCTTCGTCACTGGGAGTGGTCGACATGATTATTGAAATTATTGTAGAAGGTTTACAGGTAAATTCATTTGGTGGTTGACAGCAACTTAAGAATTTCTACTACATAGAAGTATTTTTTTTTTTTTTTTTTTTTGAAGCGGCTCACCACACTTCCCCACCCTTAAAGGCTCAATTGAGCCCCCTTGAAAACAGAGCCTTCTGATCTCAGCACGTCTGGCAACAAAAGATAGAACTTAAACGCGAGAATATTATCATCATGATGAGAATTTAGTTGAATTTCGTTTCTTTTAATACATAGTTCTTGCAACAGTTTCTGTGATTTTTTATGGAACAAATAAAAAGGTGACGTTAATGTTTATTTTTAAAAATGATTATTTTTTAATAATGTTTATTTTTTAATAATTTTATTTTTAGTTTGCGAAGCACTAATATTCTTTGTTTGCAAGATTGGAGATTGTAAGACAGCCATTAAAATTGCAACGTAAGTATACAGTTGAAGCCAGAAATAGCAAAAAAAAGTTAGTAGCGATCCATCTAGTCCTGAACTAGCTCAACGAGTTTTAATTTTGTATAGCAACAAAATTTTTTATTCAAAAATCGCCAGAGATATTATATGTAGATAATGTTTTTTTGTACTAAATATATATTTTTTTGTACTAAAAGGTAAAAAGAATATATAACTTCCAGAGACGAACCAGCCAAAGGCTGAAAGTCTCTTTAATAAAGACAAAAAAAATATATATAACTTTGGATGAAAAATATTTCTTGACTCTTTCAGTTCAATTCATGTGAACAAAGGACATTTTTATTTTATTTTTTTTTTAATTTTTGCGTTATTGACTGCTTATTTGAAAGCTGTGTAACCATAGGATGGGAATGAAAAATCTCAAAAAACTGCTTTGCATAGCCAGGGAATTTATCCATATCTATGTACATATATAAACATGAATGTTTGTCTGTCTGTCTGTTCCCTATAGACTCGGAAACTACTGAACCGATCATCGTGAAAGTTGGCATCTGAGGGTTTTTGGGACCGGAGATGGTTTCTATAATAGTTACAAACCGCTCCGACTTATGGGAGACATAATGGGAAAATAACATAATACATGACACAATTTGATTTATTTACAAGTGATTTTCATAAAAAGTTCTTCACGAACATATTTGAATACAATTAAATGATTCATTATGTTGCTTGGCAGGTTTTGTTATATTTGTATGAGTTTTCGTATTAATGAATCCCTTTGTTAAAGGGGGGTCGGGATGTACAAATTCATTGCAAAATGTTTCAGAAATCGAACGATTTTCGAACGATTATGATCAAGTTTTGCACAAAATCTAGTTTTTGGTGTCATGAAATGATTTAAAGCAGTGGTTTTCAAAGTGGTCCCTACTGCCCCCTTTGGGGCGTTGAGATCTTCCAGGGGGTGGTGAGCTCAATTTTAAAATTTGGGTGGCGTTGGAAGGGCTCAGGGGGCGATGGGGTCGTAATTCACAATTTCATAAATCACTGAACAACGTAGATTTGAAATAACAACGAGTAGGTTCGATGCGAAACAATGAAATTACGTTACAGAACTAAACATCAGGTTCAAGAATGAAATAATTTCAGAGAGCTGCAAGCAAATTTTCTCCCAGAATCTGAATAGTTTTTTTCCCTTAAAATTGTATCTAAAGATTTTTTTTAATTTTCAAAGATTTTATATTTTTGCGTTTCGGTCTTTTGTAAGTTGATTTTGGATTATACTGAAAAAGATAAGTTTTTGATGGCAATGCTTGATAATCTTAAAAATAAATTGTCTCAAAAAATCTGCTAAAAAGAAAAATCCTTCGAAAAATCTGTGTAAAAAGGCGTAATCTGTTATCTGGTGACTTGTTGGAAAAAAAATATTGAAGAATTTTTTGAGGTAAGAGCTTTTTTTCATTTTAAGTTGTTATTTGTTCATTTTTATTGCAATTGATTCAAAAATCTATTGTGCCATTTGCCATGGAGAGACTTTAAACCTCTTCGGTTATCACTAACATTGGCGGAATTCAGTTATTAGTATCTTATTTAAGACCCGCCTTAGCTGCCAAACTTTGAACAGGACTCAAATTCAGATAACAAGAAATAATACCTACTATTTTTTACGTTATTTCACCGGAATGACAGTAATTCATTTGTATTCAATAATGTAAATTAGTGGTGAATATAGATTTTTTTTTAACCAAAATTCAAAATTTGATTAGATAGATATGAAAAATATGATTTGATATCAAAACAAACTAATCAATCAGTTTAAGTATTTTTCCAGGAAACTTAACATAGAGTTAAGTGTTTACTGGAGATTTGAAGCAAAATGAGGCCCTTGGAGTAAGGTTGCCAGACATTTTTTGACACGTATACGGGCCAAAAAATCCGGGCAATTTTAAATAAAACATGATAAAATCCGGGTATTTGATTTTAAAATTTAAGACCAAAATCCGGGAAATATCCGGGCAAATTTTATCAAAACCCAGTCATCACTCAACAAAAATCAAGAAAAAAAATGGAAAAAAAATTTCGCATCAAAATTTAAAGACAGATTTTAAAAATGTTTTCAAGGTTTCCGAAAAACCTTTCATAATTATTTTATAAAATTTTATTTCGTTTTGGAGGCATAATTGAAATAAAAACAATTTCAACACAATTTTTTTTGTTAGATTTGCCAAAAAAAAATGTGAATAAATCCGGACAAAATCCGGGCATATTTTAATGCAATCCGGGTCACCAGACCGGAATGGTTTAGCACGTTTGACGCCCAAAATAAATCTCGGAGCGTTAAAGTAAAGCAAGAGAGCTCCAGATTTACAACGCGTGGCTAAACTGAGCGGCTGTCTTGCGTAAATTTCGTTTATGGGTCCCATGGCGACTAACGTGTTAACAACAATCCAGATTATATTTTTTTTTAAGATTTTCTAAAAATTTGCCCAGGAGAGCGTTGAGCTTGAAAATTTTGAAAAAGGGGGCGGTGGGTGAAAAAAGTTTGAAAACCACTGATTTAAAGTATTATCTTAGAAATATGATAAATTCGAACAATTTTGGAAAAATATAATAAAAAATGATAAACATATAAGCGTTTAGTTTTCATGAGTTGATTTGTTTATTTGGCAAACAAGTTTTGCTGAAATTAAATGATTCGTTGTATTGAAGGACTCTTCCCATTTCAATTAATGGGAACTTTCATCTATATATATAAAAGTGTATTTCTGTCTGTCTGTCTGTTCCCTACAAACTCAAAAACTACTGAACTGATTTACACGAAACTTGGCAGGTGGGGGTATTGGAGGCCAGGAAAGATTCCTATTATATTTTGAGATCCATTCTTTTTAACTGGAAGGGGGAGGGGGTTTCCCTAACAAAAGACAAATTTTTGCATAATTCGAGAACCGATCAAGTAAATGTTAACAAACTCGGCATGGGAGGGTATTTGGATACGAAAAATACATCTTTTATTATTTTGGACCCCTCCCTCTTTCCTGTAAGGAAATGTAAATAAGGAAGGGGGCCTATTTTATAATTTTTTACATAGCTCAAAAACCAACTAAGCAAATGGAATCAAATGGGACGGTATTTGGGTACGAGAAATGTTCTTATGATTATTTGAACCCTTCTTCATCCCAATGAGGAAAAACAAGGGAGGGAGGGGGATAGTTCTATACAATTTATTGTTTAACTGAAGAGCAAATCGAGCAAATGGAACCAAACTTGGCATGGGATGGAATTAGGGTACGATAAATGTTTCTCTTAATTTTAAGTACCCCTCTTTCTTTCCAGTGGGGAGATATGTGGGAGGGGGTTCCTGTATAATTTTTTACATTACTCGAAAAGTGTTTAAGTAAATGGAACAATATTTGGCATGGGATGGTTTTTGAGTACGAGAAATATTTCTATGATTATTTACGACCCCTCCCTTCTTCAATTGGAAAGATAGAAAGGGAGAAGTGAGGCTCCTATACGATTTTTATTGCCTATCCCGAGAACAAATAGAGCAAATGGAACCAAATTTTTTATGAAAGGTATCTGAAAACAAAAACCGGTCTCTTTTGATATTTGGTACCACCACTGACTATACTGACTGGACACTCGGTTTCGTATGTTGGATAATATTCCAGAGTGCGCATCGATCGGTTTTGATGAAATGCTACTCCAGTTAGAAAGTTTCATCCAATTTTCAAGGAAAAAAAGGCAAATCAACGATACAATCGTATCAAACAGGTACATTTTTCCTACAGAGATTTCTTTGTCAAATTTTGTGAGGTTCGCAATACTGAGATTGGTGGCAAAATTAAACAGAAAATGATCAGATTTTTGTTCTAAGTGTCATGTCAGTGTGATCAGTGGTACCACTCCATCCTTCCAGTGGGGAGATAGGAAAGGGACAGAGTCTCCTTTAGAATTTGTGGCATAACTTGAAAACTTATCTTGCAAATGGATCCAAATTTAATATGGAAGCGTGTGATACGAGAAAGAGATATATGGTTATTTGAGTGAAACAAATTTGATTGTTATAGAACCTGTAGCCTTGCAAAAAGGAGAAGGAAGGAAGGGGTTCTTTATAATTCTGATGTATAGCATAAGAACTTATCATCCAATAAAGCCAAATATGAGAGGGCATGGTTGGTCCGCACTTCTCAAATCCGACTGTGCGCTGTGTAAATCGCACCTTTATCTTCTACGATTTGTAGAGCACCACACTTCCTTCCGGAATGCTCTACACTCGTTTCCGAGTACAGCCTAAGCCAAGTGCCGAGCAACGCCAGTGCCCCAATAGCAACACTAATGTGTGAGAAGGAGAAATCCCGAAACACCGTTTGTAGTTTCATAAGTTTGATTCAAAATTCAAATTTTATATTCAATCAGAGTCAGTGGGGTTTAAAACCCCACCCAAAAGAAAATCCGAAATATAAAAAAAATGGATTCATTTTGATAATTTAGTTTGTTGAACCTCTCAATTCCAATTTTAATAAAAACGTTCACAAGATTCTAATTATGAAATAAATTATAATTATTAAAATATATATATTTTTTTGTTGATGAAGCTGGAAATATATTTTATTAGTTTCATGGAAATATCAAAGTTTCATACTCAAATTAATGATTTTAATCGAGTTTTCAAGAGTAATAATTAATTCTGAATTGATCCGCAGGACGGTTATGTTTGAAGATAAAAATAATAAGCTTATTACTTGCTAGTTTAGGTTAATACAAAAGGTTTGCGCAAAATAAAAGTTTCAAAATTGCTTATTTCGTTGCTTCGTTAACAAATTATTTTCGAAAGTGAGGATTCAAAACACAAAAATAACAACTTTGAATGAAAAATAACTCAAACCTGAATAATAATATAGAACCTTTAAATTATTACTTTTAGTTATGTAGGGTAGTGTGGGGTATCATGGGTCCCTTTTTCTTAACTTCATAACTTCTTTATTATAAAAGATGAAAAGAAAAAAAATATAAAGGTTTTCTACATTTAAAAAAAAAATCTATACCCATTTTTTTTTATTTTTTTAATATATTTATTTCCCCGAGTTCTGTCTGTTTTTAAAAAAATGGAGTTTTTATTGGATTTTAATAAATTGTGGGGAATCTTAGGCCACCAAATTCAAATTGACTAGATAACGTACGAAGTTTATGAGTTTACCCAAATCTGAAATTTTATAGTTCATTGATTAATTTTACAGCAATTTCAAATTAGGAAATAAAAAAGAGAGTTGTGTATGGTCGAATAGTTCCTTAAACCTGACTCTCGAACGTTTAATTAAAATCTAATATATAAAAATGGAGGCGTTTTCTTTGTAACACCATCACGTATGGTCGGTCGGAATAAAATGAAATTTGGGATCCGAAGGTTTTCGGGCCAGAGGTGGTTTGTATAATAGTTTCGAGATTATTACTTTTTATGGAAGGGAGGCTCCTATACAAAATCAACTAGAAACGGAACAAAACTCGAACAACTTGAAGACGATTTTCATGAAAACTGATTCACGAGCACGAAGGAGTTAAAGAACTGTAAACATTTTCCAACGATTTTTTAAGTAGCGGGTAAAACGAAGTTTACCGGGTCAGCTAGTTGTTAATATAGGTTAAAATATAATCCATAACTCTTTATTTGGCATAAGAAAAAATTTCAGATAGGAAAAACGTATTTTACGCTCTGAATGTGTATAAAAACATAAAAATATAGGTGACCTATGATATCCCACAAAATATAGCCCACGATTCCCCACAAGCTATGATCAACAAATTGGTTGCGTTCGTGTGACTTCTTGATGTTTTATCAACAATTCCTTTTCCACGTGAAAGAACATGACAAAGCTATGTTCATAAGCATATGATCTTATTTTTCTTATGAACTTTAGGTTCCCTGCAATTAGCGGGTGCTTGTTTAATAATGTAACTAATGTTTTGATTTTTTTCGAACATGATAAATAAAAGTAGTAAATATAATACGTATCTAAGTCAACAACATTTAGAAAAATATGATTATGCAAAGCGACGGCGATGACAGTTGGATTGAGATTTTTTGTCTCAACACACATCTGAGATGTTGAGAGAGGCTCACGCTACCCCACTCTCCCCAATGCATTGTTCAAGCAAATATATTTATAGAAAAATTGTCACCAAACCAACTCCCCCCCCCCTCCCCCTCCCCTTCCTAGTTGATTTTTGTTTTTTTTTTATTGTTTCGAGGGTAAATGTATGAAAAAAATTCTAAAAATCAGAAAAAAAAATCATCAAATATAGTTTTAAAAACAATAAATCCATTGGCATTATAAACTCAAAATCCATAAATTTTAAACTTACCTTAAACCGTTGGCTCTGAGGGCCTTATTTAACAAATATACTAAGTTCAGAAACCCAAAATGTCAAACACGGAAATCTCAATATTTTGATACTAGGAAATACAAAAAAGGATGGAAACGAAATATAAGTTGCCAATTGGCATACAATTTTCTTAACTAGAAATTCTTATCTGACTTTACTTTTGATTTAATTCAAAGAATTTGATCTATTTTGACTCATAGTAATGTTGTTTGAGTGAAATTTTTTATTTATTATGTTGGAGCTTGTGCTGATTTACTGTTGAACACTCAAGTTAACATGTAATAAAGTAAAATCTGATTTGAAATTTAAATAAAAAAAAATACAGAAAATACATGTAAATAAATACAGAGATATTCAACATTAATTTTAAATCTGCTGTAAAAATCGCATCTTAAATTAAATTTTTCAAATAATTTAAAAATCTGGCATGAAGAGTTAATAATCGTTAATTTATTAAATGAAATTATTTTATTGGCTATATCGGTGAAATTTTTAAAAGAATATATTTGATCGCTTATTGCTCATTCTCAACACTTTTTTCTCAAAGAATATACAATTTCACCGATATTGCCGAAAAATTTTTTGAAAAAAAACCTGTGTAGGATAAAAAGATTTTTAAGAGAAAATAAAAAATCATGAAACGAAGGGTTAAGTTGAAATTTTTAAGAGCAGTGCATTTAAAAATAATTTTGGAAATGTGATCCACATGAGATTTAAACTGTATTAAAATTGATTTATTGAAGTACTTTAACATTCGTCAAATGATGGTTGTAGGTGCGGTGAAAAATATCGAAATGAGTATGATATTATTGGATTGAAAATATCGATCCATTATTTTTTTTATTGCATTGATAGTCATATTTTATAAAATTTACACATAAACTTTTTTTTAATTGTTTTTCTTTAAATAATCGGAATTATGAATCAAAATATTTAAACACGATTTATTTGCGGATGATTTTTTTTCATATCAAATAGAAATAGGATAAAAAGGTCTGTTATTGATGGAAAATGTTTCAAAAACTTACCTGCTGTTGAAAGTAATTTAAATATTTTATTGTAAATTTCATGATTCTAAATATTTCCTTCTAAGGAGTGTTCCAAGCACATAATTATATCACACGTTCCTCGGTTTTGACACAATGCTAATCACTGTCATGATTATCGGCATTCTTGCCAACTTACTCATGATGAATTCAATCCGTTTGCCGTTCCATATTTGCATATACGACCCATCACAGTAAATCACAATAGTTTATCTCCATTTTTGTCTCCCTATCCGATTTAGTTGGTAGAGTTGGTAGATTGTTTTCCTAGTTCTGAATCAACCGAGGAAGTCTCACAGCATCCTCCAGTTGTGATGGAACTCCCACTGCTAAGATTTAATCGACCGATCACACTTGAAACTGTCACTTGGGCCTAGAGCTCCTGTTCACAAATCTAGATCCGGTTCCCAGCACTTTGGGTTAAGCTCTAGTATTTTCTTCTGATGATTAACATTCTAGAACACTGGTGGGCCACAATTCTTCTGTTCCTGCCGATAACGTGCTTGGCATTTTAATCAGCATAATTTTTCAAACATTCAAATTTCTACTTAGCATAATGTAGATAAATCACATCCATCACTCACCATTTTCAGGCACTGGTTTTGGAATCTCGCCTCAAAATTCCACATTCACTCGAAGAAGAATCTCCCGAAGTTGTCACTTTCAATATTTTCGAACACAGAATAAATTTATGCACTTTTTTCGAATGCAAATCGAGTATTTGCAGTTTTGACAAGACAAGGTCTTCCACTTAGAGTTGATGATAACTTTAAAAAAAACCCTCAAGGCAGATCACTTCCGCTCGCTCAAGTCGTAGATCAACCAACTATGTCTTAAGGATTCCCCATGAATCCTCTTCAAAATATAAAAACCCGAATCAGAAAACCAAAAACCCAACCAACCAAAAGACGAAAGAACGCGCGCGTGGCCCCGTGGAATCGAACCAAGTCGCGGAAAATTTAGCACCAAACTAAAACGCGACATTCATTCGGAAGGCATATTTATACCCTTAGGTTTCAGACCAGATTTTGTCAACAAGTCGCGCGGATTCATCTGCCATCAACTACAACTTTAGTCTAGTCGGTAGTGCTCTAGCCCAGAGTTCTACGTTGGACAAGATAAAGATTCGAGCGCGCGTCTCGCGGAGAATTCATCTGAAGTTTGCCGCCGCGCGTCGCGACCAGAATCAACAACAACATATGCTTGTTGGCGGTTGAGATTCGTTCAAATAGCTTCGTCAACATATCGCCGCATGGTGACGAGGGATGCTGGAGTTGCAAGACTTCGAGACGGATAGAATATTTTTTCAGACAACAGTTTCCTAGCTCAATAGTGACTTTCTATTTTTGGCACTTGCGATATTAATCTCAAAACAAATTTTAACTTTAGATTCTAGCTTCAATTTGGCCTAAAAAAATTTTAGTAACCAATAAAATATTCTTAATTTGATGCGTAATGCTTAAAAAAAAGAACACATACATACAGGATCTCAGAGAAACTGCATGTTTCTTTGAAGAGATCTAAATTCTACTTAAGACTTAAGTGTAGGGGAGAGTGGGTAACGTGGGCCATGGGGAACCGTGGACCACTCTATATATCTCAGCTTTGTATTGAAATAAAAATCTAAATCCAACTGTTATCGTCGTCGCATATATTTCTATAAGTTATTGAAGCATCCCGATCAGGAGGGAAAAACTAAATTATATTAAGATGAGATATTTTGATACTAATATTTTTCCTATCTAAATGAGTTATAATTCAGTACTCGTAGGATGTTAAAATATCTCAAATTATATTAAAAATCTATGATATCATAGCCAAATTATATCAATTTTAGATATGCTCCTTACAAGATTATATCTTGTTCAGATAGCATAGTTTGATATTCGGCAGAACAAAATCTATCACAATTATAACTTATCAAGATATGATGGCTTCGAGAAAATTTTCTAGTGGAATCCCGATCAGGAGGGAAAAACAAAATTATATCAAAATGAGATATTTTGATACTTATTTTTTTCTATCTAAATGAGATATAATTCAGTACTCGTAGGATGTTAAAATATCTCAAATTATATCAAAAAATCCATACGATCATAGCTGAATTATATCAGTTTCAGATATGCTCCTATCAAGATTATATCTCGTTCAGATAGCATAGTTTGATATTGGACAGAACAAATTATATCAAAATTATAACTTATCAAGATATGAGTACTTCGAGAAAATTTTCTAGTGGAAGGTCAATAAACCACATTATTTGATAAAACCATGCCCTATTTCTGGTTTCCCAAAAATTTGATTCAATTTTATGAATCTGTTGAGCGAAACTCGTTAATGAAAGGTTTGAGCCGTTGACTTCGATGTCCGTGTTTCAGAAAAAGTTGTACGTATATCAAAATAAGATATAATCATTTTATTTTAGGACAATCCGAAAAAAAATCTTGATCATTGAATATGAGCTCAACCCCATTCAAGTTTGTCAATCAGAATAAGATATAATTCAGATTAGAGAAACTGAAATTCGAAATTTGGAGTACTTAATTATAACTGAATCAGATGTAAATATCTTGGTGAGATACGTTTGAGTTATTATTTTGATATGCTCTCCTGATCGGGATGTCAATAAACCACATTTTTTTCTATAACTGTGCTCCATTTTGGGTTTCCTAAAACTTGGATTCAATTTTATGAATCTGTTGAGCGAAACTCATAAACGTACGGTTTGGGCCGTTGACTTCGATGTCCGTGTTTTAGAAAAAGTTGTACGTATATCAAAATAAGGTATAGAGTAAGTGAGCCCTATTTTGGCATGGTCCTATTCTTGGCATGCCAACATATCTTTTCATGTTTTTCAGATCAAAATTGAGCTAAAAAATTCTGAATATATTTTCATTGCGAAGAGTATAATTTGTTTCAAATCTGTGCATACCGAATTTTTTGGTTGTTTGTACTTTATTAATGTAGTTAATTTTTTTCGATCTGCATCCGAGGCAATTATGTTGGAAATCACCGTATGAAAATCAGATGAACTCACCTTTCTAGTGCAACTGTTAAATTCACATGCGGTTTCAAACGCGGACATTCATTTGAAAAATTTGCAATAAATACTCATGCCTACAGTTAAACTCGGCAAAAAATTAAAAAATACTAGAAAGCTAAAAGAGTGAATATTTTATTTAGGTTTTGAATAAAAATTTAAAAGAAATTTTGTTCCTTTTCTTGGCATGCAACTTCAATCGAAATACACCACCAGTGTTGGAAGTTGAAAAAAATACATGTTCATTAAAGAGGTATTTTTGGGCTGATGGTTTCCCAAAAAATTCGTTTAAAACTACGCACAAATGTTTTCATACTAATTGAGTTGTATGATAAGACCGTTTCTATCAACTTAAGCTTCGAAATAAGTTAGAGAACATAAGTGATTCGACTAACTAAAAGTCATATCTTCCCGATCAGGAGGGAAAAACAAAATTATATCAAAATGAGATATTTTGATACTTATTTTTTTCTATCTAAATGAGATATAATTCAGTACTCGTAGGATGTTAAAATATCTCAAATTATATCAAAAAATCCATACGATCATAGCTGAATTATATCAGTTTCAGATATGCTCCTATCAAGATTATATCTCGTTCAGATAGCATAGTTTGATATTGGACAGAACAAATTATATCAAAATTATAACTTATCAAGATATGAGTACTTCGAGAAAATTTTCTAGTGGAAGGTCAATAAACCACATTATTTGATAAAACCATGCCCTATTTCTGGTTTCCCAAAAATTTGATTCAATTTTATGAATCTGTTGAGCGAAACTCGTTAATGAAAGGTTTGAGCCGTTGACTTCGATGTCCGTGTTTCAGAAAAAGTTGTAGGGGGAAGTGTTCCTAAATGCGCATGTTAGGTAATATGCGCATACAGCCGATTGACGATATGGCTACCCGATCAGAAGAGCATATCAAAATAAAAACTCAAACATATCTCACCAAGATATTTTCATCTGTTTCAGTTATAATTAAGTACTCCAAATTTTCGATTATAAGTTTCTCCAATCCGAATTATATCTTATTCTGATTGACAGACTTGAAAGGGGTTGAGGTCATTTTCTGAAACACGGACATCGAAGTCAACGGCCCAAACCGAACATTAATGAGTTTTGCTCAACAGATCCATAAAATTGAATCCAATTTTATGGAATCCAAAA
Source organism: Uranotaenia lowii (assembly GCF_029784155.1). Classification (NCBI taxonomy): domain Eukaryota; kingdom Metazoa; phylum Arthropoda; class Insecta; order Diptera; family Culicidae; genus Uranotaenia; species Uranotaenia lowii. Next base: position 141,654,142 of record NC_073693.1, read on the forward strand.
ATGGGGCATGGTTTTAGCAAATAATGTGGTTATTGACATCCTACTAGAAAATTTTCCCGTAGCACTCATATCTTGATAAGTTATAATTTTGATAGGTTTTGTTCTGCCCAATATCAAACTATGCTATCTGAACGAGATATAATCTTGAAAGGAGCATATCTAAAATTGTTATAATTTAGCTATGACCGCATAGATTTTTTGATATAATTTGAGATATTTTAACATCCTACGAGTACTGAATAATAACTCATTTAGATAGGAAAAAATGAGTATCAAAATATCTCATCTTGATATAATTTTGTTTTTCCCTCCTGATCGGGTAGAGATTCATCATATCTAATCAGTGCAGTTTGAGGGTAGTACGCTTTTAACACATGGCATGAAAAAATTAAATTGTTATATAAAGTCGAAAAAATTTAAAAATTCAAACAAGATTTTTGTCAATTTTGATATAATATATTGAATTTTAATTATCGTGCGTACAGATTCTGTGAACAAAAATTTTAATGGTTTTTCTTTCTTATTCATCTGGAAATCGGAAATGCAACAAATTGAAGCTTTTGGCAAAGTTGTAGATGATAAGATATTGGAATACGAGACAGGTTCTTAATGCCCATATCAAGGCAGGTTAAATGCCTATATCAAGAAAAATAGATTATTCTTATAAATTTTTTACTTCCTATCATTTAAACATTAAATCTACGCTCATATCACGATCTTACAGCGAAAAAAGAAGAACTTCATACTGATCCGATAAAAATACAATATGAACAAAATATTACCATGAAATATGGCCATATGGCATACTTAAATATGTTTCATGCAAAAGAACTAGTGATGTAAAAAATTTCACCAAAATTTCAGCCTTGGCGTATGCCTAACATCCGTTTCTACCATTTTCAATTAAATAATTTCAAAATATTGCGAGTGTAAATGAAATATAGCTTAAAACATAAATATGCGCATTTAGCCCACCGGTTTCGGAAATCGGCTATTTTGACTTCTTTTATTATAAAATTATTTTCACAAAAACTGTAAGAGATTTTAACAGAAAAATTGCTCTTAGGTATAGAAAACAGATGTCCGCTCATGTGCATATAGTTTTCAGGCTCCTATCTATCGGAATATGGGAGAAAATGAGTGTTTTCCTTAATATGCGCATATAACCCGCCTCTCCCCTACGTATATCAAAATAAGATATAATCATTTTATTTTAGGACAATCCGAAAAAAAATCTTGATCATTGAATATGAGCTCAACCCCATTCAAGTTTGTCAATCAGAATAAGATATAATTCAGATTAGAGAAACTGAAATTCGAAATTTGGAGTACTTAATTATAACTGAATCAGATGTAAATATCTTGGTGAGATACGTTTGAGTTATTATTTTGATATGCTCTCCTGATCGGGTTAGCATTGAAAATGCAAAAAATCGTGCTTTGGGAACCATGTATCGAAGGTACATTGGTGTGCGTGCGAACATCATTTGCATTGCAGTCTGCCGAGCACGTGGTCTTCTACAGAACACAGTAGTTCGAAATAAAAAAAAACTAAGTGAAATTAAGCAACTCACAAGACTTAAGACGTTTGTCTTATCAAAAAACTCTTAGATCGATGGCAATTTATGACTTTAGTATATAAAATACATAATTAATTGAGTTTTGGAATCGTTTTCTATTGCTTAGGAACTAGATTTAATTTTTTGGATTTTTGTTCTAATTTTTTCTTGGAGACAGAAGTTGAAAGTTCAGGAAAATATCGTTTTCTTTCCAATTATTCCTTAAAATATTAGATGTGAGTCGAATTAAAAAAATGTTTTAGCAAGGTTTATATTCAAACATCTTTTTGGCGTGTCAAACCACTGCGCAACGCTCCGGGCATTTGATATGGCTCTTGCTAGAAGCTCATAATCTCAGCTAACAAATTCAAAAGAGCAAAATTTTAAAATACTATTCAAGGAATTTTTCAATTTCTTACTTTATGAAGCCAAACTCCACAATACGAAGATAGTTGTTTGGTAGTTAAAATATCTCTATGTGTCGCAATCGCAATTTTCCTAGAGTATTTTTCTATCAAGTTATGTTCTATAAAAACTCAAAAGGAATCATTTAAATTAAACAATGATTTATAAATGACAACACAGCATGATGCACAGAACCATAGAAATGGTGTAAATGAATCTGCCGTTAGGCTTAACATTCCTGAATTTGTTAAGTTAGCATTTAAGTTAGAAATTTGTCCAACTGAGACTATTTGACACGGCTCAAACCTTTCAGTATTACTCCCGTTCAAGTCGTATTTGATTTCTATTTTGATGAAATTGTCTCAAAATACTTTGCAAAAATGATGAACTGTGAAATCTCTTTAAAAAATTTCGAGGATTGGAATCAATCGGGGCCATATACGAATATTTTACCTGAATATTCTGGCAGCTGGACCACACCAACTTTTTTTAAACTCTACGTTGAAAACCTGGGCTAGTCTAGATAAGCCCATGTCATCTGAAATACTTTTCCTAGACTGTTTGGCTTTATTCAGATCCTTCATAAGTAATTTACTGTAGATATATATATTGGAGAAATTTTTTGAAGTGTTCAGTTTAAAAAGTTTGCTTACAAAATATGTTAGTTTAGATTTCATCAAAGGGATTTAATTTTCATAAAACAGAGAAAGTTCAAACCACTCGCGGACATAATTCGTTTCTGAATTGGTCCCCCTGAAGGTTTGGTTGTCATTCATGACCCAATGATTCTATTTCATACACAAATATTCTGAAACAACCTGAGGTGTTTATAATCATCACTTTGTTTAAATGAGTAAAAAGTTTAAAGTTTTAAAAATAATGAAAAACGTAAAATTCTGGACTTCCGACTTTTTGAAATGAAAGCTTTTTTTGTGCTTCCCTTCCAACCAAATTTCATCAATGTTTTCGAAAGCCTTTTCGTTGTATGAGTGAAGGCCGGTGCTCCATCGTCGTATAGAACTTTACGCTCAGCTGACGTCATTCTGTCAGTGACTATTCAGAATAGCCAACGATTCTGTTAACTGTCAATTGAGCGTTGTTGGTAAAGATCTATTGCACATTGCTGGTGGCCAAGAATCGGATCATCGAAACGGCAAACAATTGGTACGGCGGCCAAGTAATTGGAGCACCGCAGTGAGTACTTTGCATGCATTTTGCTCACATTAATGAAAGTTCCATAGAGAAAACATATTTTTGTTGAACTCTAAGTAAGTTAGCAAGTAATTTCTTCAAAGGATGTTCTATGGTGCACTCAACAGGAAGGTTGGAATGTTGAAAAAAGGGTAAACCATGCCTTAGGTGCCAAGGTCGGGTACATTTACCCTAATCATTTTATTTTAGGACTATCCGAAAAAAAATCTTGATCATTGAAAATGAACTCAACCCCATTCAAGTCTGTCAATCAGAATAAGTTTTAATTCAGATTGGAGAAACTTAAAATCGAAAATTTGTAGTACTTAATTATAAATGAATCAGATGTATATATCTTGGTGAGATACGCTTGAGTTTTTATTTTGATATGCTTTCCTGATCGGGTTTTGATGATCAATATCCTACCTGATTGAGTTATAATCTTTATATAATGCTATCAAAGCGTCATATAATTGAGTTATTCTTGCATAGACTTCTTGTTATAATTTGAGATATTTTAACATCCTACGAATAATAATTATATCTCATTCTGATATAAAAAAAAATGAATATCAAAATATCTCATTTTGATATAACTTTGTTTTTCCATTTTTATCTGGTTATTTTCAACACTTTCAGGTCATTTTAAAAATTAATCGAAAAAATCTGCTTCCACTGGAATACCAATCACAAAAATAGCTTTAGACTTTTCGAAAAAAAAAACAATTCAACAAAGAGACTGTAGCCAAAACATGTAAAACGAAAACACACTTTTCATATTAAGTACGTACTTAAATTTTGTGTAAACAAACAGTTTAGCGTTTTTTGGTTCATTATTCTGGGCTTGTGATATAGCTCAGTTGGCAAGTCCGTTGTCTCCGAGCCGATGTCCGCAAGCTCGAGCCCAAGAGTAAACATCGAACCCAGTTGTACCGAATAAGTTTTTCAATAACTGTCCGCCAACTGCAACGTTGATATAAAGTCGTGAATGCCATAAATATGGTAAATCGACTATAATCGAAACAAAAAAAAAGGTTAATTATTCTAAATAAAAGTTTTGTGCAAAACTAAACAAGGAATTCAAATCAAATCGACACAGAAAGAAGAAATATCGCGATAGTAAAAAGTTTGAATTGATTTGGCTATGTTTATGAAATAATCCACAAATGGATCTCTTAAACCGCCGCACAGTGGTTTTATACCACCTAAAAAAGCTGGCATAAAGTCGATTTTCAAACCACTCATAATCATCAATCCAAATATTTCATCGTGTTCCGGCATTTTAAAACTACATGAAACCATGAAAATGATAATCATAAGTTTACCCATTTAGGAGTTCTCAAAGAAAAGCTGAGAAAGTTTTGAATATTTTTTGAAAATTTCGCAAAAAATTAGCTTCCATTGAAAAACGAATATACTTTCAAATCGCGAATACATTTTGCTTTGCAATTGTTTTTATATTTTTGCTGGGCATATTTAACACCCTATGTAATAGAAATTTTAAATTTACACTACAAAATATAGCAAATTGGCCTGCCTTTTTTGCCAGCTTTGGAGAAAGATTTCAAAGAGCTGAACAACTTTTTTCTTCAAATTTGACTTCTGAGCCAATAACATCCCGGATCACGAACTGAATTGATATTTTATTGGATCTCTCGGTTGAGTTTTCTCAGAAACATCCTTCAAATATTGAAAAAGTTTCTCGGCGATTTCAGTCTCAAAAAATCATAAAACGATGTTTATTTACTACATCCGACGTTTCGGCATGTTTATTTTGCCTTTATCAAGGAATCTAGCGAGTTGGAAAAAGTTTACAAAATTTTTTAATTAATTATTGTATCAGCTAATCTTTTTCCTAACTTCTAACTGTTTTGATGTTATGAGGACAATACAAAATAAATATTATATAATTAAATGTTGAGGACAATACAGATCAAAAGAGTAAAAAATGATATAATATAAATCAAGTGTATGTTAAAAACTTTTAATTCTACCTACAGTAATTTTTCGTTTTAATTGTCCAGAATGTTTTTCGAATCTATGAAACTGTCCTGAAGAAAAAGTCGTCTCGTTGTCTGTGGTGTGAAAACATAGAAAATTGAACGAGCTTTTAAGTTGCGTGCAAGCTTCTATGGAATATTTCTATTTACTGGCTAAGCGTATGGAAATCTATTGCAAACTAATGATGTTTTCGTTTGGTGATACTTTTTAAAAAAACTTTTCGAAATGTTTTTAAGAAATGAGAACTTTTCGGTTTTCCTGTTCGTTCTTTCGTTAACCACTATCGATTGTTGTTGATTGTTGTGTATGAGATGTGTTTTTTTGTGTATGAGTTTGTTGGTGTTTGTTTTGCATGGAGTTGAAAATACCGGCCAAGAACTTCATCAATCGAGTAGACAAACTTTCCCCTAACATGAATGAGAAATGTAAATTCCAAATAATGAACTCTCATTTAAAAATGAACAACTATCCCACAACTCTACGTCACAGCCTAATAAACAACAGAAATTCTCGTCCAACAACAAATGTTTCCGGCGAACAACAATACACATATAAATCGATCTCGTATATTCCCGGTTTAACAGATAAGATAGGAAAATTTTTGAAATCTTACTACTCTACAACTAAACTAGCGACCAAATCGATTTCAAAAATAAAACAAATCATGACAAAAGTTAAAGATGTTGTGTCAAAGGACGATTCGTCGAACGTTGTTTATAGTATATCGTGTAATGATTGCGATTCACAGTATATTGGTATGACAACGAATACACTAAAGCAGGGGTTTTCAGATCATTTGCTCGGCGGAGCACTTTTTAAAACCAAAAATTTTGGCGGAGCACCTTGATTTTCGAAAGAATGAAAAACCCGAGTTTTGAAAACTTGATAGTACTTATCGTTAAAAAAAGATGTGTCTTGTCATCATAGTCAATTAAATCAGTAATGAATGGCTACTCTTTGAATAGTCTTGTTTTTATTAACAAAGTATGTGTCATAAAAAATCATGATTTCAATAGAACAAAAACGCTTTCTTCGATTTTTAAGCTGTAACAAGTTTTGTTAAATTTGTGTCAGTTGTAGCCTGACATCTGGTTCCGCGTGTAGTCGAAATCGGTATTTTGTCTTCGTTACGAGATATGTTAAAATCAAGACTCAAATAGAGAAGTTGTGGAAAACGGCAGAAGGAAAAGTTTTGCTTTATCGGACAAAATTTGAAATTAATTTTTCAGTTGACACCGGAGTTGACTTCGGAGAATTTTGCTGGAAGCTGTTCAACAAATCCTGTGGCAAAACATTGTAATTGTAATTGAAAATGACTTCATTGGACACGTGGGCCTGTAAGTTTAAGTTTACATCAAGAAATACAAAAATAAATTAAGTAACGAAAAGTGTTGTGATTGTCATAATTCTTGGAAATTTTCGGATAATAACTTCGAGGTTATTTCTGATTGAATGCTTCTTATATTCAGAAAGCTGTCCAGATTGCGCTTTTTAACGCTTCTGCCCAAATTTCAATTTTTCGCTTGACGATCATGATTTTGCCGTTTGAATCGAAGTTTGTTATTCCTTTACCTTGCATTGAAAGACTGCAGACATTCATTTCAAGAAAAATGTCAACCGAATAAGCCAAACTGACGAGCCACTGACCATCATTCAATCTTAGCCAAAATTCCAAATAATTGTAGCTCAAAAACGTTCTGATTTCCGATCCTAATTCAAACAGGCGAGACAACTTTTTTTCTACGAGATAACCAGCGATCTTCGGTATGAAGTAGTAGCGTGGAATATTGGCTACCCATCTCTTCACAAAACGCCTTAAATAACCTTGAATTTTTCAGTCGAGCATTAATAAAAGTTGATTATTTTTACGCTTTCGTCCAAGACTTTCTAAAAGATGATGATAGTTTCTTCATAGCGAGTGCATGTCGATGAATGTATCGACTACTGCCGTAAATTTTGATGTTTTCTTTGAGCTTGGCAACAGTATTTTTAACTATAGCTTTCGCACGTTCCGTAGGGGAGAGGCGGGTAATATGCGCATATTAAGGAAAACACTCATTTTCTCCCATATTCCGATAGATAGGAGCCTGAAAACTATATGCACATGAGCGGACATCTGTTTTCTATACGTAAGAGCAATTTTTCTGTTAAAATCTCTTACAGTTTTTGTGAAAATAATTTTATAATAAAAGAAGTCAAAATAGCAGATTTCCGAAACCGGCGGGCTAAATGCGCATATTTATGTTTTAAGCAATATTTCATTTACACTCGCAATATTTTGAAATTATTTAATTGTAAATGGTAGAAACGGATGTTAGGCATACGTCAAGGCTGAAATTTTGGTGAAATTTTTTACATCACTAGTTCTTTTGCATGAAACATAGTTAAGTATGCCATATGGCCATATTTCATGGTAATATTTTGTTCATATTGTATTTTTATCGGATCAGTATGAAATTCTTCTTTTTTCGCTGTAAGATCGTGATTTGAGCGTAGATTTAATGTTTAAATGATAGGAAGTAAAAAATTTATAAGAATAATCTATTTTTCTTGATATAGGCATTTAACCTGCCTTGATATGGGCATTCAGAACCTGTCTCGTATTCCAATATCTTATCATCTACAACTTTGCCAAAAGCATCAATTTGTTGAATTTCCGATTTCCAGATGAGTAAGAAAGAAAAACCATTAAAATTTTTGTTCACAGAATCTGTACGCACGATAATCAAAATTCAATACATTATATCAAAACTGACAAAAATCTTGTTTGAATTTTTAAATTTTTTCGACTTTATATAACAATTTAATTTTTTCATGCCATGTGTTAAAAGCGTACTACCCTCAAACTGCACTGATTAGATATGATGAATCTCTAGCCATATCGTCAATCGGCTGTATGCGCATATTACCTAACATGCGCATTTAGGAACACTTCCCCCTACATACATCAATGCAATTTCCCCATGGAATATTGTTTTCCGTAACATAATCATCAATTAGCTTGAAAATTTCAGCCACCGTCGTGGAAGTTGGCAATGGTTTGCAAAGGAACAAATCTTCTTCGAAACATTCTGAACCTTGATAGCGAACAAATATCATGGGAAATGGAATTTACCAATTCCACTGTTTTATTAACAACCATGATACGGACTACTTCTTGAATACAAAGTTTGATAAGGTTTTCAGCAATAGTATGCAATTCTCCAGCTTTTTCAATCGGTAGCTTACTAAGTACGGCGCAAGAACAGCCTTTTCAATGAGTGTTTTGCACGCTCAGTCATTTAACACAACATTGTTCGATCAAAGCAGTGCATTTCGACAATCCACCGTTCTTTGCCTACAGAGATTTGGCCGCCAGTAAAAGCAAAGTAAACCAAATTTATTCGTTTGTACCTTATGCCCTGTGAATATTTTTTTCTCATGCTTCGATAAAAAAAATCAGAGTTTTCAAAGTTCATTTATGATATTCGTGGCGTACGTGTCGCGGAGCACTTCCAAAAGCCTCGCGGAGCACCAAGTGCTCCGCGGAGCACGATCTGAAAACCCCTGCACTAAAGGAACGGATTGGAGGACACAGGTCGAACAAGAAGGCGTTGGATGAATTACGGAGCGAAGGAGCGGACAAACACGACCCGAGAATGACAACATTAAAAGGACAAACAGCACTTCTGCACCACAGCATCAAACAAGATCACTCATTTAACTTGGAAAGGACCAAAATCATCGATCGACATAGATACACCTCTGGACTTCAGACTCTTGAAATGTGTCACATCGCAAGGAACGGTAACACTGTCAACAAAAAGACTGATACGGAAGGGCTAAGTATCATTTACGCCGGTATTTTCAACTCCATGCAAAACAAACACCAACACACTCATACACAAAAAAACACATCTCATACACAACAATCAACAACAATCGATAGTGGTTAACGAAAGAACGAACAGGAAAACCGAAAAGTTCTCATTTCTTAAAAACATTTCGAAAAGTTTTTTTAAAAAGTATCACCAAACGAAAACATCATTAGTTTGCAATAGATTTCCATACGCTGAGCGTAATAGTAAGTAGAAATATTCCATAGAAGCCTGCACGCAACTTTAAAGCTCGTTCAATTTTCTGTGTTTTCACACCACATACAACGAGACGACTTTTTCTTCAGGACAGTTTCATAGATTCGATAAACATTCTGGACAATTAAAACGAAAAATTACTGTAAGTAGAATTAAAAGTTTTTAACATACACATAGCTTTATATTATATCATTTTTTACTCTTTTGATCTGTATTGTCCTCAACATTTAATTATATAATATTTATTTTGTATTGTCCTCATAACATCAAAACAGTTAGAAGTTAGGAATAAGATTAGCTGATACAATAATTAATTAAAAATTTTTGTAAACTTTTTCCAACTCGCCAGATTCCTTGATAAAGGCAAAATAAACATGCCGAAACGTCGGATGTAGTAAATAAACATCGTTTTATGATTTTTTGAGACTGAAATCGCCGAGAAACTTTTTCAACATTACCGGACCAGTCGATAGGAAATTTAAACATCCTTTAAATATTTTGAAGAACTATCAGTATTTCAAAATCTGTGTTATTTTTTCAATAAGGAAAAACTCCCAAAACATAATTAAATTACGATCTCTCAAATATTCTTCTGATTATAAAGCAAATCATAGAACCATTTTTGCTGGTCAAAATCAGGCTTGTAAGTGGTCACCATCGTTTGAATTTTTCCGGAGACAACCACCACAAATCGTTCGTGACAATCGTGGAGAGCGCAATCGTTTGATCGGAGAGCAAAAAAATGTCAAATTAAATCTTGATCTTTGTTGTGGTTAGTCGTTTGACTTTCATCCCTCTTGCGTAGATAATCGAGATAATCATTCCACATTGTTCGACCAACACATCCAAACATCACCCGGCGCTGCAGAGTGGCGAATTTTTTTTCAACAGGAGGGATTGAATAGAAAAGATTGCATTTGCTTATTGAGTCTGTAAGTTCTGCTGCGTGAAAGAGATAGGCGATGTCGTAAACTGTCGGGAATTATGGTCGTTTGACCATCAAATTATCCCTCTCGTGTACCAAGACACGAAATTTCGTTCGACAATCACACAAAGAAGAATGAATGTCGTTTCGTTCGATGGTAGTTGACTTTTCGGCAAGTTTTCGGTCGCATTCGTTTGATGGCACGAACAATGATACTGATAAAAGCAGGCTGTGCGACTGTCAGAGAAAATGTCGATGGTTTACAAGTCTGGTCAAAATTCATCATAACGAATTGAAACTAGAAGAATAGTTAAAAACTTTTATGGTATTATTTTGAAGATAAGCAATATGATATAAAATCAAAAATTGAAACTAAAAGCTAAATTGAAAAATTTAGAAAATATGAAGCACAAAGTTTGTTTTTCTCGTTTAGAATGTAAATTAATTGTTTTGTGTTAAAACAAGCATTGATAGAATAAATAATCATTAAAAAAGCCTACATACTTTAATTAAGAAATTTTGATCAGTATTGGCGAATTTGATAAATATTTCTCAACTGTCATGAAAATTCTATATTGACACGTTAATAAATGAAAAATTAAAAAAGTCCTCAGCACCAGAGCATTGTCATGTCAATCTGTTTTGATTTCATTTTATTATGTTTTGTAATTTTGAGATAATTTTAGATTCATGAATTTATGAGAGGTTTTGCAGCAATCTGTTGGAAAATTTTAATACAAGAATTTACTTACTGAGCTTTAACATATTTTAAATTTTTACAATAAGGTAAAATGTACCTAAAAACAGAAAGATGGTAAGACTTACCAGCAAATCGAATTCCTTTCGCTTACAGGTTCCGTTTCCGCTTTTCGTAATCGCTGGGGCCACTTAAAGCTCACGCTGATCTATTCGGAACAATGTTTTCCGTTAACCGCCAAAAATTGTGAAATTCCACGAATTTAAAAGCCACGACTCGAATACTTCCAAATAACCAACTTCTCGATAGCAAAGCTAAAATGTCTAAGAAGGTCTAATTTCGCATCCTCCCCTGAGGTCAACTTCCCTGCGATTTTCCCTTAGAAAAAACCGCCATCAGTAACCTGAGCGGCTGACTAAATACCGATAAGTTATTTTATCGCCTTTTGACGGGGTTTCCATTAAAACGAAAGTCTTATTCGTGTATACTTCTCCCATGAGGAATTATTTCGTAAACAAGCCAATATGATTTTCGTGAACCGTTTCACTCCATTGAAGATACAGAAAATGGAAATTGGGTCCCCCCTTTTTTGCCAAACCCGAGTACTTATTTAACAAATGAATCCAAATTTCATATGGAAAAATGAGTATTTGAGTACGAGTGATGGTTCTATGATAATTTGAGAGACCAACCTTCTTTCAATGAGTGAGGAAGAGGAGGATTGCTTCAGATCCTTCTGAATTGCATTTGGAGAGGGTAGGAAAGGATGGAGTTCCATATCAACCAAAACCGGGAAGCATTGAATACTGTCGAGGGCTCAGGGTAGCAGTGGGTGATTCCCGGACATTAATGATGCGGACACAATTTCCCAAATTTCGGGTAAGTTCTTCAGTTCACTTTTTCGACTGGGGTCAAATGATGACACACCTTTCTACACTACTCAAACAGTTTATTGCACAATTACTACACACTTTATTTAAGACTTTAAATGGCTTTTAATGACTATACTAAGTTATTCTAAACACTTAACATATATTTATCTATGAACAATTATTGTGAGACACTTTACGGCTTGGCCGTCTAATCGTCGCGCTGGAACAAGATGAAGTGAAGTGATCGCTGGAATGGCGTTTCGGAAAACCCAAGCCGATCTTCTTTTCTGCTGTTGAATAGAACGTCCTTTTCATCCGCTAAAACAATTCGCGGCTTTCATAACAAGACTTCTATAGCGATGAAATATTTCGCGCGCCACGAGCGCCGCTTCCTACTACGACGTGTCGAAATCCTGCTGACTACCTCGCTGCTCGATTACCATGCCTGAGCAAATACAACCATTGAATCGTTAATTTGCTCTTCGATTTAGTTATTTTTCCCATAAAATGAATTATTGATTGCATTATCAAATCCGATTACTGGATGAAGAACTTAACGAGCCAAACAATATCAGACACACAAATATTCATTTCAATTTATTGTATTTGTAAGTATGTTTTTCAATCAAAATAATAATCCGTATTTTTCCTTATTTTTTTTTTAAACAAAGAACAATACAAATTTAAATAAGAATAACATTTTTGGTTGAAATCTAATTCTCTTTATTTGGAAAGCTTTTGAGGACAAAATTGAGAAAAGAACATTCTCAACTATAAAACACTGATCCAAAAAAAAAATTATTTGGGAGTTCTATTAAACAGTTTAAAAGTATTTCACGTCGCAAGATGGATGGCAACTGCTGAAAAAATATGATCCTTAAGTTCATTCGACAAAAAGATTCATGCAAGGTGTGTGTTCACTTACAGCTCTCGCATAGGATTCTCTTTGCTGTTAAAATGTTCAGAGCAACCGGTTTATCTATCAACAGAGTTCTTCTGTTTGTTTGTTGCAAGCACGTGTTAGAAAAAGCCGGTATGGTTACATTTTCGTGTCGTGCAACAAAAGACTTCAACGCTTTGTATATTTTAGACAACGAACCCTCTCGCGATTGGACCGATATACATGATGTTTTGTTTTACCTACATGTTTCAGCTTCAAAATCTCCGAGAGAACAAGTTTCTGTTGAACCCAACCGAAAGCTCTCCGACAATTTGGCACGCGGGAATCAGGTGGTTCATCTCTAGCTTAAAAAAACACCTGAACTTGTCACCTCTTCGCTCGCATAGCGCCAACATGTTGCTGGCCGATTATCGCCTAAAGGGATCTCACACGATGCAAAACAATATGACACCTCTCGTGTTTGCTTTAATCGAAAACATGAAACTATGTACTGCACAAGTTCTTGATCAGTACGACTCGAGAGGGCGCGTAGTTGTCCAGGGGTCACCAAATTTTCCACTTCATCATGTACCCGAGAAGCGCCTCGCACCTTTGGACGGCTGAAGATCATGATCATCAACTCGCACAGGCAGCAAAATGAACAACACCTAAGGGAGTTGGCAGCTTCAAACTAGCGGGCAAAAGTTATAAGAAGCTGTCTATCGGAAGACGGTGATTTGTTGCTGTTATTGCTGTTATTTGCTGTTGTTATTGGTTTCAAGCGCCTTTATGACTGATTCAATCAATCAACATAAATTTGACAGATGCAAAAAAGAATCCAACTAATGGTACTGTCAGCGTTGCCGTTCTCCTCTATTTAATTGAGTTTTTTCAGTTATTTTGTATTTGATTCGAATATTGCAGATAATTGTTGTGTTGTGCATTTAGAATATCATTCAAAATGATACCAATTAATTTAAGATGATGGGAATAAACAATGCCATTAAAGTCGAAGTTGTTAAAGCGCATAAAACCAACATCTATGTTGAATAACCCAAGAAAGCCAAATTCATACTTTTCCGAGGTGCTCAGAATCGTCAACTGGGTCATCATGCAACAGTTTTTAAATTGAATGGCTTCTAAAAACTTAATGTCCACAGATAATACCACGTATCAGAGCCGTAGGAAGAACTGCCTCCAGGTCATGACAAATTTTTCCCTACAGCACTTTTGCTTGAAAAATGCATACATGAAGAATACTAAAAAAAAAAGTTATACTGTGAGTATCACATTATTCTTTTATTCACATTTAAACTAATTGTTATTTATTTTAAACCCTTATGTGCTAAGTTTCCAGTTGTTTTGAAGCTATAAAAAACAAATGAATGTTCAAGATCCTGGCTTCATTTGAAAGAAAACTTTGGTGAAAATGTGTCAAATATTAAGGAATAAAAGTTAAAAAAAATATGTTTAGGATTCAACTAAGATTTATTTTTAACTTTTGTAAACTCAATTCATTCAGATTTCAGTTTAGATCTTTGGTTTTGAAGTATCTTCAGTATAAATAATGTTAAACAACAAACCAATAAAATATATTTTCTGCTGAATTTTCAAAAACCTGAAAATAAAGTGCAAGTTTTGTTTATCAAAATCTAATTATCATTAAAAAATTATATCGTGATTCCTATCGAAATTAAGATTTTTCAATCAACGTCTTGAAAATAAATACAGACCCCGTTCGTTTTTGGTAACATCCGATTTTGGCACATGTGTAAAAATCGAACGGTTTTTAAAAGCGACATTACCTTTTAGTTTTCTCATCTATAACAGGACCAATATAATTTGGACAAACACCAAAAATACGTTTTTACGTTCAGAAATGGTGATAGAATACAACAACAAAAACAAAAGTTTAAAAAAAATTATAAAGTACTTAAAAACTACAAAATGATGGAAAATTTAAAAAAAAAATCAAAAACAAATACAAACAAAAGACTAAAAATGACAAAATCAATTTAAAAATGATGAAAAATGACAAAAGCAGCAAAAATGACAAAAAAAAACAAAGATTATAAACAAAACAAAAATAGTGCAAAATGCATCAAAAACATGAGAAAAAAAACTATATAATTTCTAGAAATGGTCGGAAATTGTTAAGACAGCGTTAACGATAATAAAAAGAGTTATTTTGTTAAAATAGGAGAAAAAAAATTCAGAAACAAAACCGTTCGATTTTGGCAACATTCGATTTTGGCAACACAAAATGTTCAGGCATCTGTTTTGTGTTTTTCTTGCGCAATTTTTAATTAGGATTCGGCTTCTGAATTCAATTGTATTTTTTCTGCTTTTAGTCTGTTCATCGACTATTTATTTAACGTTTCAACGTTTCAATCCATATAGGATCGTCATTAGGGACTAAAATGTTTATTGTGTGTTACCCAAATTTCAAAAAGTGTTCACAAAATTAACTGATTCTTACCGAAAATGTGTCATTTTTCTTGTCAGGTTTGATTCGGCTGATCGAGTAAAGCTGTCATTTGTGTCTGTTACAATATTTTGTGATTAATTTGTGATTCTAGCGTTTTCTAGTGCTGTCTGACTTACTGTGTAAAATCCGTACTTCCTCCTATTTTCTGGATCAAATTTCCACAGCATCGATTTTTCAGATTCAATACTTTTCAATTATTGTTTTGCTTTGATCTGTTACAACTAGTCTGTGCTATTGTTTTCTGAGTGTGGTTGGATTTTTGTTTTTGTGTTGGTAGTTTTATGTTTTTGGGTAATTTTTCGTATGTTTTGAGTTGATTTGAAAATGTTTGCATATGATGTATGTATATTTTCGGAATCTTTTTTTTTAAGGTATATTGCATATTTTGTTGTTTTAATGTGGTAACTCTCCAGGATCAGCAGTTTGATTCTAATTTTTGCATTTTGAGCCTTGATGAAAATAAGAATCTAAATTAAAAACAAAAATCATAAATTATTAACCGAAAAGAACAATTTATAACGTAATCCTTAACCATAAATCTCCAATTTGAATTCGAATCTTTGATTTTCTATATGAGTTCTTCCTTCAATTATTTATTTGTAATTCAACTAGTAAATCTGAATGACATTCTTCTTCTTTTTTCTGGTATCATGTCTCCTTCGGATGACATGAAAATAGATGAGGGCCTGTAAGACTATATG
Source organism: Uranotaenia lowii (assembly GCF_029784155.1). NCBI lineage: Eukaryota > Metazoa > Arthropoda > Insecta > Diptera > Culicidae > Uranotaenia > Uranotaenia lowii. Next base: position 141,669,934 of record NC_073693.1, read on the forward strand.
CCCTGAATGACATTCTGTCTCACCATTATGAAACTTTTTTTATAATTTTGAATTCTGCATAAGAATTAAGAGTAAGAATTTCAAATTTTAAGAATGGATGATAATTTTAAATGTTCTCTACCGTTACCAACTCGGTAACATTGTTTTTGTTTTTTTTTATAATTTAAATTGATGGGTCGGAGTTAGGTTTTAAATTATTGTAAATAGTTAGAATAGATCAACGGTGTATTCAAATTCGAATACGGGATAAACTGCGGATAAGTAGGCGAAAACTTGAAACGCACATGGCCCAAAGCGTTGCGTAAGCTTAAAACGCAACGCCGATGACAGCACGCTTTTGGGAAGAACGCAAGTGAGCAGCGCCGAGGTTTCATGGTGAGGAAAGACAGTCCACCAGCTCTCTTGGCTCCCGGCAACGATCGAAGGCAGACGTGCCTTGCCAGTACTCCGCAAAGTGGTGAGACTTATATCGAAAACAAGTCCCAACGTTCCGATCAGTGACACCGTGGAGTGCTCGCCGAGAGAAGAAGACGAAGCACCAACTAGTCCGAGGAAAAAGCGCGTGTACGAGTCCAACGAAACGAGACACAGCGCGTGACCAGCTTTGGTGTGCCCGCCGCCAGCGTGACCGAGCCGAGAGCAGAGTGGTGTGTGTGGCCTTGGTCAGCCGAGGTACGCGCTTAGCCAGTAGCGCGTGCTTGGTTTGCACGTCGAGTCTAACCGGAGAGAGACAGAACCATCCAGCCAAGAAAGCGTGGTACCGCACTAGTTTTCATCCCATCGCCGAAACCCGAGTTGCGCGCTTAGCCTAAAGCGCGTGGTTGGTCTACCCAAGCCGAGGAAAGAGACCGAATCGACCAGCCGTTAGTGTGGTGCGTGGTATCACACTGCTCCCGCCCCGTCTGTCCGGTGCAACGACGGTCCAGCCGAGAGGTCCCATAGGCGCGTGTGGTTTGCCTATCCAATCCATCAACCGTGCCGTGAGTGTGGTGCGTGGTACCGCGTCGCTCTTCCCGTTCCATCCAAGCGTTCGCTCAGTGCGTGCGACCAAGACGACCCGACCGAGTGAGACGATTGTCCCGTTATCATCCCGACCCCGTGTACTTTTCATCGAGAATTCGCCGAATACATCTGATTTGAAACCAAGGTATTCATCTTTAGGAATCCACCCATCCGAAAACTCCCCCAGCCTAACAAACGCCCTGAGACCCAGGAACAAAAGAGGCCTTGAGTGCCCAAACCCGTTAGTCCCTGTGGCTTTAGACCAGGGACTGGATGTTGCTGAGCAGCCCCTTCTGGGCTGAACCCGTTCCTGGGGAAAAAGCAAAGTTTCACTACCAATTTTCCGGAAAGATGAGTTTCGAGCATGAAAAAAAACAATCTAATTTTAGTTTCAAATACAAACTCAAGATTCGAATCACAAAACCCTGTCCCGATGATAAAACGAACTAAAAATCAAGAATAATTAACTGGATACAAGACAACAACAACATTTTTTTTTGAGTTGGAACCAGAATATGACTCAAAGCTAAGCTTACCAGATATTTTTTCACACTTATACGGGCGGGGCAATTCAGGCGTGTTGTCTTAAAATCTAGAAAAATCCGGGCATTGGATTTCAAAGTTTACAACCCAAAATCTACGCAATATTCAGCCAAATTTTGAAGGAATTAAGAAAAATATATTTACAAAGCCGCAGCCCATGGCATAGAGGATAGCCTTCAGGTCATCTAAACTAACGGTCATGAGATTGAATCCCGGTTACGGCATACGTAGTACACCTTCTGTGGGTTGGTGGTTTTAGCATTTGTACATAAGATGCTAGCCATCATATCCTCAAGAGTTGTACGCTTAGAGTAGGCGTGACACAGGCGAAAAAAGCGGGACATTTGAGAAAAGCTTAATTGTGTAGCCAAACTTATACGTTTGCCATCAACCAAACTTGTTCATAAAAAGTTTTTAACGCAGATTGATTTTGCTCAGTTTTCCTTACATGACTTCTATTTACAGTGATTTTTGCCATACGCACCTTTTTTTTCCACGGTTCTTGCAAATTCACACGTGATTTGAGAGAAAATATTTCAAGTCATGCATGTGAACGGAGGATTTGATAACGCGTTAAAAACAATTGTGTAATTTTTATAAAAATTAGTTTGTTTGGTAATTAGTTCTAAAGCATGAAAACATGAAAATTTCCATCTTTATATACATAGGACAATTGAGTCGAAAAAGGTAGTGTAAAATATTTGTAAATTTAGCTAAGATTCCAGCAAAAAGTTTATCTCTATAATTCTATAATTCGTAATTATCTGGAGGCAACTTTCACATTTTTTTTCATACATTACGTGCTGCAATAACACTCAACTGAATTAGAATCTGTAACCAGCATAACCTGTGCTGCCTAGTTTAGTAGGAATCTTTGATAAAAGCGCGTACTACGCAAGGACACGCCTTAGTGAGCAACGAAGGAGGACCACCTGACATTTCCTAGCGCACCACAACCAGCGCGATTAGGTCAACGAGAGCGTATTTGGCGGATAGATGGTGCTGTACGTCTTGGTAGCACCATTACCAAGAATGGCAAGAGGGCATGATGTGAGGAATCCATGGATGCACCACAAAGCCTTTGACCTGGATCGGGGCCAAAGACCGCATGCAAGATCCGCTTCATTTGGATGGAAGATCTCGACGAAGCCATACAATCCTGCGAGCGCCATTAACCAGCTGTGAAGAGCGTTCGAACATACAGGTAGCAATCCAGCTCCACCCCGAAAAGGCAAGAATATAACGCTGGTGCAATCCTTTCTCCCATCATGTTCCTGCAGGACCCCGATATTTGGCTTTAAAAACCATCCCGCCGCCGTGCCAGTGTCCGCCAACCAGTGCTGGCCGTTTAAGGTTGATTCCATCCCGCCGCCTTCTACCCGTGCTGGCCGTTCTAGGGTTTTAACCGGTTTGACCGCATTACCAGCATCTGTCAAAATTGCTGCACGTCATTGGATCCGTGCTGTGCTTGGACTGGCTCTTCGACCGCCCGTACCTTAACGGCGGGAGCCGACCATCTGCACCAGAATTCCCCCCTCGTGGTGTTCGGAATTGGAGTAGTGCAACCAGGCAGCCCTCAACGATCGTCGGCCTAGACGACCATAGGTGGACAAGCCGTACAAGCAGTGCCAGCAGAGACCGTTGACCTTACCTGTGACCGATATTCAAGAGTCCTTCCGGCACCCGTCGTCTTGGACAAGCCATTCCGAGGCCCATAAGCCTCGGCTGTTCCCGCTCGCCGCCTGTAAGACGCCATCAAAAGGTAGGACAACCCAATATTCCTAGGGGAAGTGCTAGTGGCCATAATTGTAAGCCCAAGACAGGGAAATAAAGGTGGGAATTCTTAACCTTCCTAGGCCGTTCGCAAAATTTTGAACAAATTATTTTTCGTTTGTTTTGACTACTAAATTGATTTCGTTCCACTGGTCACATATCTTGACCGATATTTATGAATTTAGATTCATTGTTTAGGTAATTTATTCAAGATTTTAAATATATAAAATATAAATCGATTTGACTTAGCAGATGACCTATAGAACGCTTTGAACAGAAAAAAGACATCATTTTAAAATTCTTATATCTGCAGTATAGGTTGGTGTAATAATTTTTTTTTATATGTTTTGAAATTGTGAAAAATAAATCCTTTTAAACATATATAAAAATTTTAGGGCCCCATGGGAGTTTTGGTCGCGATCTTGGAATTACCGGAAAAAAAATTCTCACTTTTCAAAAGAGGTAACATTTTTTCTTAGCAGCGCTGTATCTCATTCATAGTTGGACCGATTTTCAAAATTTAAATTTTAGTTTTATTTTGATAACATGATAATCATTTTCACTGAATACACTTAGTATCTCAAATATTACTGTTATTCGTAATACGAGAATGAAAACAAGAAAAAAATCGTGATTTTCGAACCCGTCTGTTATTGTGCGCACATTTCTCATTTTGTTATCGTGATTTCTTAAAACTTTTCATCAAACTTGCCCATTTTTTATATACCCAATGATAGATTTTAATCTCTACAATCGATTGATATGCTGTTTATGTGGTTTTTCAAATAATTGTAGCAACGTTTTCCGAATTTACTAAAAGATATCGGAATTCGTCCAGATTTTCAAAAGTTTTGTAGCAAGCAAGCACAACCCCCCGGGAGAGCGTAAATCGAACAAAATCCATGGCTCTCCCAGTCGTGCTCTCGAAATCTGCCGTCCTATGGCAGACAGAAGGAATCGCCCGCATGGTTACGTAGGGTGGTTTGTGCTGATACGTATGAATATTTTAACGTACCTAATTCATAGCTTAGTCATTGTCTTCATCATTTTGATTGTTTTTCAGCTTTTCAAAGTTACAGAGACCTAGTTCAGAACTGGTTTTAGAATTCTCATTTGGCAAAATAATTTCGGTGGCATCTTCTTTGATTTTTATTTGTAACATAAAATTTACATACATACATAAGACTTTTACACAAGTGTGAATGATATCGATGTTAATTTTTGAATTATTTCAAAACAATACGTATTAAAATAAGATTTGCTATTTATATTTCAGATTACAAATCTGAACTTCAAATCCGTATGAAGAATAAAATTTTAGAATAAATAATTCAATATTCATGATTCATTTTTCTATGTTCACAATTTATTTTTTCTGAATTCAAAACTCTTAAATCGAAATTATAAAATTGTTCACAATACTAAGCTTCCAATGGTGAATTTTGAATTAAAAGTCCACAATTTTCAATTCTTTTTTAAACAAACTCACGATTGAAAACTCGTACTCGTACTGATTTTTGTTGAGTTATGAATTTTAAATTGAGAATAAGCAATTCTTTTGTCTTAGTTTTCAATTACTAATTTATCTATATACATAAAAAGCAATTATCTGTATGTTTGTTTGTTTGTTTGTTTGTTTGTTTGTTTGTTTGTCCTCTATAGACTCAGCCGTCTTAAGAGCTAGAGATCTGAAATTTGGCATGGGTGCTCATTAGGACCAGGAATGATGAAAAATGTTATAAATTTTTGGATGACCCCTTCCGAAGGGGGTCGTCCATTCAAGACAAATATTGTTTTCGCGTTATTGACGTTATTTTCCGTCGGATTGTGATGAAAATTTGCACATGAGTGTTTTGAGAGACGAGCAATCGATTACAGTTCTCAAATTTAGGGTCAGGGGTCGGCCAAAGGGGTCGTCCATATCGACTGATTAATGTTTTTGGGATATTGGCTTTATTTTACATCGGATTGTGTTGAAAATTTGCACATGAGTGTTTTAAGAGACGAACAAACGATTACAGTTATCAAATTAAGGGTCAGGGGTCGGCCAAAGGGGTCGTCCATATCGACTGATTAATGTTTTTGGGATATTGGCGTTGTTATACATCGGGTTTTGATGAAAATTTGCACATGAGTGTTTTGAAAGACGAACAATCGATTACAGTTATCAAATTTAGGGTCAGGGATCGGCCAAAGGGGTCGTCCATATTCACTGATTAATGTTTTTGCGATATTGGCGTTATTATAGATTGTATTGTGATGAAAATTAGCACATGAGTGTTTTGAGGGACGAGCAATCGATTTCAAGTTTCGAATTGCGGTTTAGAAGTCGGCTGAAGGAGTCGTCCATACCCAACATTAATGTTTTTGCGATTTTGACGTTATTCTACATTGGATTGAGATGAAAATTGCCGCATAGGAGTTTTGAGGGACGCTCTTTTGCTTTCAGGTTTCAAATCTTGACTCAGGGGTAGGCAAAAGGGGTTATTATCTGTTCACTGTTTTTATGATACCGTCAACTGGGGCAACATGCAACAATTTTCAACTTCAATGGCTTCTAAAATCTTAATGCTTACAGATTATCATACCTCTTGTACATCAAAAGTTTTAAGGTTGAGGGGACACCAAACTGACGTAGCCAGAAAAATTATTGCTTTTACCATTTTCTTCTAAATTTACAAAAACATGCGATTTTCACCCTACTAAGAAAAAGGGGTAAGTTGCAACAAACTCTGTAATTAATGAAAAATCGAATGAAAACGTTTAAAAATTTATAGTTTTTGATACATTTGTGATGCCATAACGCATAATGCACCATTTGCAGTAATGTTTGGTGTTGTTTAAATTAAATTTTCCATTTTTTTCTGTCAAATTTTTTTTAAAGAAAAAAGTGTTATTCTGCTGCATACATTTAGGGGTAAAAAAATCTACAAAATATTCTTTTAGCTTAAATCATGAAAATAATTCTTAGGATGGATGAAATTTTAATGTTAACAAACTCATAATGCAAAACAATCACATCCTAGAACGCGATTTATGAGATTTAGTTCTGATTTGCGTTTTGTTGCATTTTGCCCCAGACAGCTAACTGAATTATAAAAATATTTGTTTAAAAAAATTTAGTGATTATTCGAAAAATATTTATACACTAACAGTGTTGGTATAGGATAATGAAAGCAATATAAAGTTTGTAGGTAATATCATTAAACCAATCCGTCATACTAGGCAAAGTTTTTTACGACACCGAAAAATGTAAAAATTTGTACATTTATTGCTCGATTTTTTAAATTTTTTATGACAATCGAAACCTGAAAAAAACTCCTTCACGATGTTAAAAACTCTGTCATCATCAATTTGTTATCATTGAATGATAACTTTATTACAGTATATTCAAATAAAAATTGAATGAGTGTTGTGGCATACAAATGTTGCATCTAACCCTGCTTTTGCATGTTGCCCCGTTTGACGGTATTCTCTTGATTGAGCATAGAATTGTAATGAAAATTGACACATGGGAGTTTAACAGAAAAGATAGATTTAGGTGTCAAGTTTTGAATCGTGATAAAAAAAGGCCGTCCATGTTAGTTGCTCACTGGTTTCGCGATATTGTCGTGATCATGCATCAGATTTAGATGAAAATGTTCAGATGAGGGTTATAAACTATGAGCAATTGACTTCAGGTAGCATGTTCCGTGTCAAGGGTCGGCGAAAGGGGCGTCTATATTCACTGTTCACTGTTTTCAAGTTCCTGACGTTATTTTACATATATTTTGAAAAGAAAAAATGGCACAAGGGAGTTTTAAGGAACGTGAAATTGGTTTCAATTATCGAATTTCGGGTCATTGGACATAAAAAAAGGGTTTCATTGAATGTTCAGTGTTTTGTGCAATAATTTTGTTGGAGGCAGTTAATTGATACCAATTTAAGTGTGAAGGTCAAGCAAAAGAGTCGTACACATAAACAAATAGTACATGTTTCTGCCATAATGTCTAGATTTTGCAACCGATCGAGAAGAAAACACTCTCACATAAATTTTAATAAAAAGCCAATCAACTGTGTAATTTGAATTTCAAGTAATAGTAATAGTAATAGTAGCGACTTTAAACACTGTTGAATTTTTTCCCCAAAATTTTCAAAAGAATGTTTCGAATTCATTTTCTAAACTCATTTTGACGTACCAATGATTTAAAGCGAAACGAAGTTCGTACGGGATCAGCTAGTTCATTATAAATTCCAATTCTGAACTCTTAGAAAAATGTTAATTTGAATTGCAAAATTCATATTTAGAAATTCAAAAATTAAAATAATAAAATCCGAAAAACTAGTTTAGATCTCACAATTCGAAGCACATCATTATGAATCCATAAAACTATTTCTGAAGTTTTAATCATAAATTATTCATAATTTATTTGGAGTTTTTTTTTTAAATTTTTTTTTAATCCTGATAATAAGTTAAAATTATGAATCTTTTTGAAGAAAACATGAGTAAAATCATAAAAATCACACTTATGTAAATGAAGAATGTCTATTTCAAATAATATCACTGAAACAAAAGATGTCGATGACAATTTTCTGGAACATAATGTCTTAACCTTTTTAAACACGATTTTTTTTAAATTGATATGGCAATCACTAATTCATTCAAAGCTTCTTTTAATTCTCATAACACCACGAAGAGTTCAAATTATGATTTAAATTACTTTTATGAATATTTTGTCTTATATTTCACATGTAAATTAAAACTCGATATTTATAGTATTATAAACTTAAAGATTTAAATCGTTGTAATATTGGTTGTGATTGTTTTTTATATAACAATATCCACGCGCTTCCGAAAAAATTTAAATAAAGTGTCGTTTTGAAACCACTCTATGCATTAAAGATAAAATAAATTCTGAACTAGGTCTCTGTAACTTTGAAAAGCTGAAAAACAATCAAAATGATGAAGACAATGACTAAGCTATGAATTAGGTACGTTAAAATATTCATACGTATCAGCACAAACCACCCTACGTAACCATGCGGGCGATTCCTTCTGTCTGCCATAGGACGGCAGATTTCGAGAGCACGACTGGGAGAGCCATGGATTTTGTTCGATTTACGCTCTCCCGGGGGGTTGTGCTTGCTTGCTACAAAACTTTTGAAAATCTGGACGAATTCCGATATCTTTTAGTAAATTCGGAAAACGTTGCTACAATTATTTGAAAAACCACATAAACAGCATATCAATCGATTGTAGAGATTAAAATCTATCATTGGGTATATAAAAAATGGGCAAGTTTGATGAAAAGTTTTAAGAAATCACGATAACAAAATGAGAAATGTGCGCACAATAACAGACGGGTTCGAAAATCACGATTTTTTTCTTGTTTTCATTCTCGTATTACGAATAACAGTAATATTTGAGATACTAAGTGTATTCAGTGAAAATGATTATCATGTTATCAAAATAAAACTAAAATTCAAATTTTGGAAATCGGTTCAGTTAAGAATGAGATACAACACTGCAAAGCAAAAGTTCATAAAAAGAAGCTTTTTTTCAGAAATTCCACGCTAGCGACCAAAAATTCCATACGACCATCAATTTTTCTATATGTTTAAAAAGATTTATTTTTCACAATTTCAAAACTTATTAAATAATTTCAATACGTCAAAGCAATTAGAAGATATGGGAATTCTGAGAAGACATTATTTTCGGGGGTTTTTTCCATTCGGAGCAGAATCCAGACGTTCGGATAAGTTACATCAACTGAAATTTTATACATTCAGAAACTAAAATAAATTTCCTAACTAATGAATGTAAAATCATGAAAATCGGTTAACATATATCATCAGGGGAACGCGCGCAAACTCTCGGGTCATATTGACCCGAACGGCTTTTGTGTAACTTTTTTTTTCGGCCTGCCAGTTGTGGCATTTCCGGTGGTCATAGGAAGTTGCTTTTTCTACAGGTTATGTATCTCGTGGTTTTAGTAATATGTTAAAAATTTCATATTTTTCCGATTTTTTTCAAAAGAGTTACGACGATTTTAAAGTTCGCTTCGGGTCATATTGACCCGAAGGGCCTAGGAAGGTTAAACGCGTATTTAAGGTGTTTCCTTGTTCCGAATCTTCGAGTGTGCCGACTAGGGTGGTCGGATTTACCGGTTTTTTCAAATCCGGTATTTCGGTATTCGTAATTTATAAAACCGATAAAACCGGTAAAACCGGTATTTTTCAAAACATATCGATTTCATGAAAAAGTTTCGTTTAATTTCAGTAGTAATGGCATACAATCAACTAGTGAAATCCTTATGTTATGTCCTTAACCTGAATTATAGTTTATTACTGACAGGCTCCTGTACTCCTAACAATAAACATTAAATATAAAATGCTCAGAATTTATAACGCAATAGATTTAGCAATATTTTCGATTGAAAAATATGGTTTTTGTGTTTAAATTATCCCTTTGTCATAAATCTATCATCATCCTCATGATAATCATAACATTTATAATCTTTATTTCGTTATTATAATTTCGCTGCGAGGTTGCAGAAATTATAGAAGTTACACAAATTTTCAACGAATTTTTGTCCTGTACTCTGTAAAACAGTATTCAGATTTAAGAACAGATTTTGCAGATTTATTTAAAGTTTTAAAACGTCTTTCATGAAAATGATATACACAAAGCTCTTTGACAAAGTTGCCTCACAGAATTTCAGATTTTTGTTGTCCAAAATACGAATGTTTTCCCCGTAGCTTAGGTCGTGATCGCATTCAGTTTGCCTTTCTAACATTAAAACGAACAAATAGGAATAAAAATCTATTCAAAATCCAGTCAAAAATGTTTTATTATAATACTGTTGCAAATTTATAAAAACTTTGTTACTGCTTTGTCTGGAAAAAAAATGCTTACACAGCGTTAAAAATAAAAACAACAGAATTCCATCAATTACCTTGAAAATATTGATAGATGAATTTCTTACAAACATTTGAACGTGTGTTTAACTGCTTACTCTGTTGAAAAATTTAATGTTTTCAAACAAAGTAGGAAGTTTCTAATCAGTTTTCATCATTTTTGGGTTTAAATTTTAAGTTTGTTAAAGCCCGGCACCGCTTTGAATGATTTTGATAAATTTGTCCTGTTTATAGATAAATCATTTTTGCATTTTTTGATCAAATTCCAGTTTTTCAATGAAAAATACAGTGATTATTGTGAAGCAATCCTAAATTTCTTGTAGCTGTATCTGTTCTTCAGTCATTGTACAATTGAACAGTTATCAAATGTTGTGGAGCGTTAGTTCGATAGCTGAACTGAAATGTGTAAAGTTTCATGAAAAAATATATTTCAAGGAGAGATGGCAGCTTTTCAATGCTCTTTTGAACGGACCTATAGCTTTTATCCAAAAAGATACATCGACAAGTTTAAACAATAATCAAATCTCACATAAACCTTTGCTGTAAGGTTTATTGAGCTTAGATTTTGAAGATGATTGAACGGAATTTGAGTATTTTCAATCATACATGTTTGGTAAAAAAAACATTTAGCTGTGTCAATTTTATTTCAATGCAAAAAAATAATGAAAAATTTACCGGAAATACCGGTTTTTACCGTCTCAATAGCCGGTATTTCCGGTATTGAAAAATGGATGGTTTTACCGGTTTTACCGGTTTCGGAACAACTTTGGCTGATGGTAAACGTATAAGTTTGGATACACAATTAAGCCTTTTTTCAATTTTCCTAAATGTCCCGCTTTTTTTCCGCTGTGTCCCGCTTTTTTTCGTGAAATGTCCCGCTTTTTCCTGAAAGTATCTGGCAAGCCTAGTATAGTTAAATGAGGATTTACATTGATTAAATGTTCTGAACATTTGTAGGGGCATTCAAATCACACGTTTTGTACAAGATTTCAACATTCTACGACGTTTCCTAGCAGCGTTCCTTATTGCAACTTGAAGTTTTATTTTTACTCAACTTCACGAGCTTTTATTGCAAAAACGTGCAAGTGGATTTTTAAAACTAATAAACCACATTGAAGCTTGAACTAAGTGCAACAAATTGGTGTTGGCGCCATTTGTCTCCACGTGCTCATATTTGAACACAACAAGCATACGTTCGATGTGTTTTGCGTGTTTTCATACAAAAATTATTTTCAACTGCCTTCTGCCTTTGTTCTGCGTAGAATCTGCGTAGCCTGGAAATCAATTTCTCCATTTTTTGTATGGAGTATAAAGTAAAGCTCCATCTTTTGAAATAAAAAAGTTAGGATTTTCAATTTTTTTATAGTGGACTTTGACTAACTTTTGATACTTTCGAGTTATGAAGCATGTTTGAAGAAGCAAATGTTCTGAAGACACTTAAGAGACTAGATGAAAGACAGAAACGCTAGGAAAAAAGTTCCACTTTTAACCATTTCGGACCACTGTGCAACGCGAGATGCCAAAATGAGTATGTATCTGGATTCAATATTCATTCCAAGTGCTGCTCCTGAAGATCAGTGTGGTACCATGATGCACACCGATACAAGTCAATGTTATCATAGAAGGAATTATCTGAAACAGCAAAAATAACTTTTTAGGTGCAGAGAACTCATACGACCCATAAAGCTGTTTCAGAAAGGATTTGGAAGGGATGTTTAAGTGAGAAATCCTACATGGCAAATGGGACTGATGAAATATGTATAAATATAATTAAAATAAAATGAAACAATCTCACCAAAATCCATTGATAGGCGATAAGGGAAGGAGGCAGAATGGGTTGATTTGTATTTGATGGTCCTGTTGTACTAATGGTGATCAGCCCTGCAGCTTCCAGTTACTGTTGCTTGATAATGCAGCAAGTGTTTATGAATCACTTTTCGGGATTTGAGTGCTTCTTCTCTTCTGCAGATATTTTGTTTAACACAATCGTCACTCCTATCTTTACACAAATTTCGAAAAAGAAGCTCCAAAACACTTAAAAATCATTGTATTTTCACGAAAAAAAAAAAACAAATGAGAAAATTGCGACGTTGGAAAAAACACGTTCGTTCTCTAGCAGGGCTTGCTATGGCCTCCTATCACGCAATTTTTTAAGCAATTGTAAGAGCAAGTTCGCTAGTGTTGGAAAAAGTGGTAGAAATTTTGACACTTCCAGCACATTTTTAAAATGCAAAAACATTTTCAAGATCTGCGGCCTTCAAGTTTTTTACAACATGTGTTCTATTTTCACATGCCGTGATGCAAAAATAGCAACATTTCTATCACATACGGCGGAAATAGAAACAGTGCTGTAAAAAAATACAATGCTCAAAGAGCTTAAAAACATTTTTACATGGTAAAATTTTCAAAATGTGCTACACGTGGCAAAATTTCTATCACTTTTTCCCAACACCAGTAAATTTGCTCTAAACAACAAATTTCTGCATCATCTGCATCAAAATTGATCTACTGCTGATTTTTAAGAGATTTCTTTAAGTTGAATTTTACGAAAAGCCGTCCCTACCTATCCCGGTGTACCTTCGTTTAAATATAAATTGTTATTGATGTAAAATTAAAATTTTGTAGCATTTGATGATCCCAGTCGTCATAGTTAACGCCTGAATATGGTATATATGGCATGTCATTTTTTTATTGCAGTTTGGAATATTTCCGAGCTAATATTTATCATTCTTAACGGAAATGATCCACTTCAAGCTCTATTCTACAGTAAGCACTACTTTAAGTACTTAAGTGGTTGGATAAAACTCAACTTGCTTAACCCTCCAAAGCCGTTCGGGTCAATATGACCCGAAGCGCACATTTCAAACATCTTTATCATCATTCCAATATACTGATGAACTGGTAGTTTTGACAGACCAAGTATGTTCTATGAAAATAACGATCAAATTACCGCCAAAAAACTAAAATTTAAGTTTTTAAAATCGGTTCATTGAGAAATGAAATACAGCTAAGCAAAGCAAAAACTGGATGTCGTTTTTTTTAAGTAAGACTTTTTTCTACCGGAAGATCTGTCATAGCGGTAAAAACTTTCATTGGACCCCAACATATTTATACATTGTCGGATAGATGGATTCTTGACAATTTCAAACATTAATAAAATAATTAAATACAGAAAAGCTGTCAGAAGTTATGAGTATTTTAAAAATAAAATTGATTTTTCGGACTTTTAACTTTCTGAACCAGTTTCTGAAATCCTGGTAATACATATCGACTTAATTTTGAAATGTTGAGTAATTAGAATAAATTACCTACACAATGAATATAATATCATCGAAATCGGTTAAAATTTACAGCCAGGAGAACGAAATCAAATTACAACGCATATTTCCCCGAAACGGATATTTTGCGAACGGCTTTGGAAGGTTAAAATATATATCATTCCAGAATTGATATATTCAGTTTACGCATGATTGAAAAATCTGTTAAGCTTAAATTTTCTACACATGCCTGAGGCTTGATAAAAAAAATTAATGTATAAGTTTTACTAGGTTTTATTAAATACTTACCCACTACAGAAGTGGCCTTCAAAACAGGCACTCAACAGAGAGTTACGATATTTTTCAACTGAAGCCACTTGGACCTACAGGTTATCAACACCATACGATTACTTATTCAGAATGTAGGCGACATCGATTATCGCCTTCAAGAGGCTGCGCACCAGCAGCTGTTTGCATATCCAAGCTAAAATACAGATTTCCAGTTCCCATCTTTGGCCGATTTAATCGAAGATGATGATGAGCTGGGATTTCTGAGAGAGCGTCGGAGATGAACCTTTCACTATCGGAATCAATAATAAACCGGTCAGTTTGTCTGCGATGGCGCAGGAGGCAGCCGCGAATAACTTGGTTTGAATTCAAGGTCGTCAAGGTTAACTTCGGATCTTCATTTGCTGGTTTTTTCCTCCCCTTTGCAGGTTTTTGAATGATTATTATGATTGAGGAATGATTATGGCTGTTAGTTGATTCTTGCAATCCTTTAAATTTTGGTGAAGAACCTTCGAATTGGAGCCTGAAAGGGTCTTTGTGAGTTGAAATTCTTGAGTTCTTCTTTTGGAGTTATGTTCTACGGTAAAACCTCACTAGAATAAAAACATTCAATTTTAACAGTTCCAAATTTATTTCCTGAACATACGAAAAGCACTTTCGGAAGCTAGTTCATCAGTCTTATTCATACGGATAGATCTCAGCTGGGTGGCATCGTAAAATTCCATCGGAATTGCCCGACGATGATTGAGAAGCCGCTCGCCGGCAACTGCAGAAGATGCATAGATGTGACTGTAATGACGAAAATTGTCTTATTAGAGACGCGGAATCGTGATTAGAGCGCCACACTAAAACTTGTGTTAAGTGGCTTCATATGACAACAATAAAGATGATTCCCGCGCAGCAACTCGGAGCAGAAATAGGTGGAGAATCCAGCGAAATACAAAATTGTTGCTCTCTGTGGCGCAATTATGACGACTATTTTAGTGACAGCTGAGGGTCATAAACTTCGACGCGGGTTTCGTCTTCATGTCCTAGGAGCTGAACAAAGTTTGTCCGAGAGGGAGTTGTTCTTCATCCAGAGCCATTGGACGACTCCAAATGGGTGTTTCAATTCGATTTAATAGGTTTTTAAGGAATCCGGAAGATGCATGTGTTCATAAACTCTTCCTGGATATTTACTTTACGGTCATAAGCGACACAGACAAGAAGCTTAAAGTTGAATGGTAATGAGTACAAACTTTAATATTTAAAACATTTCTTCCTGAAGATATTTTTCAACATTAAGGTTTCTGAGTATTCAAAATGATATATGACCAATTTAATCATGGTTTTAGATTATCCTTATAGGATTGTTATCGACTATTGTAAGCGTTTTATAACGGTCGCCATACGAGTAGTAATTAGTTTAGTTTACTTTGCAATTTCTATAAAATTGCCGTTGATTTATCGTGGGAAAATAACCGTCACACGAAAACAGTTGACAAATGATCGTATAAACGCTCAAACGCTCCCATTCTAAATTAAGTCGTTATTTGTAATACCCATAGAAACTTCGAACTAGCTTTGAACGAGCTTAGTAATAAATCTAAAAAAGGATCTCTATTACACAAAGCTACACGAAAAACGTGATCATCTTATTAATGTTCGATGGGCTGCTACTGCTCCTGAGGTATTTAATCAAACAAAATTTGAATGAACCGGTGAGACTTGATGTCCGCCCATAAGCGGAATTGATATTCATTGGGCATTTATGACATCTCACCAAGATAGGTGCGCTCTCGAGCGGCCAGAAGCGATTTCATTTCTATAATCTCGCATATTAACCAATCAACCATGACGTAATAGGATCAAGAATAACTCAACCGGCATGCTCAATGCCCAAACATAGATCCAAAGTATTTCCATATTTTATTTTGATTTTGACTAAAGGTAGACGACGACTGAATCATAAAAAAAAACTGTTGAGACAGAGACTGAAATGAACAAAAAGAATCTACTTAAGGATGTTTACCAAAAGATAGCCCGCCAAACCTGATTTCGGTGCGAATATCTGGACCGGTTCCTTCTTAAGATTGGTGGAGTATAATATTTATTTTGGATATGATTTTGTTCAAACATTTCGAGATGGACGCTTTGGGATCTGATAATGAAAAAGGTGTTGAAGGCGTTTCGGTCACAATGCATTGCAGAGAACATTTGTAACATGGATCATGCTAACATACAGCTGCCAGATGGCTCGGTTTTGATACAAAATTTGGAAACAGTCCGGCCCAGCCCGGTTGCCCGGATTTTACCCGGATTCTTTCACTTAATTGGCAAACCAAACAAAAAAACCAATTGCGTTGTAATTTTTTTTAGGCTTCCAAAACAAAACTTATTGCTCGCGTTTTTGGTCGAAAAAATTTCGAAATCACTGGATTTTGACAGGTTTTTAAGTAAAATTGCCCGGTTTTGTCTGACAACCTTGTTCTAGACATAGGAAAATGGACACCTTTTCACGACGACGCGTTGCGTTTCATCACTCTGATCGTATTTCTGAAGACTATTTGCAAAAATTTTTTGTTATGGAGATGCTATTAGAAACTTTAATTGATGGAAGTAACTTTCTGTCTTACCACATTAAGGACCGCGAGAAATTTAACGTGAAAAATGACATAAATGAAATAAATGACATAAATGACATAAATGACATAAATGACATAAATGACATAAATGACATAAATGACATAAATGACATAAATGACATAAATGACATAAATGACATAAATGACATTAATGACATAAATGACATAAATGACATAAATGACATAAATGACATAAATGACATAAATGACATAAATGACATAAATGACATAAATGACATAAATGACATAAATGACATAAATGACATAAATGACATAAATGACATAAATGACATAAATGACATAAATGACATAAATGACAAAAATGACAAAAATGACAAAAAGGAAAAAATGACAAAAATGAAAAAAATGACAAAAATTACAAAAATTACAAAAATTACAAAAATATCAAAAATGACAAAAATAACAAAAATGACAAAAATTACAAAAATATCAAAAATGACAATGATATGAAATTGTTATACAAAAGAAATGAAGGAGATTCAAAGGATCGGAAATGGCATTTCAAAGGAACCAGGATATCAGGATGATTAATAAATTACAGCATCGATCCCATCATTTCAAGTTATCCATGAACTCTGCCGGAACAAAAAATTTCCATTTTTATTAGTTTATCTGTGCTATTTTCAATTCTATCTGTCAAGTAGAACATAAATAACCCTACCCTTACTTTTCTGAAACAACATCTTTATTGGTAGGGCCGTATGAGCTCTCTCCACCTTAAAAGTTCATTTTGCTGTTTCAGATTACCCCTACATGATTACATTGACTTGACACTGTGTGCATAACGGTACCATACTAATCCTCAATAACAAAACTTGAAATGTATAGGGGAAAAGTTCATATAACGTCCTATGTGGCTAATACGCGCCATTCGTGGTTTCAACTAACTGTACCATTTTAAGCTTGTAAAATACTGCCAATCTGTTTTGTCATGGCAAGTATGATTTTTGCCTTAAAATGCCCCTGATTTGTGAAAATTTTACAATTTAGTTTTATCTATATTTCGATGTATGTAGACATTTTCAATAAGGAGTCATCTAGCGAAAACAATGAATAAGACAATATTTTGTGATACAACGCACAATGGGGAAAAAAGTGTACAAACCGCGAAGAAATTCAATATCTTTCGTCCTACATAACCCAAATTTATGAGAATATACTTCCTTTTGTAAAAATTTCCGGAAAATCGATTGGACTTAGTTTCAAACGCCGCATAAGCTTACGAACGAAGATATAGTGGCTTTTTAACCCCTAATTCCCCTATATTTTGTAAACATTCCAGAAAAACACTGATTTGAACCAGAGAATTTTGAACGAAAACAGACCAATCGTGTGTATTTTTTTCTGAGAAATCGAATGAAGGCTGTTTTGGCCACCGCACGCTTCAGAAAATGGAGTTATGGCTGTTTTTACCCTCAATTCCCCTATATTTTTCAATTATTTCAGAAAAAAGCTTATTCGGACTTGAAAATTTTGAACCAAATGGGTTGTATCTTGTGTGGTTTTTTTTTCGCGAAATCGAATGAATGCTGTTTGAGCCCCCGCACGCTTCGTAAAATGGAGTTATGGCTGTTTTACCCTCAATTCCCCTACAGTTTTCAAATTGTTAAGAAAATGCATGTTCGGACTTGAAAATGCATGTTCGGACTTTAAAATTTTGAATCTTTTGGGACGTATCTGCGTGCGGTGGCTCAAACAGCCTCCATTGGATTTCTCGGAAAAAATTGCATAAGATAAGTCTCATTTGGTTCAAAATTTTCAAGTCCGATCATGGTTTTCCTGAACTTTTTAAAATATGAAAGGGAAATGAGGATAAAACAGCCATAACTCCTGTTCCTCGAAAAAAAATCAGACATGATACGTTCCATTTGGTTCAAAATTTACAAGTCCCAACGAGCTTTTCCTGAGCTTCTTGAAAAATGTAGAGAAATTGAGGGTAAAACAGCCATAACTTCTGTTTCCAATCCGTGCGGTGGCTCAAACAGGCTTCGTTGGATTCCTTGGAAAAAATTACATAAGATACAAACCATTTGATTCAAAATTTCCAGTCCGAACATACTTTTTTCTTAAATCATTGAAAAATGTAGGGAAATTGAGGGTAAAAACACCAATAACTCCTTTTTCCGAAGCGTGCGGGGGCTCAAACAGCATTCATTTGATTTCTCGGAAAAAAAACACACAAGATACAGCACATTTGGAAAGACATTGAATTTCTTCGCGGTTTGTACACTTTTTCTAAACTACGATTTAGTGCTAATAAATCATACTAAACTCGCTAAAATATGCTTTTTATGGGTAGGGTTATCACGGCCCATGCGTTCGATATAACGTGCCAGTCATAAAATGTTGAAAATAGTATAATTTTTCAAAACGGCCAATTCTCATTGGAAATGGCTCAAAAGTGTAGAAACCGCTGCTTAGGATTAATTCAGCCCGAAAATATTAACTTTAATTTTTTTTAAATTTTATTTAGTCCATTTTAATTTTTTCCAGTCAAAAAGTCTTTTAGTATTAGTGTGTTTTCGGGTGTGTTCGGCTCTATGGCGTGTATTGAATACACACCGGCGCAAATTCGTAACCCAGTTTAGCTATTTACGTGGTTTTTGATAAGGTTTTAAAAAATTAAACTTTTGAAGCAGTTAAGTGAATTTAAATAAAGAAAAAATATTAGCGTTTTTAGAAAACACTTTTCTTTAACGACTTCACTCATTTTTTACAGGAAATGTTCATAAAATACATGGCAAATTAGCGATTCGCTTAGATGGGGCATTATAGAGCATGTTCCCTATTGAATTCAGATACACACAAAAAAAAAGCATAGTAAAACTACTAAATCCGTGGTTTAAATGAACAACAGGCACCCATATTTTTGAGTCAAATATGTTTTGTTGTTTATAATACCTTACACATAGCTATTTTACCATGTGCTCCATTTGGCTGAGCATAGTAAATTCGACTGCGTTTTAGTAAAATTGTCAATGAAATGATGCATATTTTTACTTCATGCTAGTACATAGGTCGGCAACCTGCGGCTCGCGAGCCGCATGCGGCTCTTTTGATGTAAAGCTGCGGCTCTTTAGTTAACTGCGCTAATATTATATATTTTTCAATAAAATATTTATCAGATCGTGCAGAAGTGATAATTAAGTCTTATAACCTGGGACACGGCTTTTCATAGGAATAGAATTTTAAAATAGCATCCGCTGTAGGAACAAGCGGAAAGGATCAAATGGCAAAAAAGCATTTTTAGAAGCCTAATTTTACTATTTCTTTGCTTTTTACTGTTTTTGAAGCATTAGCATAGAAATCAAGAATTAGTTTACCACTAACTGTAAATTCAAAGAATAACTGTTGTTTTAAAACAACAGAATTAAATTATCAACAAATTATTTATTTCCAAACGTTTGTATATTTTTGAATCAATCAAACACAAACACAGGAAAACCAAAGTTTATCATTTACAAAAAATAGCTTTTGGACAGATTCTGTTTTGTTATCAAACAACGTAAAATATTTTATATTTCAAGCACTCATAATTACTTTTTGCCCTCTATGAAAATTGATAAGTTGCAATTTCCAGAATTTTATTAGAATTAATCAACCATTTCGATTCAATCATCAATGGAAAAAATATTTAAAAAATTTAAAGCTAAAGTAAAATATAAAAATTTTGCTTTTCACGTCTGATTCTTGCAAATCTAAATTCAATATTTGAGTTCGAAATTTGACTATCTTGAAAACTGCTATTTGAAAATAAACGAATCAAAACACCGAGAGAATACGAAACTCCCTGCAGATTTTTCCTCGTGAAAATTACATGTTTCTTTAACAGCAAACATTTAAAGTTAATTCCAAAGCAAAAATCTTGTGGATGATTTTTTCATGAATAGAAATCAGTTTTTTTTTTTCATTAAACCAATTTCCAAATAAAATCAAGTTTAGCTTTATATTTGTGATCATCAGCTAAAATTTTTAAATTATGTTTTCAATCAACGTTATAAAACTCAATTTACCATCTAAATCGGAAATGGAATTTTTAATATTATTTCTAAATCCAAATTCTGACCCTACATTCAAAAATTGAATTTTGAATCTGTTTCCGAATATCAATATGCTTTCTTAATCTTAATTCAAATTCTGAATCAAAAAATGAACCAAGATGTGAAATATATTCTAAAGCCTTGAGGAATGAATCTATAATTATAGATAGTTTTTTTCATCCGACTTGCGAATCTGAATTTTAATATGAGTTTCGAATGAAGATCTGGATCCGGGTTTTCAGTTGTGAATGGCCATTTTAAAGCTTGGCTATACCTGAATTTAGCATAAGATTTAAGTTCAAGAATTTTTAATCTCAAAACAAAACAAATACTCAGGACGGTTTCTAATATTCTTTTTTTCCAAATACTGAAAATGAACCTTTTTAATTTTGAAAATGCATATGCATTGGGAAATTCATGGATCAAATTTTGAATGAACCCGGATTTTCAAACTTTATCTTTCTATCAAATGTTTCCAATAATTATTCAAATTTCAAATCAAAAATCTTAAACTCGATACAGAAAACAAAATATAAAAACAGAAATACAATTATGATTTTGACAGTTTGGAAACAAAATTGTAGGAATGAATTGATTCTCATATAAAATTTAATATAAAGAACTGAGTTTCAATCGAAAAGTGAGAAAATTTTGAATAACTGTAGCAGAACTTTGAAACTGGGATTAGTGTGGGTTGACTTGACTTGAATTAGAACTGATGCTAAAGTTCTAAGTTAAGTTTATTACTTGAATATCCTTACTCAATCATCAAAATTTTATTGAGAACCAAAAATTGAGTGTTGAGTATAAAACCTCGCTTGCTTTTCTTGGACTCTCATGGAAGAGGGTTTAAGCCCCAAAACGCCCCCCGTTCCTACGGCCATCAGCATTCCAATTTACCGCTTCATCAGGGGCTTGCCCAGATTTTCAAAGAAAAAATTTTATGATGCCAGGCCCGGTCTGGTTGCCATATATCGAGGAAAAAATCCCCGTTTTTCCAGGATTATTCACAATTTTTTATGAAATTCATAAATTTTCCACTAATTTCACAAAATAAATTCGCATGCATTATTTGAAATTTTTAAATAAGATTTGAACGCCTCTGATGTGCCTTGGTAAAGAAAATCATTTTTCGTATGTTTATTTCTCAGTTTTTTTCTTGTATTTTTCAAAAAATACGATGATTTTGGTTTGATTTACACCGATATTAACCGGTTTTGAGTTTTGAATTTAGAAACCCAATGCTCGGATTTGCCCAGCCTGGATACTCACAGAAAAGTTCTGGAAAGCCTGTTCAATAAATAACGGATTAAAAAAGTGATTAGATATCTACATGAAATTGAACTACAAAATTCCAAAACAAAGAATTGAGAATAACAAACTAAAGTTTGACAGCTTTTCAAATTCGAATCATCATTGAGAATTAATCGTAATTACAATTCGGAAAAACTATTTGAAAATTTCACCACAGGTTAAATATTTGTTTCCAATAACTAAATTTACATGTTCGCCCTGAAGCAGTTTTTTTGAAATAATTTAATAGAATGTATTGAAAAAAATGTAAACCTTTGAGTCTTTGAACATAAATATTTAAAACTATGCACAATAAGTATGCACAAAAAGCACACAAATTTTGAACAAATTTGCAGTAACGGTTTTTTTTACCATTTGCGAATCATCGTTGATTTATTTTTATTAATTTTTTTAAACTTTTAAAATATTGATAAAAACTGATTTTTGCCAGATCAATTGTACTGTATCTTTATGATTTGTCACGGATTTTACATGAAGGCTACATAATTTCATTTTTAGAGATTTATACTAGTCAAGCAACATTTTACTCCAACAAACTAAGCTTTGACAAGCATTGATGGAGAATATACAATGTATTTAATTTATAGTTTTCATCGAATTGACGCACAATACTAAAGAATCACATGTGACATGAAATGAGATTTTTAAATTTTCCGGATGCATAAAATTCTGAAGACTCGTTCGCTTGATGTAATGAATTTTTAAAATTCTACCAGTTGTCAGAAGCATAATTTTTGAAGATTAAAATTTTCGATTAAATAAATTTTGTTGATTTTTTACTTCTAGATTTTGGAAAGGATTTAAAAAATCTGGAGAGTGTCTTAGAAAAGCTTTTCAATATAATATAATATTTCTCTTTACTTCGTTATTTAAAAAGCTAGTCTTTGCCGAAGAAATAATAAACATTCTGCTTTTTTAAATAAGTTCTAATCCTTCGCATTATCATCATGCAAAGTATTTATATAATTTTATATGCACTTAAAACTTTCTTGACTCGATTTTTGACAAACGTATTAAAATTGATATACATTCAAACCATGTGTGTAGTTGACGATCCAGAAGAGAATCCATGTTCTTAAAGATAATCAGAAACAGAATGAAAAGAAAAATCCAAGAATTAGAAAAAAAAAAAACTCTAATGCATTTGAAGTTATTTTCGTTAAACCAATGTTCATTGATCATTCATTTATTTTGATTTTTTTAATTTAAAAATATCTTTAATGTGGCTCTTTCAAACTCCAAAATTTTGAAAATTTGAGGTTTTTGGCTCTTCCCACTCAAAAGGTTGCCGACCACTGTGCTAGTAAAATTGATATGTTTCATAATGAAGCTAGTATGTGTTATGATAAAGATTAGTATACACGAGGAGCTTGATTTGAATAGTAAAATTACTATGCATGTTTGTTTGTTTATTTGCATGCATACATTATGACACTTCCGACACACGTCGGTCAATGTTAGTGTGTTCTTCCGATGCCCTGGAAAGATTTTTTCAAAGTTATGAAACTTGAAAGCAGCTCAAAATTCGTTTGTTTACTCGCGGGTTTGATGATTAATGATCCTGAATAAGTATGAACAACAAGAATGTTTTCCATAGTAAAATAAGCGTACGCACTGTTTTTTTTGAGTCAAATATGTTTTGTTTTCAAAAGTACCATGTGCGTAGTGTTTTGTTGATATGATTTGGTGCCACAATGTCGAAATTAATATGAGGACGCTAGTTGTAATAGAAATTATGATGAAATCATCATGACCATAGTATTTTCGACAACAAACATTGACAGTTATCGAAAACTACCAGGTACATAGTAATTTCAATAATGTTTCATGTGTACTTTTACAAAGTTGTTGTTATAATTTGCGTGGTTGAAAATACTATAACGCAGAAATGGTAAAATTATCATGACAACGTCTTTGGAAAAGCAACGCAATTTTTTTCCGTGTACTCATTTTGGCTTCTTGGGATGGGCTTGATTATTAGTTGTACCTTGTGTATCAGCCAATTCAAGATGTGTGTTCCCGATCAGGAGAGCATATCAAAATTTATACACAAATCCATCTCAACGATATATTATTCACTCGTTCAGATATAGCCTGGATATCAAAATCTTTTTTTTGATAGTTTCGAAAAAAAATATTATACCTTTTTTGATACAATTAGTTGTTTTTGGCGGCTTTAATCCTATCTGATTGAGATATTATCTTGATATAATTCTATCAAATGGGGATATAATTTATTTATGCTTGCATGGACTGTTTGTTATAATTTGAGATATTTTAACATCCTACGAGTACTAAATTATACAGTTGCGTTCAAAAAAAGAATGAAATCGCATGAAGTTGCGCACCCACTTCCAACTTTGACAAGCTGCCATTTCTCTCTCGGTTTATATTTTTTCATGAAAATTTCACACAATCTAGTTCAACTATCCAACTAACACTCCAAAAAATTTGAATTCTTTTCTCTTTCGAAATAAAGTACGAATGAAGTTTTTAGCAATTTACAACATTCGTTGTGATAAATTTTGGTTTTGTGAAAGAAAAAACCAAGAATACATGGATTACGATGTTTTCCATACAAACATCCGTCCAAAAAAGAATGAAATCGTCTGCTGGGCGATAATGAACTTCATTTTCAATCCGGCACCATTTTTGATCACGTTCATCGATTTTAACGAAACTTGGCCTGATATTAGATCAAACATTTTTACATCTTTGAGCCAAATTTCAAGATTTTTAGATGAAAATTGTCAAAGATACAGCTAATTTAGCGAAGCAATTCCAAATTTCCCTTTATTACGGGAAAAGCTGTATCTTTGTTTTTCGTAATTGAAAAGACTTCAAATTTTTTGGAGTGTTAGTTGGATAGTTGAACTAGATTGTGTGAAATTTTCATGAAAAAATATAAACCGAGAGAGAAATGGCAGCTTGTCAAAGTTGGAAGTGGGTGCGCAGCTTCATGCGATTTCATTCTTTTTTGAACGCAACCAGTGCACTGCAGTGTTCCGAATATCACTCAATTCTCATGAGAGACACTGAAACGTTTTCAACAGCGAAAGCAAAACCTAAATTGTCGGTTGGTTTATCTCCCAGTGGGGCAAAGATTGTGTTCGACAGCGCTGCTCCGAGAATCAAAGAAATAAAATTTGAAAGAGAGACGTTTCTTCTCCAGTTGGAATTCTCAACTGAGTGAGGAGCTACCCGATTTTCAGTTTCTTTTTTCAGTCAATAACTTTTCTTGCTCAATCACTCACTCACTCACTCGTTTACTGATCGATGATCGAATGCTGTCTGCCTGATACATCTTGCTTTGTTGTTGCTGTTGTTGGGGAGGATTAAAATAGTCATTCAAACACGCAGGCAGTACGTATGAACATATGTTTCTGCAGCTTTGCCAGAAAGTACGCAGGCAGTATGAACCGATGCAAGGCCGCATTGATTGAGTTTAAGTGAGTGAGTGAGTGGATTTTCGAATTGGATTTTGTATCAGTCAGTGTCTCAATCACTTCTGATACACCAGGTAGTGAGCTTGAGAGATCGACTTAGATGCGAGTCCGCTCTCGCTTTTGAATCTTGTTTACATTGACTTCGCATTGTCGCTCTGCCGATTCTCTAGGGAACAACAGGCAGCAGCAATCGGCTTTGAATGTTTCCAACTAGAAACCTATCATGAGCGTTTCTTCCGAGTGATTTTCGGAAGACTGAACGCAACTGTATCTCTTTTTGCTAGGAAAAAAATTAATATCATAATATCTCATATTGATATAATTTTGTTTCTCTCTTCTGATCAGGTAGTAATCCAATGCTATGCTATGCAGATGTGACCTCTGTTCTATAGTACAAACTAGTTCTTACATCCCTTTCTTTCTTTTCAAATCTATCACTTGACTACTAGGACGTGGCCGGCGCTATTATTGATGTTTAAAGAAAGCTTAACTTTTAGGCATTGTGAATGTTGTTTTCCCACTCCCAGGTTTTATTCTTCTGACCTCTAAACATAATTGATAGTATCGGTCAATCACGGACTAGCAACCATTGGCGATGTAGAACTTTTTTCTACTGAGCCAAGCCTGCGATCGGGAAATTTGAAGTGTAAATAATGAGAAAAGGCAAGGGTCTAGAAAATTATTTTTATTAAACTTTTGAGCTAGGACATTTCAGATTCAACGATTAAAGGTGGAAAAGAGTAGTTAATCAAGCTAAGCGGAGTTTATTATATTTGAGTAATTCATAAAAAAGTTATTACAATAGATATACAATGTAAAGAAACAACTTTTCATTCAATAAAATAAACTTTACTTCACATTTTTTGGACTACTTTTAGTAAAATAAATCATTTCTCCAAAATCAGCAATATTTTATCAGCAAGCTTTCTCCTATTGGCGCACTAATACCTGTCTATCCACCTTTCTTTCATATTTCTATTAAGTAAAAATTCTCTCTATTTATCATTCCGCCGAGCATGCCACTTAAAATTATAATCATAAAAATCACGACGATTAAAATCATATAACAAACAATCATTTGCAAAAAGTACAAAAAAAATACAACAAGAAAAAACTGTTTAAAAACTGACACTTGGCCAAAAGCAAGAACCCTTGCTGGGTTAAAATCGCATTGAAATGATAACTTAAGTCATTACAAACTTTACTGAGAATCGTTATTCCAACTAACGCAAGTAAAAGGTTGTAAAAATCGTTAATCAATGTCGGATTAAATGGTTTAATTCGGATATGATAAAAATTCCGCCATGTATGCAGATTTTGATGACGATTGAGTTACTTTGCTTTCTTCCGCTTGGGTCAAGTGAGAGAACAACTTTTTTGTTCTCTCTGCGAATCTACAACTGTATCTACTCCATTCCATGCGATACATGCCCTGGGAGATACGTAGGAAAAAAACACCAACAGCATCAAACAGCGCTTATACGGGCACAAGTCGAATGTAAACAGTCTCGAAAAACTACTTATGGCTGGTCGTGAGTATACAAATCCAGAAATAGAACAACTGGGAGAGAAAACAGCTCTTATAAAACACTGTATCACTTACAAACACCGGTTCAATCTAGACAACGTAGACATCTTGGATCGGATCTACAACCCCCACACACTCGATATGCTAGAGTGTTTCCACATTGCCACTGAGCCGCATGCAGTCAACTCACGCAAGGATGTCCAAGGTGTGAGTATCATTTACGCAGGCCTTCTCTCCAACAAGGAAATACGCAGAGAGAGAAAAAACAACTCCAACCAAATACTTCCAACAACGAACGCCAGCTTAACTGATCCGAACAAAACATAAACAAACCAATATCACACAGATACTATCACAACAGAAAAACACAACAGAATCCAACTCCACTTCATAAAACCACAGATAATAAAAATAATACAGACAACAAGAAGTGAACGCTAGGAGACAGACATATTAAAAATACCGTACAGTTTTACAGTTTGTTTGAAAAAAGTAGTGAAACACAAATTAAAAATTCAGGTACGTGCTAAACTTACTACATCAAAACAAGTTATAAAAAACTGATAGTGATTTACTTTAAAAATAGGTTCGGAAAATCCAATAAAAATCAGCCACAAGAAATACAATAGACACAAACAGTACAAACTCCGTAAGTCGAACACTTTTTTCAATTGTAAAACAGATAATAATTTTAAAATACAATAAAAAATTTTAAAAATTTCCCTGATGATGGCCAAGATCATGGCCGAAACGTAGGACATTAAGTAAATGTACTGTTTCTAAATTATAATTTGACTGAGAAGCCGAAACGTCCACAATAAGCAGAATAGATAAAATGTGAAAAGCCAAAAATCGACAAGTAGCAACTATACGCAGCGAGAATCTGAAAAATGGCAACGTCGTCGCGGAATTTATAACATTTGAGTAATGCTTCAAAGTCAACAGTAGTTTTTCTCCTTATTTTTGGACTACTTTAGTAAAATAAGTCATTTTTCCAGAATCAGCAATGTTATGCGCGGAGCCCACAAATCATCGAACATTTAAAAAATGAATATCTACATGCACATTGCAAGCACATATCAAAGTTCATCGCATTTTATAAAGACTCCGATACAATTTCTAAACAACCTATTTTAACTTTAAACTTCCCCAAGTCGATCTTACATATAGAGAGCTTGAATTTACCATAAATACGAGGCGCGCGTTTTGTTTGTTTCACCCCATCATAAATATTCACTCCACCCAATCGGCAAAATATGAGTCGATGGATGGACTTTTGAGTAGAATCCAATAATAGGTTAAATGTAGTTAGGCTTAAATTTAAATATTTTAGGTAACTGTGCAAAGAATTAAATAACTTGATGTGCCCTACTGAAGGATTCTTCCCAATTCAAAAACTAATGAAGGGCAGCCCTTGATAATCATTTCGTAATCAAACGTAATAAAAATTCAATTTTTAAGCAATTAACCAGAAACCATTCGATAAACTGGTTTTCGTCAATCGCTGGATTGCATGACAGCCCGTGAGGGGTCATCAACATCACAAACCACAACCGATTTAGCATATCAACAGACAGAAGACGGTAACGCATCTCCGAGACGATATCGGCCCATTCTTAAGGTCACCGGAATACTAATGGCGGCCAAAACGACGACAACTGGATACGATTTCGATTTTCTGTGCAACAATATCCGAGATGCGGAGGAATGTCACCGAAGAGATTTGGTCCATCTGTGACAATTTAGAGCCTAGTGAGATATCGATGAGTGTCGACATTGACGGAATATTTATGGCTAGGAAGTTGGACTAACTAACAATAGGTTTTCTTGTTTTGAAAGAATAAATTTATTTCAAGAAATAAACGTGAAATATTGATACTGATCAAGGCTCAAAAGGACCCAGAAGTTCTTTTCAGAAAACAAAAAACTAGAATTTCCTACCACCCCTCAAATGAAAAACAATGAAAGTTAATTGTACCGCACCCATCGTTTGGAGAACTATCAACAAGTTAAAAATGTTCGAGCAAAGGTCGGTCAGCTGGTGATTTGAATGGCTCGTTCATGGAGTTGATGTTCATTATCCGCTTCATGCTCAATCGATGTTGCTGACAATAAAATGGTCATAAATAACATTGACAGATCTTCATCAAAGAGTAAAACATACCAACTTTCAATTATACGCACAAGAAGTCAATAGTTGCTCGATTCAAATTCTAGCATAAAGTCTGCTTCATTTAATATTGGAACACAAACAATTGCGTGTAGTTCAGTCATTTATTAACGAATTCATAATTTGTTTTTCATTTGTTCATTTGTCATTCATTCAAATGAAGCATTTTCTTTACTCTTTCATAAAAAAAAATTTAAAAAATTATTCATTGCTGTTTCGAAGAAATTCTCGTACTTTTCCCGTAATACGGCACATTAGGCGGCGCACACCCTTTTCGTCCACCGTTTTGGCGATTTGATTCCACCAGTTCTTCATTTGAGTCATGTTCCTAACAAGTTTTCCCTTTGCCTTAAGCCTCCGCTTCGTGATTGCCCAGTATTTCTCTATCGGCCGGAACTGGGGGCAGTTTGGGGGGTTGAGGTCCTTGGTATTACGCTGACCCCGTTCGTTGCGTACCATTCCATAACCGTTTTGCTGTAATGGCAGCTTGCGAGGACCGGCCAAAACATTACTGGACGGTCGTGGGCACGAATAGACGGCAGAATCCGTTTCTGTAGGCACTCTTTTTTGTAGACTTCTGATGTCATTGTCTTGTCAGTGAGAAAGACTTTGGTTTTCTGTCCACAACTGCATATCCCCTGCCAAATCATGTACTTGTGGGCGAATTTATCCGCAAACACGAACTTAAATTTTGCAGGTACATCCCCCCGAGCCGTCGCCAAATAAAATTTTTGACCTGGGATTTGCCCAAAGTCCGCCTTCACGGAGGTCTCATCGTCCATCAGAATACATCCGTCGAACTTGGTCAGCACTTGGTCGTACAGCTTTCGAGCACGGATTCTGGCCACATTGTTCTGCTTCAGCGTCCGATTTGGCTGTTTGCTGGCTCGGAATGACCTTATTCCTTCCCGGAGACGAATTCGTCGCACCGTACTGTGAGCGGCCTGGAACTTATTGGCCAAATCGCGGTCTGAAAGATTGGGATTCCTCTTGACGGCCTTGATGACTTTCCCACGCAGTTTCCGGTCGACAGTTCCACTCCGACGCTTCGAATGCGGCTTCCGAGCCGTCGTCAATGTTTCCTTGTACTGCTTGATAACACGCCATACGGTATTTCTGGGCATTTTAAGCTGTTTAGCTAGCTTCGATGCCGACAACAATGGATTTTCAAGAAAACTGTGCACAATTTGATCTCTCCGTTCGGCTTCCATGGCGGTTGTTTACTAAATGCTATCGTTTGGTGTTATGACATAAATACATGGTGAAAGGTAATGAATTTCCCGACACGTGGGTGAAAAAAGTTTCCAAATCCGTCCACTAGGAGCGCCACAATGAGCAAAAGAATTTGTTCCAATATTAAATGAAGCAGACTTTAGCAAGGTATTCTCGAATCGATTGGCGGTGATGATCGTATCTCTAGTGAATAAAAGGTTTTTTTTTCTTGTTGCAACTCTAAGAGGTTCACAATTATTGTTCCATTACACTTTTCAGTTTTTGCTCTTAGAGATAAGCCCTTTAAAAACTCAAAAAATACTCTTAGATTAATTTTTTCAAACCTTGATAATCTTCTTTGTATGAGAAATCTTCTTAAAAAGAATAAATAAATTTTAATGGCATCAATAAAATTTAAATTGGCTGCTTATCACAAACCCTGCAGTTTTTAAATTGATTTTTCGTTATCCTGTAAGCGATTCCGTTGAAGAACAGTTCTAGAGTTTGTTTTGATTAAGCCGTATGAGCCACCTGACGTGTTTCGAGAATCTCACTGTTGAAGTTTTGTGACACAAATCGCATGAAACTTCCACAATATGACCAAACAAATAGAAGTCGAATTTCACTATCAGACGTCATCTTGGAATCCGCAGCCCGTGGCGTAGAGGATAGCCTTCCAGTCTTCTAAGCCAACGGTCATGAGATCAAATCCCGGTCACGGCATACATAGTACACTTTCTGTGGATTGGTGGTTTTAGCATTTGTAAGATGCTAGCCATCATATCCTCGAAAGATGTACGCTTAGAGTTAAGTGAAAGGAATCTCTTCGAGGAAACATTAAGTTTCATTGAGATCCTGTATGTGTTTGTGTTCGTTTTTTAAAAAAAAAAAAAAAATATGGCGGCTTCTGCTGAGCATTAAAATTCCTTTTATCACTGAAAATCAAATGAAATTCCCACAATTTGAGTATTGAGTGGAAGAGATAACTGGAAGAAGTCGAATTTCGATATCTGAAGCCATTTTTAATCCAAGATTTTCAAAGCTATAAATTACTGAAAATCTAATAGAACATCCACAAAACGGGGTATAAGGTGAAAGGTGCCAAAAAACAAACAGGGTCTGGTTCTTCTAGGTAAGCCCTTTTACCCATAACCAATATTGTAAAGCTTTCGAGCGATTTTAAGTCATTTACAGTTCAGTGGAAACCGCCATCTTGGATTTTAAGATAAATTCAGAAAGAGGAATTCAACTTATACTGGTTTTGTTCTTAAACCCAATGATAAAATTGTGAGCGTTTCATATTATTTTCAGCGATTAACAGTTTCTTAAAGCTTAGCGGAAGCAGCCATCTTATATTTCAAGGTGAAGTCCAGTAGCGAAATTAGGTTTCTCTTGTGGAGATTTTAAGTCATCTATAGCATTTTAAAGTTATTCGGAAACCGCAATCTTCGAATTCAAGATGGCGTCAGATAGCCAAATTCGACTTCTACTCGTTGATCGCTTTAAACTGATACCCATATTGTGGGTTTTTTAATATGATTTTTAGCCGTTTGGATGATTCATCCCGAAATTGTGGGGGTTTTATGCGATTATCGGTCATTTATAGTCTTTTACAGTTGAGCGGCAGCCGCCATCTTGGCTTTCAAGATAAAGTCGGGCAACGAAATTCGACTTTTTCTAGTTTAGTTCTTTCATCTAATACCCCGTATTGTAGATGTATCATGAGATTTTCAGTAATTTAAAGCTTTGAAACGAATAGCGAAAGCCACCAGATAGCAAAATTCGACTTCTTCTAGATTAGTCCTTCCATTCAATACCCATAATGTGGGGATTTCATGCGGTTTTCAATGATTAAAATAATTTTACAGTTGATTGGAATCTGCCATCTTGGATTTCAAGACGACGTTTGATAGCATACTTCGACTTCTACTCGTTTAGCCCTTTCACCTAATAGGGGAACATGCCCTATTATGCGCCACCTAAGCGAATCGCTGATTTTCTATGTATTCCACGTACAAATTGTGTTAAAAATGGGTGTAACCGTTGAAGAAAAGTGTTTTCTACAAATGCCTATGATTTTTTATTGCTCAAATTGCTATAGTTGCTTCAAAAACTTGATTTTTTAAAACCATATTCAAATCCACAGAACAAAACTGTGTTGCAAATACGCGCCGCTGTGTATTAAATACGCGCCTAGCAGCCGAACACACCCGAATGCAGCCGAAGACCGAAAACACACCAATACTTCCAGACACTTTGACTGAAAAGAAAACCAAAATGGACTAATCAAAAT
Source organism: Uranotaenia lowii (assembly GCF_029784155.1). NCBI lineage: Eukaryota > Metazoa > Arthropoda > Insecta > Diptera > Culicidae > Uranotaenia > Uranotaenia lowii. The sequence continues at coordinate 141,702,342 of NC_073693.1, forward strand.
TGAAAAAAAAAATGGAAAAGTAGATTTTTGGGGCTGATTTAACGCTCAAAATATGGTTTTAGATTTTTTGTTCATTTTTAATGAAAATTGGCCTTTTTGAAAAATTTATGCTATTTTTAGCCTACTACGATTGGCGCGTTATAACGAGCGCATGGGCCGTGATAGAACATTACCCACAAAAAGCATACCTTTGCGTGTTCAGTAAGATTTTTTAGCATAAAATCATAGTTTAGATTCTGCTCTTTCGATGTGTCAGGAAATATTGTCTTATTCGTTTTTCTTTGCTTGGTGAGACCTTATTGAAAGTGTTTTAAAATTTAGATCGAAATGAAGAAAAAATAAATTGTGAAATTATCACGACACAGGGGTACCTAATATTTTTCAGGCTTATCCCCCCAGGCCCCAATAGGGGAACATGCCCTATTATGCGCCACCTAAGCGAATCGCTGATTTTCTATGTATTCCACGTACAAATTGTATTGAAAATGGGTGCAATCGTTGAAGAAAAGTGTTTTCTACAAATGCCTATGATATTTTATTACTCAAATTGCTATAGTTGCTTCAAAAACTTGATTTTTAAAAACCATATTCAAAGCCACAGAACAAAACTGTGTTGCAAATACGCGCCGCTGTGTATTCAATATGCGCCTAGCAGCCGAACACACCCGAAAGCAGCCGAAGACCAAAAACACACCAATACTTACAGACACTTTGACTGAAAGGAAAATCAAAATGAACTAATCAAAATTTTGAAAAAAATGAAAAGTAGATTTTTTGGGTTTAATTAACGCTCAAAATATGGTTTTACACTTTTTGTTCATTTTCAATGAAAATTGGCCTTTTTGAAAAATTAATGCTATTTTCAGCCTACTACGATTGGCGCGTTATAACGAGCGCATGGGCCGTGATAGAACATACCCATAAAAAGCATACCTTTGCGAGTTCAGTATGACTTTTTAGCATAAAATCATAGTTTAGATTCTCCTCTATCGATGTGTCAGAAAATATTGTCTTATTCGTTTTTCTCTGCTTGGTGACACCTTATTGAAAGTGTTTTAAAATTTAGATCAAAATGACGAAAAACCTAAATTGTGAAATTATCACGACACAGGGGCATTTTAAGGAAAAATTCATACTTGCCATGACCAATCACAGCATTTAGAACAAATTGGTAATATTTTGCAGGCTTCAAATGTTTCAGAATCTTCAAAACAAAGGTGGCGCGTATTAGCCACATGGGGCGTTATATGAACTTTTCCCCTATACCCGCATCGATGGTTGAAATCTTTGAATTAGCTCAAGAGTTTAGATGGTTCAGCTTATTTGGTTTTAGCATAACTTTAATATTTTTTGAAAAATGTTTCCCTAAAAACACTCATTTCGTCGTAAAAAAAAACAAATCTACTAGAATGTTGAATAAATCAACAAATTTAAATTAATCAATAAATTAACAAAAAATATATAGATATTTTTTAATTTTCACCATATTCTTTTGGCAAAACATTAAAGAAAAAATAAGTCACCAAACATCCCCCACATCCCGCTTGTTCCTACAGCGGATGCAATTTTGAAATTCTCTTCAGGTCACAAGACTCAATTATCGCCTAAGCACGAATTTATAAATATTTTATTCAAAAATATTGTTGAAGTAAACAACGCAGGTTTGTGTTGGAATTGAGTTAAACATCATTTATTTCCTTTGTCAAGTCCTTATACAATAGACTGAGTCGATTTGGGGTCATTTTTGAATTTCTCAAACCCTGGGGTCTTAAAAGCTTCGTTTTGGTTCAAAACTCATCCATGATTGTTTGCAGAATTTTTAAGTAACGTTTACATGAGTAAATTTGAAATTTTAGGTTTGTATGGGAAAATTGAATATTTTGTACTGAAAAATCATCGTCGTTTTGGTTTCTTCAGTGGAACTTAGGCCGATGACATAGTGAATACGATGCGATGCGATGCGGTGAATGCGATTCAATGCGGTGAACCACATTTGATGAAAATGTATGTGAATCGCTTAAACCTGACATACTCAACGCGGCGAAGCAGATGTCAATTTGTTCCGCCGCTCGAGTTCGCATAGGCTGCGTCCGTAAATTTTCCGCCAATTCGCATCGCATCGCACTCACTATGTCATCGGCCTTAGCCTGCTAATGGATTTTATGCCAATTTATAAAATTCCTGAAGGAAATTTTCCGCTGAATAACTTTGTCGAATATTACTGCTTTGTATCTATTTAGGCAAAAAAGTTATTAGCTGTTTAACAGGTGTATATCTTTAGACATAGATAAACAATAAATTCAATTGACACCGCTGCTGGGTGCCTAGCGAGGTATTGCATGACCACTTTTCATGCAATACTTCGCGGGGCACAAGCAGTGGTGTCAATTGAATTTACGGTTTATCAATGCTAAAAAACATACACCTGTAAAACAGCTAACAACTTTTTTGTCTTAAAAGATACGAAATTATGATATTGCACAAAGTTGTTCAGCGGAAAATTTCCTTTGAAGAATTTATAAATTGGCACATAAACCATAAGCAGGCTCGGCTCCACAGAAGAAACCGAAATTTTTAAGTACAAAATATTCAATTTTCCCATACAAACATAAAAGTTCAAATTTACTCATGTAAACGTTATTTAAAAATTCTGCAAAAAATCATGGATAAGTTTTGAACCAAAACGAAGCTTTTAAGACCCCAGGGTTTGAGAAATTCAAAAATGACCCAAAATCGACTCAGTCTATTATACAATAACTTAATTTTATAGCGATTATCATCTTGTCGCTTAAAACTAACTGATTCCTAAACTCAGAATCAGTTCTTATTTCCTATCGGATTTTGAGATATCCTCTCAGAATAAACTGCCACCACTGATGGGTTACTCTGAACCACATGCTGTTTTGGCTAAGTTGATCGTGTATGATGACAACATTTGTATTGTTGTCATCATCATCGATGATCATTGGTTGTCAAAACGCTATTGTTCTCAGTATGCGAATTGACTGACCAAAAGGGAAAGAGAAACCAAAGCAAACCAATGTGGTTTTGGTTTTTCCCCAGAAAGGAACGAAGTCGTTCCGGAACGGAATCGTCCGACGAATTTGTGTAACAGTATCCGAAAACCGTATGTTTCAACAAATATATATAATATTGAGCAGTGAACTAAAGAGCCGCATCCGGCTCGCGAGCCGCTGATTGCCGACCTATGCCCAATACCCATATAGTGCTGGTGGTTGAGCGGATGCCGCCATCTTGGATTTCAAAATGGCGTTAGATAGCGAAATTCGACTTCTACTCGTTTAGCCCTTTTACCCAATACCAATATTGGTGGGGTTTCATGCGATTTTAACTTATTTACAACATTTTAAAGTTCAGCGGAAGCCACCATCTTACCATTTTGGATTTTAAGATGGCCTCAGATAACTAAAGTCGACTTCAGTTCATGGATTATTCCACGGGTCATTCACAACCAATCCCTTTTCATTCAAAAAGTCTGTCATCATTTACTGTACTAATGATCAATAACTCAGATATGAGGAACTCACCCTAAGCGTGTAGTAGTTGATTGGCTTGCGAAAGAAACGTCAAATTTAAGCTTTTTATGTTGTCATCATTAAACCATTATAAAACTTATTAGCCATTTATCTGACCAGAAAAAAGCTACTAAGCATTGAATTGATTAACGTCATGTTGGTTGCAAAATCGAAGGGCACAAAATGACGCCATGTTGATGGATTCACAATGCAAGTATTTGAAAATATTTTTTCGGGCCTATTTTTCATCAATTCGCGTGAAAAAAATCAAATTTAATTTCTTTTTCAAGTTTAATTAGTATAAAATTCAGGAAAAATATTCAGTTAGGCTTCCGCTTTTCCAAATCCGAAATGCCGGGCCTTACGCTTAACCTCTGCCATCAGATTTTGAACAGCCACCTTGTCCACCTTCTTCGCCGCAGAAAGCCAGTTTGCCTTGAACTGGTGCTCGTCCTTAGCAGTTTTTTTGGTCTTCTTTAGGTTCCGCTTGACAATAGCCCAGTATTTCTCAATTGGGGTTCTTGTCCTTGGGAACCACCTGCACGTTGTTGGCGGCGTACCACTCCATGGCCTTTTTACCGTAATGCAAGATGCCAAATCCGGCCAAAACAGTACGGAACAACCGTGTTTCTTCAGGAAAGGCAGCAGACGTTTATTCAAACACTCTTTCACGTAAATTTCTTGGTTGACAGTCCCGGAAGCTATGAAAATGCTGATTGTTCTGAAAGAATCGAGGAATATTTTTCATCCAAAAATATATTTTTTAGAACTTTTAGTACATCTTTGGGGATTTTTGAATGAATAATTTTGTTTTTCCATACAAATTTTCATTCAAAATTAAAACTCATTGCGCTAATTTAGGACTGGATGGATTGCTTCCAAAATTTTTATTGCTAATTCTGGCAGCAGAAGTTATAAAAAAAAGGTATGGGAGTTTTAAAAATTTAAGAATTTGAAACTTCCATACAAAGTTTGCAGCGGTCTAGTGACCCATGTAATAGGGGAGCCTGAGTCTTTATGCCAGAAGTGCTTTTCCAATCATATCGTCTTTGGTACAGTACACTTTTCAGCGCATTTTCGGCACACAAAATTGGTAAATAGGCATTGCATTTTTGCTATTTCTTCTATGAGTAGGTATTTGATTAAATTTTTATCACAAAAAAATTATACTCAAATTTCTTGAAAAGTTTTTTTTTAATCTACAAATTGGTCTATCTTTCAAAGTTGCAAAAATGGACCAAAATTTGCAATGTTTTGGTACATTTCATTCCATTTCTTGATGGTTTCAGGAGTTAGAATTTTTTATCGAAGCCACCCTCTTCTCTAGATAAGGGTCCAACTGATTAATTTTCAATACCGCAAGCCTGCCTAATGCCGTTTTCGTTTTCTCCACTGGCGCGGGGCGAATCTTTTCCTGAATAAACAAACAGAATCGTCACCCGGGACGATGTAAATGAATGGTTGCTATACTCACAATTATTCTAACCCCCAACACTGAAAACTTCTACGGATTGCAACCGCCTGCTTGAGGTTCAAATCTCGGGCAAAACTAGTGGACTTCTGAATTTATCGAGGGTTACTCGGTTGCCACTGCCAATAAACGAAAACACTATAAGTCTCAAACTGGATTTCATTTCGATAAGGTGTTCATCAATTTCCGCCAGATTTGACAACTATTTTCCATTAATGGTACCTACCTTCAAGCTATGTACTCAGCGTGAAATAAGACACTCATCTTCTCACTTCAGAATCATATCGAACGAAAGCCATAAATTCGTCACCCGGGCGTCCTTGTCCTTGCCAGGCGATATCGATCTTTTATTCGTTCGAAGTTTGGTTCATCGGCTAGCCTGAAGAATCACCCCTTCAGTTGGGAGTTCATTATCTTCTCAGGAACCTAGAATATCGCTTTGTTTTGATTGGATCGATTTGTCTCTGGATATGGTGGTTTCTGTTTTGACTAAAGAAGTCAGTAAGTGGGTAGGGTTATTCGAAATCACTCAACGGCAGATGAGACCGAATTATGATTCGGTCAAAAGGCTCAGGTCTCTGCCAGTCACACAGGTTGGATAAAATAAATTCATCGCTGCAACTATCCATAAATCGTTGACCATTAAAGTGACAAGTTTATTAAAGATAAACCGAAGATTAATTTCCACTGGGTTAATGCGCTAGGACGCTTTATTGTGTGAAGTGCGAAGAATGGAAATCGAAATGATCACTTCCTATTTTGGCGAAATGTGAAACTAGCCAGAGAAGATTCATCGGCCTCATCATAATCTTCGATAACGGGCGAATTCTCGAGGCGTACTATTAACTTGAATACCATTCATCATGAGCTCCATTTAACGAGGAAATAAATTTTGCCAATCTGGCTTAAGTCATCATTCTCATTTGGTGATTTTACTCAAATTATTTAAATTTTTGAGATTGAAATATTTTTCTATTTCTTCAAAATATGTACCTATTCAATTTTCAAATCGTTTTTTTTTAATTGAATTAAGAGTCAAAGACTGGTTCAAGCTCATTTATTTTTTTGGCGTTTGAACCCACTGAATCTCAACTAATCACCTGAAGAAGCAGGAAAACGAACCGTGTAGAAGTCACCTTTTGACACTTCATTAATCTCTGTTTGGACACATCGTTTAATGTACTACCTACCTTACTTTGGAAGCCACATCAGCCATTATCTTCATGAAATTCGAATGTGTCCAAGGCGGACATTGTATTATTGAATCAAGACCCATCAGCTTCAACAACAACAGCAATGACACCGGGTGTTTGTGTATGTTTTGTGCAGTCCTGAAGATGCTAATCTGTCAAGAGTTTGAAGGTTTTATGGTGCCGACTTTTATCTCTAATCATGTTGTTCTGTTAACATTTTTTTTCAGTTATTATTCGATTAAATTGGTTTTTTTGTTATTTAGCTTGCATTTTATTTATGCTTTAAGCTTAGCTTATCATTTTTTTTTCAAAGTACAGATCCCGTTCGATCTAAGCAACACGCTCAAACACTTTGTGTTGCCAAAATCGAATGGATTTTTTCTTTACTTTTTTTACTTATTACCAAAAGTTAAGCGTTGTTATTGTCATTTATTCACGTGATTTCCCGGAAATTTTAATGACTTTTTATTATTTTTATCATGTTTTAGATGCATTTAATACTATTTTTTTTAATATAATGTTGAATACATTGATTATATTTAAAATTTTAGTCATTTCTATTTGTTTTATATGCTTATTGCTGAACCGATGTGCTTTGCGACACCTTGCAGAAATAAATGAAATTTATTCAAATTATCTAAATTTTTATGTTTTTTTTTTGTAAATATAATTTTAAATCAATTTCAGCATAAATCAGAAACAACTATTTTAAAGTGAGAACCGCGTCTTATTTAGTGTAACTTGACCTTAAAATTTTTTTTCCAAAGATCTGAAATTTTAACTTTGTTTGTAAGTTTCATGTGTTCTATAATTATGTCAAATTGTATGTTTTATTAGCATAGATTCTTCTATTCTTCCAAAGGGAGAAGGGCTCATAAACTTCCATAAAAACATTGTGGTTTTTAAATAACGTCATTTACCGTATGTGGTTCCATTAGTTTGATAATAATATGAGAAATAACTTGTCTCTTTTCCTACTTTGCCCTTAAAAACAAGAAGCGTCTCCATGTCATAAAAGATTGACCCTTTTGATTGATAAGTGATCGATTAATGCTAAAAGGTGCCCTTTCCTCTTCCCACTCCCACTACTTGAAGGAGGCAGCCGTTTTTTTATAATCGTACCAATTTTTTCGTTCGAAAAAACCCTCTCATATCAAGTTTGGTTCCATTAGATGACAAGTTTTTAATCGATAAATCAAAACTATATGGAACCCCCTCCTATCGTTTTTGCGAGGCGGAAGGTTTTATAACAATCTTTTAAACAGATCTCGTACCCAAACACCTTACCATGTCAAATTTGATTCCATTTGCTTGATTAATATTTAAGCTGTGCCAAAAAAATTGTATTAGGGCCCCTCCAACCATCGAACTCATTAGAAGTAGGGTGGTGCCTCAAAAAAAAATTTAACCATTTCTTGTACAATAATCCTTTTCTATGTGAAATTTGATTCCATTTCTTAGATAAGTTTTCGAATTATGCGAAGAATTGTATCATCGCTTCCTATATCCCCAATGGACAAATTTAGGGGTTTCAAATAATCATATAACTATTTTTCGTATCACATTTGGTTCCATTTGCTTGAATAGTTCTCAAGTTATGCCAGAAATTGTAAAGTATTCCCTTTCCCTTTTCTATCTTTCCATTGGAAGAAGGGAGTGGTACTACTGATCACTCTGACATGACATTTACAACAAAAATCCGATCATTTTCTGTCTAATTTTAAACACCCATCGACGGTATTGAGAACCTTGCAAAATTTGACAAAAAAAATCTCTGTAGTTAGAAGGAAGGGATCTCAAGTAAGCATAGAAATATTTCTCGTATTCAAATACCATCTAATGTCTAATTTGGTTCAATTTACCCAAACACTTTTCGAGAAATGTGAAAAATGTACAGGAACCCCCCTTCCCCCTCTCCCTATATCCCCACTGGAAAGAGAGAAGGATACCAAAGATTCCAGGAAATATTTATCGTACCCTAATACCAACACATGCCAAGTTTGGTTCCATTTGCTCGATTTGCTCTTCGGTTAAACAAAATATTGTATGGAAGCCCCCCTCTCCTTCTCCTTTTTTCCCATTGAGATGAGAGAAGGGTCTCAAATAATCACTAAAACATTTCTCGTACCCAAATACCCTCCCATGCCAAATTAGGTTCCATTTGCTTAATAAGTTTTTGAGTTATGTAAAAATTATAAAATAGGCCCTCTTTCCCCTTTCTATCTCCCAACTGGAAAAAGGGAGGGGTCTCAGATAATCAATGAAATATTTTTCGTATCCAAATACCCTCCCATGCCAAGTTTAGTACCATTTGCTTGATCGGTACTCGAGTTATTTTGTTTGGGTCTTTTGTTTGGAAGACCTCCTTCCCCTTTCCTGTTAGAAGGAAAGGTTCCAAACTATGATAGGAACCTTCCCCGGCCTTAGAATACCCCACCTGCCAAGTTTCGGTTAAGAAGTTTTCGAGTCTATATGGAACAGACAGACAGAAATTCATTTTTAAAAGGTTATACGGTCAAAATATTGTCAAGGGCAAATGCGTGTAACTCGGTGAAATCATTTATTTAAAAAATCAAATTAAATTTCTTTTTCAAGTTTAATAAGTATAAAATTCAGGAAAAATATTCAGTTAGGCTTCCGCTTTTCCAAATCCGGATTGCCGGGCCTTACGCTTAACCCCTGCCATCAGATTTTGTACAGCCACCTTGTCCACCTTCTTCGCTGCAGAATGCCAGTTTGCCTCGAACTGCTGCTCGTCATTAGCAGTTTTTTGGTCTTTTTTAGGTTCCGCTTGACAATAGCCCAGTATTTCTCAATTGGGCGGAGCTCTGGCGTGTTGGGAGGGTTCTTGTCCTTGGGAACCACCTGCACGTTGTTGGCGGCGTACCACTACATGGCCTTTTTACCGTAATGGCAAGATGCCAAATCCGGCCAAAACAGTACGGAACAACCGTGTTTCTTCAGGAAAGGCAGCAGACGTTTATTCAAACACTCTTTCACGTAAATTTCTTGGTTGACAGTCACGGAAGCTATGAAAATGCTGCTTTTCAAGCCACAGGTACAGATGGCTTGCCAAACCAGATATTTCTTCGCGAACTTTGACAGTTTCACGTGCTTGAAAATTTCTGCTACTTTCCTCTTCCTTTTGCCGTATAAATTTCTTGTCCCGGAAGCTTCTTGTAGTCGGCTTTGACGTAGGTTTCGTCGTCCATTACCACGCAGTTAAACTTCGTCAGCATCGTCGTGTGCAGCCTCCGGGATCGCGGTTTGGCCGTCGTTTTCTGTTTATCATAGCGATTTGGAGTCAATACCTTCTTGTAAGTCGATAGTCCGGCTCGTTTTTTGGCTCGATGCACGGTTGTCGACGATACACCCAGCTTATTTGCGGCATCTCGGAGAGAGAAGTTAGGGGTTTCGCTTGAAACTACCGGCAACTCTCTTTGTCGTCTCAGCGGCTTCCGGTTTTCGATTCCCCCCCGATCCAGACTTCCTGGCTGTCGACAAACGTTCCCCAAACACTTTAATTACATTTGTGATAAGATACGTGTGAATGCGCGTACGGTCAGAAGTGAAGTGAGTATGTATTACAAAGTGTGGTGGGAAGAGTGGCAAACCAGTGATGCCAAATAATCAGATGAGTAATTGTTTTACAGTTTTAAAGTATTTATATTTGCATGGTTATTTGAACTGAACATACTCCCCCGGCGCGAGGCATCTCAGTTTTCAATGGGCAGAAGGCATAACTTTGCAATTGATCGTTTTGTTAAACCTTTGGCAGTTTTCAATGAAGCAACTCTCACTCGACCGTCTGGTCCTGGGTGAACCTCCATGACTCGACCGGTGAGCCACACACATGGAGGGAGATTATCCTCTTTGATTAAACAAAGCTGTCCTACTAATAGATCAGGTTCTTTACTCGCCATCTTTTTTGTGCGTTGTTGTAAGTTGTTTAGATATTCTTGGCTCCAGCGACGCCAAAATAGTTGTACATTTTTTTGTACTTGTTGAAGTCGTGATAATGGTTTCGATGGTGTCAACAGGAAATTTTCATCAGGTAAAGATGTTATTGGTTCTCCGATGAGAAAATGTCCAGGTGTCAATGGACACGGATCCTGAACATCCATGGATATGGGTGAAATCGGTCTCGAATTAAGACATCCTTCGATTTGTTTTAGCAAAGTAAGCATCTCTTCATAAGTAGGCATTGTAGAGCCCAGGATACGTTTGATGTGAAACTTTACACTCTTAATTCCTGCTTCCCAGATACCTCCAAAGGAAGGTGAGCGAGGAGGGATGAACTTCCATTCTATCTCTTCCATAGTGCAGAATGATTGAATACCAGGTTCTACTTGCTCACTGAATTTTCTCATGAGTTCCTTCATTTCAGATCTCGATCCTGTGAAGTTCGTAGCGTTATCACAGTAAATGGTAGTGCTGCAATAAACGCGGCACTTGACAATCCACTCACAAGCTCCAAATGGATTGCACGAGTTCGAAGGCAAATAAACAATGCAAAATACGCTTTAATCATCTTCTGAGTGCGTACCAAATTTTCTTTAATATTGAAGGGCCCTCCAAAATCCACTCCACAGAATTTGAAAGGTCTTCCGGGGTTGAGTCGATCCTCAGGAATTTGTCCCATAATCTGTCTTATTGGTTTAGGGTTACTGCGGAAACAAGTCACGCACTGATGAACAATCTTTCGGGTAAGACTTTTTCCGTTAAGTATCCAGTATCTTGTTCGAATCGCATATAACAATGCTTGTGGTCCTGCATGTAGATTAGCCTTATGATAATCTCTTACTATCATAACGGAAAAATTAGATTTTGAAGGTAATATGATCGCATGCCGTTGGTCATAGGATACTCCTGCGGCCTGAATGCGTCCTCCAACTCTAAGCAACCCAGACTTATCAAGGAAGGGATTCAATGTAAGCAATGGACTACTCTTAGCAATAGGCTTATTTAACTTAAGACACCCCAATTCATTACTGAAATGTTCCCTCTGTACGACCTTGATTATATCGTCACTGGCTCGCCGAATCTGCAATGCATTAAATAAATTAAAAAATTATCATATTTTGCCAAATTGGTATTTAAACAACCTCCTGCACGTTCAAAGGACCTTTGACACGATCTTCAGGTTTTAGCCTGTAGTTTTGAATGAATCTTAGTACGTATGCAACAACTCTCTTCAGTTTATGGACGTTCGAGTAGTCTCCTATTTTGTAGATATCTGCTTCTAATTGAGTACATTTTACATCTTTAGTGATAAGCGTAACTGCAGATGTAATTGTTGGCTCTTTTGGCCAAGCATCTTTATGTTCTTTCAAGAATTCAGGGCCAGTCCACCATATTGATGTTGGTAACAATTTTTGCACGGATGTTCCTCTAGAGATCAAACCTGATGGGTTATCTTTCGATTTCACATGATGCCAATAAGCAACTGAAGATTTATCTCTGATTTTCACCACTCGATTCTGTATGAATGCTGGCCACTGCTTCGTAGTGTTGTTTATCCATTCCAGTACCACCATGGAATCTGTCCAATAGTGTACGCATTGAACATCGATGGTTAGATCACTTATTACCTTATCCATAAATTCAACGAGCAAGGTAGCGGCTCTAAGCTCTGATCGAGGGATGGTAGTGTCTTCTGGTTTGCATTTTTTTCCACTAGGCGAGACCCTCGATTTGGCACACAAAAGGCTAATTTTTGTACCGGTTTCAGTTACTGTACGTACATAAATTGCAGCCCCATAGGCTCGCTTAGCAGCATCCGAAAATCCGTGTAGTTCAATAATCTTTCCCGATGTGTGAACGTTCCTTGGAATACTGAGTGTACTTATGTTCATTAGTTGATTGCAAAATCTTTTCCATTCTCGGATTATGGAATCTGGCAAGGTGTCGTCCCAATCTAGCTGTTCCGACCAAATGTCCTGCATAATGATTTTACCAATGATGACTATTGGGCTTAGTAAACCAAGAGGGTCAAAAATCTTTTGCACTTCTGATAAGACTAATCTTTTAGTTGTTTTTGTATCCACGTTTACATGACAATTGAACGTGAAGATATCTTTCAGTGTGTCCCAGTTTAATCCAAGAATTTTCACTTCAGTTTGTCTATCAGTGTTTCGTACAATGGTTTGTTTATTCGATGCCCATTTGTGGGGTTCGAATCCGGCCCGAGCGAGAATCATTTTGATTAATTGTGTCTCGGTGCGGTGACCGGTTAGAATGTCATCCATATAGCAGTCGTCACGGAGAGCTTGGCATGCATCCGGATATTCGTTCTGGAATTCGGTGGCCAATTGTTGCAGACATCTGGCAGCGGTATAAGGAGCTGAGCACGTACCGTAAGTAACCGTATTCAATTGATATGTTTCCACCCTTTCTTCCAAAGAAAATCGCCAGAAGATAAGTTGGAATTTACGATCTGTTTCATGGACCACTATTTGTCGGAACATCTTTTGGATATCACCTGTTAGCACATACGGATGACATCTGAACCTTAACAATATGCTGCTCAAATCGCTTTGGATAGTCGGTCCCGTTTGTAAAACATCGTTCAACGACAAACCGCTGGAAGTAACTGCAGATCCGTTGAATACCGTTCGAATTTTAGTGGTGCTACTTTCCAGTTTAAAGACCGGATGGTGCGGAAAATAGTAGTGAGGACTATCGTAGTCAATATCTCGTTCGTTCAGCCTTTTCATGTGGCCCAATTCCAAGTAGGTTTTCATAAATGCAATATATTGTTGATGCAATTCTTTATCCTTCTGAAACCTGTTTTCTAATTTCAGGAACTTGTCCAAGGCCAAAGTTCGTGAATCGCCCAGTTGCTTATGTGAATCCTTAAGTGGTAATCTCACTATAAATCTGCCATTTGAGTCTCTTGTGGTAGTGGTAACGAATAAATTCTCAACGGATATTTCTTCTTCGTTCCACGTTCTAGTAATGGCCGCCGTAGTGTCACTAATGAATCCGGATACTTGATGATGAGCAGTTAACTTACAAGTTGTTCCACCAACTATCCAACCTAGTGATGTGTTCTGAAGTAATGGAAGTTTGGAACCTATTTGTTTATTTCCACTTCTTAGAATGTCGAGCACCAGAGTTACTCCAAATAGCATATCAACGTTTCTAGACAGATGGAATTCAGGATCAGCTAAATTTTCTTCAAACAAGTTCCAATCATCGGTATCGATGTCAGCTCGTGGAATTGGGTCAGTTATGGAGCTTGTTACGAAGACAGGAGCTGATTGGCAATAATCCGAATTCCGACTTTTGAATTTAATGATAGCCTTCTCGCGTATTAAACTTCCATTCTGACCAAACCCTTTCACCATCATGTGAGCTGGTGTAGTAACAATTCCGGCACGTCTAATAAATGATTCTGTTGCGAAATTGGATTGTGACCCTGTGTCTAATAGTACCCGACATAGTATGGTTTTCTCTGCAACCATCACTAATATAGAAGCCGTAGGAATGAGAACATCTGTTGGTAAATGATAATACGTGTTCTCCATTTCTGTAATTTTTATTAGTTGAAAATGAATCAGAAATATAGTTCACAAGAATAGTTAAGGTTTTCATTTACTCACGAGTGTTTCCGTTATAACGACTCTCGCGATGGATGGAAGTATGGTGCTTCTTGTTGCACTTGCGGCATCCGGTACTGCGGCATTTTTCAACACTGTGGTTGGTTGAAAGGCAGTTGTAACAAAGTGAATAGCGTCTGATAGTCTGCAATTTTTCAGCTATTGATTTGATTCTATATCCATTACATGTTGCTATATAATGGTGTCCGTCGCATATTTGACACTTGTTGTCAGTCCGAGTGACAAAGGATCTTGATTCTGGTTTGATCTTTTTGGTAATTGATCCGCCTTCCACGGGCACCTTTCTCTTGATTGGAACTGCATCTAGCACCTGGCAGCGGTCCAAAACGAAGCCCTCCAGCTGGTTGTACGTAGCTGGCGTGGTACCCGACGCTGCAGTCTCCCATTGTCTTCGAGTTGCATGGTCTAGCTTGTTGGACAATAAGTGGACTAATATGGCGTCCCAGGCCTGAATCGGTTGCTGCAGCGTTTCCAAACATCTTAAATGTTTCCTTGCTGAATCGAATAATTCCCTAAGCGCTGTTGGGGATTCGACTTCGACCGTTTTTAATTCGAACAGCTCTCGAGTGTGTTGTTGGATCAAAAGTTTCGAATTATTGAACCGTCGGCTCAGCAACTCGTATGCGATGTCGTAATTAGTTTCCGTCGTTGGCAGCGAATCAATCACAGCCAAGGCAGCACCCCGTAAGGATACCTTGAGGTACTCTAATTTTTGAATACTCGGAATAGCTCGGTTATGAATCATGGAGTTGAATTTTCCTATCCATTCCAGCCATTGACCGCTAGCTCCATTGAACGTCGGTAAGTCTATGGCTGGCAATCTTGCAAATTCAACCTGGGTGTTGGGCGCCATATTGGATTTCCGTTTGTTGTGTATCGCTTTCTCGAAGGCTGCTAGCCCGGCAATGTATTTGATTTCAATTGAATCGCGAGTGCGGTACTCTTCCGGATTCAATTGCTCCAGGGAACTTTGGGCCGTGTCATAATTTGAGTAACATTGCTTGAGCATATCTCTACGTGTCTCCAGCAAGATGGCGTCTTCTTGAAACAAATTTATAGTCTCGATAATGTGCTCAATCCTAGAACTAGAGTGGTTGCGCTGACTCAACAATCGTTCGAGTTCAGATTGAACGACAAATATTGGTGAACCTTGAATGCCAGTAGACGCCGCTGCGTCTACCAAACAGTGTGCTCCCGGGTTTTCAACTTCGGTGAGTAGAACCTCCTCCGCCTCCACAAATTGTTGCTCTTCCTGATTGATCTCCGACATGGCTCTGTCAGAAAAAAAACGAATTTTGTTTTTAAGTTTGATCTCCATGTAATCTATGCGATTAATAATGCTCTCCATTCCAATTGCTAATTTGACGGCTGTCGAGACTCCGCTCATCGACCCGCGTGCAAATTGCAGATAGCTTATAGTCATGCCGATTCCCGATTTTTCCAAGATGACGTACCATGAGTGAACTATTCAACAAGGGTCCGCCATGTTGTATTTATGGAAAAATGCTGAATGCTCATTTATGTATTAGATTTCTTCGATGGTTGAACCTGGGGTTGACGGTAAGTTCCTAGAGAACGAAAATTAATAATATGTAATTATAATATTTACCACGTTTCGACTAATCCGGTTCGAAGGACCAAATGATAAGATACGTGTGAATGCGCGTACGGTCAGAAGTGAAGTGAGTATGTATTACAAAGTGTGGTGGGAAGAGTGGCAAACCAGTGATGCCAAATAATCAGATGAGTAATTGTTTTACAGTTTTAAAGTATTTATATTTGCATGGTTATTTGAACTGAACAATTTGTAACGGTTGATTTGGCAAATTTTAGCGATTTTGCCAGCTTTGCGTGCGAGTAGCTCGGATTTTAAAAACATTTAAGGACGAAAACCCCTTTTTTTGTTTGGACATTAAATTCGTCCAGTACAGTTGTTTTAAGATGTAATATTATGTTGTTAAATATGTAAAATAATGCTGTTTCAAAAATCCATTCGATTTTGACACTTGTGTTGTAATTGAACAGTGCCAGAACTTAATGGGTAAAATTATTGATATTTTAGTTAAATTACGCGTCTACTAGAACATAAATATGGTTGTTTGGTTCTGACCCGAAAATTCAATCAATCCAAACATCAGCCCGGATCGGAACGAATATCGCAACCGGACCGATAACTGTCAAACTATTAGTTGCCAGTTTGAATCTATCCCGTTTCCCTTCGAATTCTGTTGGATTTCCTGACCATTTCTCCGCTGCCATACAATGACAGATATCTAAATCGATCAGTTTAGTTTCGATTCCAATTCTGTCAGTTTTGGCGGGCCATCATTTGAAAAACGATCGGTTATTTTTCGTTGCCGGTCAAAATTTGACGCCCCCCTCAAATTAAGTGGCTGGCCTTTCAAGCTCTCCACAGTCTGCTTCATGCCTAGCGCATTCAATTTGCTGAAACAAGGTGGTGGAGAAAAAGCTGGAGGAGCTTCGGCCATAATTTCATGGGACCATTTCTTCAATTCACTGTTCCGCTACTATCATAATCTGAGACAGGAGCAAAACCACGGCAGTGAAACAGTTTACCGCTACAGAGAGTCCTCAGCAGAAACATCAACCCTCAGGAAATGGCCATCATCGACGCAGCTTACTCCCTTTTCGACACCTTCACACCATTCCCCGGACGTTAGAAATGAATCATCCAACAGGATGAAAATTCAGAAAAAAAAAATCTTCGGGCGCAAAAATCTCGAGAAGACCTTCATATATGCGCTACAGATTCTGTACCGAGCTCTCGAAACACAGGAAGATTGAATGAATGCATGGCATGAAGACCAAAGTGGACCAACGTCATCCGCTACGTTACCTACAACTTGTTCCTTCCGGAGAACGCTCTAGTTTCCATGAAAATTCTCGCTTCCATAATGCGTCAACCGAACGTAAATCCTAGGACTGCTGACTCAAAATGAGCGCACCAAAAATGAAATCCGTCAGGGTTTCGTGTTTGGAAAGCGAAGCATCAGTAACATTCTCGGAGGATGACGTTGAATGTGGTCAGGAACTACAGGAGCAGCAGCACGAAACAGGATCCGTTTGTTTGGAGCTGCAGTACAAGAAAGCCATCGTCGGCCGGCTGCAGGAGTGTTTGCCGAAGCAGAGCACCCCTTAATCTGGCAAGCCATCTGCTTGGCTTTGACCTGAGCAAAAAACTGCGACTCACCAATTCGCAGCAACCGAGGGTGCTTCCCGAGCAACTGCAGCTTATTTTGCTGCTGGATCAAACCTTGGAGGAAGGTAGGTATTTATGATTAATTTTTGTGATTTGTTGTTTTTAAGAATTTTTTTTGTAGGCCAACTCAATTCCCCAGCCCAAGAGCTACTGATCGAGCACGGCTGATCCAAAATGAGCGCACCAAAAATGAAATCCGAAAGAGTTTTGTCGAGTTTTTGGAAAGCGAAGCAGTAACATTCTCGGAGGAACTACAGGAGCAGCACCACGAAACAGGCTCCGTTTGTTTGGAGCTGCAGTGGAAGAAAGCCATCATCGACCGGCTGCAGGAGTGTTTGCCGCAAAGCACCCCCCAATCTAGCACACTATATTTTTGGGTTTGACCTGAGCAAAGAACTTTGACTCACCAATTTGCAGCAACCAGGGGTGCTTTCCGAGCAACTGCAGCTTATTTTGCTGCTGGATCAAACCTTGGAGGAAGGTAGTTATTTATGATTTATTTTTGTGATTTGTTGTTTTTAAGCATTTTTTTTGTATGTCAACTCAATTCCCCAGCCCAAGAGCTACTGATCGAGCACGGCTGACCCAAAATGAGCGCACCAAAAATTAAATCCGAAAGTTTCATGTGAGGAACGTCGCAGAGAAAGGCGTTGGCCGTTGGCTTCAAGCTTTCATTTATGGATCTCTCAGTGAGCCCGTTAACGCTTCGCGGGCTGAACAACGTGAGAATCCTTTTGCTACAGGAATCCGACCGTTACTGACAATCGAGCGTAGTGCCGAACAAATCACTAGAAAGCTCATCAATCAATTGACCACGATGAACAAATACAGTTTGAAGCAAATGATCAACAACCCAGACAGCAAATATGAAACTGCCCTGAAAACTCACGCCCGTCAGAAGCTGCGGGCCGAAGTTCGACGACAGCTTCGTAACTTTAGTCAAAACGAAAGCATTACACCGGCGAAAGCTGCAGCGGATGGGGTGCTAGAACCGGACGAATGTGTCGATTCAGATAAAAGTCCTGAAGCACTACTAGAGCAAATCGGAAAAGTTTTAGCAATAGGAGAAATTTCCGGGGAGGTTATGCTTCCCGAAACGATCGAAACAATTTCGATGCAACCGAATGCACCATATCAATGGTCCGGCAGCAATACTGGAAATGATGGTCATTATTCCTCTCATTCGAAACATCACACAAGCAATCGAAATACCGGCACCGGCAGCAGCAACAACAGTAACTGGCGCCAAAGAAATAGTTCCAGTAGCCATCGAAAAACTGTGTCTCGGATCTGACCTGGGTCAGAGTATTTGAATTATAGGGTACCGTAATCATGCGTGAACGTACCCCCACGCCGGGCATGATGACGTAGTTGTTATGAGATTCTTCATAGATTCCATAGGAAAAAAAATAAATCTACGTTTTTCGTCATTTGCATAAAAAAGTTCAGTAATTTTTGTTAAGGAACTAAAGTTAGTGTTGAAACAATTGATTTCAGTATGAAATATATTGAATAAAGGGCTTGGAATCATTCCAAAACTCGAATAAGAAAATAGTTACGAGAAAAGATGATTTATCAATTAAATATTTTAATAATAATTAGCTCGAAATTTGCGTGTTAAATGATTTATTAGGACTATTGGACGTGTCCTCTTGCAATATTTTCCATTTTTAAGCTTACAATATTCTTGGAAATAGTTTCCAGTAATTACAATTTCCACCAAAATTTAGATATTTCCGAGGCTAATTCGCATTTTATGCAGAACCACAAACCAAATTGTATTTTTTTAAGAAGCTCATAAATCTGGGAAGTCGAATTTATGCATTTGAGATCAGTGGCGTACAAGTTACTGGCAACAAAAATATGTTTTTATGGAAAAACTGTAGAATTCAATACAATGCTCGCTATTTTTCATAACAACTACGTCATCATTCTGGAAATCTGCCAACCAATATGGCGGATGAGGTAACCTGTTATTTAGAAGAACTTTGGACCTGGGTGGCTGGCTGTCTGTTTGTCTTTCTGGCGCTATCAACGAAGACGAAAAACGCAACTATGAGCCATGTAATATTATGTTCCGACGCAGTATGCAGTATGATCGGGCTGTTATCCTCAAGAACGATACCTTCTTCATCAATGTTGATGGCAAGAACTGCCAACTCTTGGGAGATCCCAACAAGCTTGCAGACTGTGCCGACATCGAGACATTGCTGTCGGTTGTTGACTATGTCAATCTAAAGAATTCATGCGTTGAACTACCCACGGCCCAGCAGCCGATGCCGAACAACCCGGGATTGCCGCGCAGTTTGGTCGCGGTGTTGTATTATGCCGGAAGGAAGTCACTTGTGGCCAGCTTGAAAGAGCTTTTCCAGGCGCGAACCGGTGTTAGCTGGTGCACAAATGCGTCACAGGTAATAATATAAAAAAAAAACGAATATAGCAAATTTAAAATGATTTTTTAAATTCACAGGAAATAACCCAGGTTATAACCTCTTACATGAATGGTTTGGTCGCCGATGGATTGCTTGACAAGATCGTCGATACCTTGGGGGAACTAATCATCACCTGTCCCCCTGGAACTGGATGTGTTGACGAAAAATCGAGCACTTGGGCCACCCAAACATCATCGGCAAGCGTTGGAGTTGTTCGAGGAAATTCGGCCGCTCAAAGTGGACTGCCACGGGGGACAATTGTAAAGGAAACTCCCCACCCGGTTTCCACATCCTACTACAAGTCAACACACCAGCCTTCACACCATTCCCCGGACGCAAAAATATCGAGGAGACCTCCCTACATGCGTTACAGATCCTGTACCGGGCTCTCAAATCACAGGATGGCGAATTTTTGGCGTTCGAAGCAGCCAATCATCTGCCCCATTGGGCAAATTTTATAAAAATCATGAACAAAATTCTAGCGCATTATAAATATTTTTTTTTAAATATTGTATACATATATTGCCAAGAAAAAATTATTAAAATTATCCATAGAAATAATGTTGTTTTATTTCCAAAAAATTGGAATCCGAACAAAAATTGACATCAGGGCAGAAAAACAACAAAAACAACAGGGCAAAGCGTTCGGATTTTTTGTCCGATTTCGATCGGAAAACTGTCAAATTTTGATCGGAAAACCATCATATTTTGGTAGGAAATCTAACCGATTTCCGTCTTGAAACGCCCCGGTTGTTTTGACAGCTTACTCGCAAAAACTTATCGTCGTCAGGAAAGTTGTTTCACCAGGGCACTGAATCCGTCCGAATTCGGTGGGATTTCTCGTAAGATTTCTAACCGATTCACGGGTTGAACCGACCGAAACCCAACCGATTTCGGTTCGTTTTTCCGATCCGGGAGATTATGCGATGCCACAAGAATGGATATGGCCAAACTAACGATACTTTAAATCCAATAGGATGGCTGTTTTAACCGTAACCGTGAATGAAGAAAATTGTTGTTTTGAAATATGAATGAATTTGAGCAGGAAAACTCTATTGTTATGTCCGTTTTCCAAATAAAATAATTTATTCTTTTACGCGTTTGGGGACAGAAATCTGGAGCTCAATTTTTGTTTCGGACTGAGAATCCGAAGTACGGCCGCTGCAACTTAGAAAAGTAATTAGTTCTATTAGGTACCTTTCCACTACTGGATGACTTAACTTTCCCAGAAAAAACTGCAAAACCTCCTTTTTCGTTTACTTTTTCTTAAACCAAATAAAGATATTGCTTGTTCGTCTTGGATATCAATGATATTTGGATATCAGTGATATTTGAGAACTAACTATTAGATTTTGTTATGTAGACTAGAAAAAATAGCCAAATCAACTATCTGTTGAATTATTTTTGCGATATGCACTTGAAAAATCTTTACAGCCAAATCGACTTCACATAAAAGCTAATTTGTACGTAGTTATCGATGTTGAGTAAGCAAAATTATGGGTTCAACAAAAAATCTATGTATACTCGTAGTTAAATAGCATGAATATGACAAAAAATGTGGCTTAATATAATAATATAGGTTCTCAATTATGCCTTTATTAAAAATTCGCATTTAACCTGATTGGTTAGTATTGAGACGAATTTTTGGTACTGTATTAAGGATCTGAGTTAGGAAACTGAAATATGAATCTTATTTCTAAATGTGGAAAATATAAGCCCTATGTATGCAATAAAAGGTCATCGATGAAAAATCTTGATAAAACGAATCTATTTCAAACGGATTCCTACTGATTTTTTGACAAGTTGTTTCAAAGCCAGTTCAAAAGCTTGAGAGAAGAAAAAACGAGTTCGACAAACGAGCAACGAAAGTTCGGTCGATCTTCAAAAAGACACCGAGGCAAGAGCTTTCTTGCTTACAACTGACTGTCGTACAAGTTTAACTTGTGTGCATTGCTGCAGACAAGTATCCAAAGAATTAAGTCGATATTTTTGTCGATACTCTGAAGCATTTGGCAGTTGAATCAAAATTATTTTGTGAACAATCTTTTTCAAGTCGTTTGTTAGTTTTAATCACTAAATATAAATTTTTACTGCATTAGCTTACCTGATTTCTACGAGAGAGCTAGCCGCTAGCAATGATCGCATGTTGATATTGATTGGTGAAGAAAATTAAGCAAGCTGATGCAAGGTTGGCGGAAAAATTTCTATGTTTTGACAAAAAAAATTTAACTTTCTGTAATTTTACCAAAAAATCATGTGACGGTTTTCAGCAATGCTTTTTCAATCAATTTTATTCAAAAGTCAGGTCGATTAGCGTCTATTTTACATTTTATTTAAGAAAAATCAATTAACCTGATTTTCTATTTAACTTAAATATCAGTTTAAACCAAAGATTTCAAGTGGTTATTTATCAGAATCGGTTGAAAATTGATGAAGTTATGGTAACTTTACCATAAAACCGTCATAATCATAAAGTCACTAATATCAACAATACTGTTAATCATACGCAAAAATCAAGTTCAGATGATCGATGACAAATTTATTAACCTTCAATATGCAAGAAAGATATTTCGAATTAAACTTTCAAACTTTTCCAAAATTTCATATTTGGAGCATAACTCAAAAACTGTCCTATTCAGATTTAAGTTAACCTTCCCATGCCGTTCGCAAAATATCCGTTTCGGGGAAATTTGAGTTATAGTTTGATTTCGTTCTCCTGGCTGTGAATGTTAACCGATTTTGATAATATTATATTCATTGTGTAGGTAATTTGTTCTTATTACTCAAAATTTTAAAATAAAGTCGATATGTATTACCAAGTTATCAGAAACTGGTTCAGAAAGTAAAAAGTCCGAAAAATCAATTTTATTTTTTCGATGCTCATAACTTTTGACAGCTTTTCTGTATTTAAGTGTTTCATTGATGTTTGAAATTGTCAAGAATCCATCTATCCGACAGTGGATAGATATGTTGGGGTCAAATGAAAGTTTTGACCGCTATCTCAGATCTTCCGGTAGAAAAAAAATCTAACTTTAAAAAACCGATATCCAATTTTTGCTTTGCTTAGCTGTATTTCATTTCCCAATAAACTGATTTTCAAAACTCAAATTTCAATTTTTTGACGTTAATTTGATCATTATTTTCATAGAACATACTTGGTCTGTCAAAATTCCAAGTTCTTCAGTATATTGGAATTATGATAAAGAGATTTTAAATGTGCGCTTCGGGTCATATTGTACTAAATAGAAAAAATATTGTCCCAAAAGTAAAATTAGATCATCCCCATATTAACTGGGATATAGTTTGGAAAAATTGTCATCAAAAATATCTATCATCTGAGGACCGAGCTAGGATTTTTGTATTCTGTAACGATATTGTACCAAATCGAGAGAAGCTTTTTGCTTATGGTGTTGGAAATTTGGTTAATGGCAATTGTCAAAGGTGCTCCATGGCTGATAATAATTATCACAGGCTTGCTGAATGCACAGAATCTAAAAAAGTGTCAGATTGGATGAAATGATCTGGAAAAGGTGTAAAATGAAAATTAATAATCTAGAAGATCTTCTCTTAAAAGAAGTGGATTCGAATAATAAGAACGAAAAGGCTGCTCTGTGGTTTTGTAGCAAAGCAATGACGCATTGCTTTAAATTTTTTCCGAATGCTTCATTGTACCAATTAAAAAGAGAAATGCGCAATTTGAGATGGGAGAATCGAGAAGTGTTTGAAAAAGAATTTGGAAATCGTTTGAATTGCTTTTAATTGTATGTGTAAAGAAAAAGGTTAGCTTAGGATGTCAGGCTGGATAATTATGTAAATTAGTTGTAAGGTTTTTTAATTAAATAAAAAAAAAAAAACGGCATGGGAAGGTTAATTTCATTTTCGGAATCAGCGTCCGATTTCACATGAAAAGTAATCTTCGGTTTACTTAGTTCAATAATGCTGTAAACTAGTGTAATTATCCAAAATTTGAATTGACATAAAAAAAATAATTTTGAAAAAACGTTCAAAATTTTAAAATTTTGTGAAATCTGTGAATATTTCTAAAATTCTGTGTTCTGTGTCACAGATTCTGTGAAGAAAATTGGTTCAAAATTATGTGAGATTAGAGATTTTTCTGTGATTTCGGCAATGTTGGGCTAATGTTCAAAACAGAAAGTACTGTAAACTGGGGGAATGTTGATCAATTTTCATCTATTCATGAATATTTTTAGAAGGGTGACTTTTTTGTAGCACTTTCTGAGGAAAGGAGTATTGCATGATCATTGAATGCAGAATAATTATACGGCATTAGTGACTACAACCAAATATTTATAATATTTATTATTTTGGTGCCATTTAGCGAAGAAGGCTTAAAACATCGATTAAATCGATTTGTTTTGTTAAGACCAAACTGCTTTTTCTTTGTTTTCTTTGCAAACATTTAGGGGCAAAAATGTTAAAAATTGGTAGATATTTCTAGCTTCAAAATAGAAGTGTAATTTTACCTTCATACAATTTCCTAGGCTCTCCCACTATGGCCTTTATTCATCAAATTTATCTATTTGATAGGGCCATTAGTCCCATGCAGACTTACTCATGGAAAATGTTCGTATTTCTAAATAAAAAAAATATCACCAAATGACAATAAAATTAAAACTTAAAAAAATATGTAAACAAAGGAAAAAAGTTGAACATTCATGAAAAAAAACCGTTTGTTTCTAAGTGCTTTTTTTCAACAGCAAGTAATTGTTTACGAGACTTCGAAAAAATTAATCGGTCTTGTACGGCAAGAAGTTTTCTCAACACACGCTCTTAGCTCATTTTTCAACACCTTTCATGCTTCCTAATCTAATCTATGCGTCTATAATTTTCATTACTTTCATTCGTTATTCTTCCTGTTAGAATGTATACTTCACCGAAATGCCATTAATCATTAAATAAAAATCATAAATCAGCGGTGATAAACTGTTAACACAATAAAAATTTTGGAAGCGATTCTTTCAGTCCTAAATTATGGAAAGTAGTGTAAATTTTGTATAGATTTCTATACAAAATTTACACTACTTTCCATAATTTAGGACTGGTGGATGAGCTTACGTGAAAGTAGAAGTTCCGCTGAAACAAATGGTGTTAAAAAACTTGAGGCTCGTTGAGCGACCTTCTTAGAATTAACCAAATGAGCTGAATTTTGGGATGAACTTTCTGGCAAACCAAGGAATGATTTCAGCCCCCTAAATTTGGATTTCGGAACATAACCCTCTTTTTGGTGCACCCAAATGTCTAAGTAAACTTATACGCAAAATTGTAAATAAAATCAACTTATTTCATTCTTAATCTTTTTTATTAAATTTTTTAGTTTACTTATCGCTAGCTAGTCTCTAAATTCAGAACAATTGCCGCTATTTAAGCGCATTGTTCCACTCTCCCCTAGAAGACCCTTGGGCTTGGGCACAGCGTTAACGAGTATTGCTGGAAGTAAAACAGAGCTCCCATTTTAATAAAAATTAACTTTACATCAATCATGGAAAGCTTCCAATTTTTTTTTTTGCTTCTTTTCAGATAACTATACACAAATGCACAAAATGACGAACGGGTTTGTCTCTTTTCGCTGGAATTCAATTGGCCTATTATGAACATTTTATGGTAGGTGAGGCAATGTAATAAATAGCTCTGGCTTGGTTTCTCCAGTTCCCCTCTAGAAGTTGAACGGTTTACTCGGACGATCGTAGTGGTAACCATTTTCGTCGAGCGTATGAGATGGCTTCACTTCACAGTTCGGTCCCTGGCCTCCGTTGGTGCAACAGTAGGGCGGAACTCCACCCGCTGGACAACTGGGAGACGGGGGTCGGGTCACCGGAGGCAGTGTTGGTCGTGGAGGTTGAGTTGGAACCAGGCAGTTGGGACCTTGACCCCCGTTGGTACAGCAGTAAGGTGGGATTCCTCCGAATGGACATTGCTGGGGAGTTGTGGGACTTGGAGGTGGTCTAGTGGGGACTATGCAGTTGGGACCCTGGCCGCCATTTGTGCAGCAGAAAGGTGGTATTCCTCCATAGGGGCATGATGCAGGAGTTGTTGGGCGTGGAGGAGGCTGTGTTGGCACAACGCAGTTGGGACCTTGTCCTCCATTGGTGCAGCAGAATGGAGGGATTCCTCCGTTGGGACATCCAGCTGGAGTAGTTGGTCCTGGAGTTGGACGCGTCGGAACAACGCAGTTAGGGCCTTGACCTCCATTAGTACAGCAATATGGTGGAATACCTCCATAAGGACATGGAGCGGGCGTTGTAGGTCTTGGAGGTGGACGCGTCGGCACAACGCAGTTAGGTCCTTGTCCACCGTTTGTGCAACAGTAAGGGGGTATTCCACCGTTTGGACATCCTGAGGGAGATGTTGGTCCTGGAGTTGGGCGGGTTGGTACTACACAGTTGGGGCCTTGACCTCCATTGGTACAGCAGAATGGAGGAATTCCTCCATTTGGACATCCAGCGGGCGTCGTTGGTCCAGGTGTTGGTCGAGTAGGCACCACACAGTTGGGACCTTGACCTCCGTTGGTGCAGCAATATGGTGGGATGCCTCCGAACGGACATGGAGCAGGAGTTGTTGGTCTCGGAGGCGGCCTTGTGGACACAACGCAATTGGGTCCTTGTCCACCATTTGTACAGCAGTAAGGAGGAACTCCACCATTGGGACATCCAGCGGGAGTGGTTGGTCCCGGAGTCGGTCGAGTTGGAACTACGCAGTTTGGTCCCTGCCCTCCGTTAGTACAGCAGTAAGGTGGTATTCCACCGAAGGGGCATGGAGCCGGCGTTGTTGGTCTCGGTGGAGGTCTTGTGGGTACGACGCAATTTGGCCCTTGACCTCCGTTAGTGCAACAGTACGGGGGTACTCCACCGCTCGGACATCCAGTAGGCGTGGTTGGTCCAGGTGTAGGTGAAGTGCAACTGGGACCTGCAAATATGTCGTCAATAATTGATCAAAATTATCTAATTGTTAACTTACCGTAACCGCCATTGGAGCAAGGTGGCAGATACTCGTTGTCAGATGTGGGACGTGATGGAATTGTTGGTCGTGTTGGCCCTGGAGTTGGACGAGTTGGAACTACACAGTTTGGACCTTGTCCTCCATTTGTGCAACAATAAGGCGGAACACCTCCAAACGGACAAGTTGCTGGCGTTGTAGGTCCTGGAGTTGGTCGTGTTGGTATCACACAATTGGGACCTTGACCTCCATTCGTGCAACAATATGGTGGGACTCCACCATATGGACAAGGTGCAGGTATTGTGGGTCCGGGAGTTGGTCGAGTGGGAACAACACAGTTTGGACCCTGACCTCCGTTTGTACAGCAGTATGGAGGAATACCTCCGAATGGACAAGGAGCAGGAGTTGTTGGCCCAGGAGTTGGCCGTGTTGGAACTATGCAGCTAGGTCCTTGACCTCCATTGGTGCAACAGTATGGAGGAACTCCACCATTGGGACATCCCGCGGGTTGAGTTGGTCGAGGTGGTGGAAGAGTAGGTCTTGTGGGAACAACACAGTTTGGACCTTGTCCGCCATTAGTACAACAGTAAGGTGGAACCCCGCCGTAAGGACAGGGAGCAGGTGTTGTTGGTCCTGGAGTTGGACGGGTAGGAACTACACAATTTGGACCCTGACCTCCATTCGTGCAACAGTATGGTGGAATACCGCCGAACGGACAAGGTGCAGGAGTTGTTGGTCCAGGAGTTGGCCGTGTGGGAACTACACAGTTTGGACCCTGACCTCCGTTTGTACAACAGTATGGAGGAACTCCACCATTGGGACATCCCGCGGGTTGAGTTGGTCGAGGTGGTGGAAGAGTAGGTCTTGTGGGAACAACACAGTTTGGACCTTGTCCACCATTAGTACAACAATACGGTGGGACTCCTCCATATGGACAAGGTGCTGGAGTCGTTGGTCTTGGTGGTGGTAGAGTAGGTCTTGTAGGGACTACGCAATTCGGTCCTTGCCCTCCGTTTGTACAGCAGTATGGGGGAACTCCACCGTTCGGACATCCTGAGGGAGTTGTTGGTCCTGGAGTTGGTCTTGTAGGAACTACGCAGTTAGGGCCTGATCCTCCATTAGTACAGCAGTATGGAGGGACACCTCCATACGGGCAAGGTGCTGGAGTTGTTGGTCCTGGCGTTGGCCTCGTGGGAACTACACAATTCGGTCCTTGACCACCGTTTGTGCAACAGTAAGGAGGAACACCGCCGTATGGACAGGTAGGAGTAGTAGGGCGTGGTGGCAGTGTTGGTTTGATTGAGACAACACATTCTGGTCCTTGTCCACCATTTGTGCAGCAATATGGAGGAACTCCTCCATTAACACAGCCTGATGGAGTCGTTGGAGGTCTTGTTGGGGGACGTGTTGGTCCTGGTTGAGTTGTGCAAGTTGGGCCTGAAATTGTTTGAATGCATTAAATTGACAGGGTTTCAAATTTCGATATTCCTTCCTTACCAACTCCACCGTTAGGGCAGGGAGGCAGATATTCGTTGTTTTGAGTTGGTTTTGTTGGCGGTCGAGTGGGTACAACGCAGTTGGGTCCAGATCCACCATTGGTACAACAGTACGGTGGGACTCCACCATTAGGACAACCCGAGGGTTGTGTGGGAGGTCGAGTAGGTGGTCGAGTAGGAGTGACACAATCCGGTCCCTGACCCCCATTGGTGCAACAGTACGGTGGTTCACCTCCGTTCTGACAGAACGACGGTGTACCGCTTGGTCTTTCGGTAGGTCTTGTTGGGGCAGGAGTAGGTCTCGTCGGAACAACACAATTGGGACCCTGTCCTCCGTTGGTACAGCAGTAAGGAGGAACTCCGCCATATGGACAACCTGTTGGGCTAGTGGGTGGCCTCGTTGGGGGTCTGAATTCGGTAAACTATTAGTAGGAAGAAATTTTACTAAGAAAACGGATAACTAACCTGGTTGGTGGCGGCGTTATAGGAAGAACGCAATCCGGTCCTTGGCCACCATTCGTGCACGGTGGAAGATATTCGTTGTCGCCAGTAGTAGGACGAGGTGGTGGCGGTCGGGTTGGTGGGGGAACTGGTGGCACCGGTACGTAGCAATTGGGTCCGGATCCTCCATTTGTGCAGCAATACGGCGGCACACCTAAGGAAGAAAATTCAAAAAAAAAATAGTAATAAAATTATTCCTGTATAAGCAATTTTTTCAAGATAGTCTACCTCCGTTAGGGCAAGGTCTGGGCGTCGTGGGAGTCGGTGGTCGTGGTGTTGGTCGTGTTGGCACCACACAGTTGGGGCCTTGACCTCCATTTGTGCAACAGTACGGTGGAACGCCTCCGAAAGGACAGGGCGCAGGAGTAGTTGGTCCGGGTGTTGGTCGTGTTGCCACAACGCAGTTGGGGCCTTGACCTCCATTTGTACAGCAGTATGGAGGAATACCACCGAA
The DNA here is from genome assembly GCF_029784155.1 of Uranotaenia lowii. NCBI lineage: Eukaryota > Metazoa > Arthropoda > Insecta > Diptera > Culicidae > Uranotaenia > Uranotaenia lowii. The sequence goes on from NC_073693.1 coordinate 141,731,221, forward strand.
AGGACAAGGCTTAGGTGTTGTTGGACCAGGAGTAGGACGTGTTGGAACCACGCAATTAGGGCCTTGACCTCCATTTGTGCAACAGTACGGTGGAACGCCTCCGAATGGACATGGAGCCGGAGTAGTAGGACCAGGAGTTGGGCGGGTTGGTACAACACAATTCGGTCCCTGACCTCCGTTGGTACAACAGTATGGTGGAATTCCTCCGAATGGGCATGGCGCTGGGGTTGTTGGTCCAGGAGTTGGTCTAGTTGGAACTACACAATTGGGGCCTTGACCGCCATTTGTACAGCAATATGGTGGAATTCCGCCGTATGGGCATGTAGGAGTGGTTGGACCTGGGGTTGGACGTGTTGGAACCACACAGTTGGGTCCTTGACCACCGTTTGTGCAACAGTATGGGGGGATTCCACCGAATGGGCATGGGGCAGGAGTTGTTGGTCCTGGAGTTGGTCGTGTTGGAACTACGCAATTGGGACCCTGACCTCCGTTAGTACAGCAATATGGAGGGATTCCACCGTTTGGACATCCTACTGGAATAGTTGGTCCTGGAGTTGGACGTGTTGGAACTACACAGTTTGGACCTTGGCCTCCATTTGTACAACAATACGGAGGAACACCGCCATATGGACATGTGGCAGGCGTTGTTGGTCCGGGAGTAGGGCGTGTTGGGACTATGCAGTTAGGACCCTGACCTCCGTTAGTGCAGCAGTACGGAGGAATGCCTCCGAACGGACAAGGAGCTGGAGTAGTGGGTCCTGGAGTCGGTCGTGTTGGAACAACGCAGTTGGGACCTTGACCCCCATTGGTACAGCAGTACGGAGGAACTCCACCATTAGGACATCCGGGTGGTGGAGTTGGTCGAGTTGGTACTACACAATTGGGACCTTGACCTCCGTTCGTACAACAATACGGTGGGACTCCACCATATGGACAAGGCGCAGGTGTTGTAGGTCCCGGAGTCGGTCGAGTTGGAACAACACAGTTGGGCCCCTGGCCTCCATTGGTACAGCAGTACGGAGGAATGCCTCCGAATGGACAAGGTCTCGGTGTGCTGGGCTGAACTGGCTTTTCCGGCGACGGGAAAGGAATGTTTGGTTTGGGATAGTCATACCCATCCGGACCTATCCGCGTTGTTATTTCCGCATAGCCGGAGGTTGCTAGCGCTAGAACTAGCACTAGCAGCCGCTGGAATAGAAGAAAACAAAATTTTATGATGACAAACCTCTGAGTAGAAAAAAAAATACAAAAAAAACATTTTTTTAAACTATTGGCAGAGTCAATCGATTCTTTTTGCAGTTCAATAGTAACTCAAAGGAACCGAACAAACTTTATAAATTTACGTTATAATTTTTGTTGCCAAAACCTAGGAAAAGCTCTAGAATTACTTTTGACATTAGGGCTTTTATTATTATTAGTTTACGTTATGGAACATTGAATGTCTAAATTCGTACAATTCCGTAGATTGCGACCAAACAATTGAAGACACTCGTCCGTGACTCTTATTCCATTAATCAAAAAAGTACACGAAACTGCCGACTTTATTGACTATCGAACTTATGACTTATTCACTTCATCTGCAAACGCGATTATTGTAAAGCAGTTCACATCTTATTACTTAACTTTTGTTGTTTAGCCTAGCTGGACTCCTTATTTGGACTGCAAACTTCACAGCAAGTGGTGGTAATAAGATTGATGCCTATTGTCGTTTGTCTAATTTGCTTTCAATGGAAAACTATCGAAAATGACATCACTATATAGTTAGTATGTAAATTACCGACTGTCATCCTGTTAAATGATAGACCCATCATCCGTTCGCGCCTTCCTAATGGCCACTGCTGGCAGGGTGCAATACATCCGATTGGCGATGCAACACACCCCACACCCAATCTGGTTTGTTAAATTCAGTGAATCGACAACAAACGATGACGATATGTATTAGACAAATTTGAATCATCTACCTGCTACCCCCCATAACGTCATTCAGGCGCTCCGCAAATCGGAGTCTACGTTTGAACTTGGAACTTGGCGACCTTGACAGTGGTCTTCGTCCAAGATCGTGCTCCTCGTCTCAAACTCATCCACTCCTTTCACGAGGGGAGGATGGACATGATGAAATGCGCGAAATTGCCTTATCTAAATGCTAATTTGACGACTGACCCATGGCTGCCTCAACAGGTGGCTGGGGACTACTGTTATGTTCGATTCATCTCTATGGGACATAAAATTTATTGGCAAATATTTAGTTTTAATTAAGTTGTGAAATTTGATAGAGGACATTAACTAATTTGACAAGGCAAAATTGGTCAATTTGGTGAAATGGGTATTTGTCGACATTCTTCTGTATGTATGTATGTTGGTTATCCACCATGGGTGCACGGATTCACCGCAGTTTCTGCCTAAGTATGTGCTCACATGCATTCTTTAGATTATTAAGTTCGACAAATCTCCAATGCACCGCGTTCATCATACCCGGACCTCATGGCTTCGTGTGAACTGTTATGGAGTGAGTGTATTGTGTTGATGTATGTTTATTTTGGAAGAACGAGTCAATCAGGTGGGCTAGTTTACTTACAGGTATTCCGGCATCCGTGTATATACCTGGCCAGCTGGCAACTGATTGAACATTCTTATTATATAGTCAGTTATATGAGGAAACACATCTTACCTGTCGGCAACTCATGGGATTCGAACCCAAAAGTTTTCTTGCCGATACCGGGAATCGAACCCAGTACGCCTGGCATACCAAAACCAGACTCGCGCCAGCCTATCCACTAGACCACATCGGCGCTCTGGGTATTTGTCGACATTCTTCTACTCGAAAATATATTTTTATCGACAATTTCAATTTTTTTTTTCATATTTGCAGTTTAAAATTTAGCATGCAGGGTAAAAGTTGAAGGCTAAAAACCTGATATTAATGAACATTAATCAGCGACAACAACATGTTTTGAAATTAAAACAAATCAGTTCCACCAAGGTGGTAAACACAAAAAATTACACAAAATACAAGTATTTGATTTCGACTTTTTCAACCCTAAGTCCGCGAAATATCGGCAAGTTTTAGCAAAAGCGAGGAGTTTTCCAATGACAATCAAAAAGAAAAACATTCGAATTGTTATTCATTTATCGAGACTTATCAGCAGATTTGAAGCCTTTTTAAGGCATCCATAAACGTTCATTTTTATTCTAAAACTTGCTCAAAATATTCGTTGTTGATTGATTGTGTTTATCATGGATGACAAAACTCCTCAGATCGGCTTGCCCAGTGAGAGTGCAATTTTTTTCGTCTGCTCACCCCAAGTTTACATCAAAAACCATGTGTAAAATTTGTTAACCACTTTGGTTATATTAATGACTTATGCAAATTTACATTAAAGTCAATGATCATCATGTCCGTTGTTTAATTTTTAATATGTTTCTAATGAGAATAAATAAGAACGTATCCGTACATAAAGGGTGATACGGTCAAAATTTGGTCAAGGGAAAACGCGTGTAAATCGGTGAAATCGTTTATTTAAAAAATCAAATTAAGTTTCTTTTGCCAGTACAATTAGTATAAAATTCAGGAAAAATATTCAGTTGGGCTTCCGCTTTTACAAATCCGAATTGCTGGGCCTTACGCTTAACCCCTGCCATCAGATTTTGTACAGCCACCTTATCCACCTTCTTCGCCACAGAAAGCCAGTTCGCCTTGAACTGCTGCTCGTCCTTAACAGTTTTTTTGGTCTTCTTTAGGTTCCACTTGACAATAGCCCAGTATTTCTGAATTGGGCGGAGCTCTGGCGTGTTGGGAGGGTTCTTTTCCTTGGGAACCACCTGCACGTTGTTGGCGGCGTACCACTCCATGGCCTTTTTACCGAAATGGCAAGATGCCAAATCCGGCCAAAACAGTACGGAAGAACCGTGTTTCTTCAGGAAAGGCAGCAGATATTCAAACACTCTTTCACGTAAATTTCTTGGTTGACAGTCCTGGCCTGGCAGCTATGAAAATGCTGCTTTTCATGCCGCAGGTACAGATGGCTTGCCAAACAGATATTTCTTCGGGAACTTTGACAGTTTCATGTGCTTCAAAATATCTGCTAGCTTTCCCTTTCCTTTTGACGTATAAAACTCCTGTCCCTGGTAGCTCGATTTTTCGCGATGCGCGAGCAAAATTTTGATACGCTGCTCTTCTTTCTTCGACGGCATTTTGACAACTGAAGAGTGAATTCCAAAATCAAAATAGGAGCAACACTCTACACACACACCTTCAAAATGAGGGGCGTTCAGGTATTTTAAATGCAAAATTGGAGAAATACGTCAAGTTGATATTGACCAAATTTTGACCGTATTACCCTTGAATAAAGAATATTTAAATTAAGAATGTTGACAATATTTGATATTCATTAATGTGAAGAGAATAAAAATTCTTTTGATCCCTAGGAATCTAATTTTAATCTAAGTCCAGGCAGCAGCATAATCATATCCACCATAAATTATCTGGCAAAGAAAAATATTTACAGGCTGACATAAAAGTCCGGTCACACAGGAAAATTAAAATATTTCAAAGAATAAGAAGAAAATCTGAATCTGGCTTTCATAGCTTTATTCAGTAACTCATAAAGATACTTCACAGACAATATCTCGGAATTACACCACCTTTCTCCAATCGAACCAGCTTCAGACGTCTCGGAAAGTCGTCGCAAGCGGCGCGCACGTGCTCCATCGGCATCTCGTCCCAGAATTTCGTGATAACTCGCTTGAATTGCTCTAAATTTGTTATTTTTTAGTCGTTCACGTATCACCACATGAAATAATCCATTGGATTCAGATCCGGAGACGACGGAGGCCGTTCATTCTTCGAAATGAAATCGGTCAAGTTTTCCTCACACTACGCCTGAACAACCTTTGCGGTGTGGGATGGGAGCCATCTTGCTGGAAGCAAGACTGACGTCTTTTTTTGGAACCGGAAACATTCAGCTTGTCCATAGAAGCTTGCTGGAGGCTCACACTCCAAACTCGATCATTTTGGCGATTGACTGTTTGCTCCAAAACGAACAGCTTTTTGTCCGAAAAAAATATCCCGTCATCAGCGCGCCAACTGAGCAGCGATAACAGCTGTTCTTAACTCTGCAATGGCTCACAACTCAATGTAAACAAACTGCACAGAAACAAAAATCTGCCACTTTGGGCAGCAAAGTTAGCCCTTTCATTTGACATATAGATGGCACCAGAGAGATGCAAAGTGTAGGCTACAGGCGACCCCAAAAAAGTGTGACCAGACTTTTTTTGTCGCCCTGTAAAATATAATTTTCCAATGAAAACATTCGTCCAAAGTTCTACTATAGAAATTGCATCTTAAGGTTCATGTCTGAAATATTGTACCTTTCGAAACTTTCGATCCTATCGATAGAACTTTCCAAAAACTTCAGACTTTATAACTTTATATTTCAACAATCGCTCTGCAACATTTCAATAAAAAGTGTAGCATAGTTTCTAAGATATTTTAAATAATGAAAGTCCAAAAATTTGATTTTCTTAGAAATACTGTTTCTCAAGCCACACAAACATTAGAAAGCTCAAATTTTGTGATATGATAGTGGGATAGTTGATCTAACTTATGCAGAAAAATTGAATAAAAATTATTATCAGAGTAAAAAGCTATGAAAGTTCAAAGTCGAAGTGACTGAGCGCGTGCTTCCAAATGCCCCAACAGTGTCCAACTCTTTTATACATACAATTTAAAAGGTTCAATGAATCCAAGAAATAACATGCTTAGCAACGATCACTTGTATTAAGGAAAAAAAAAATTCTTCATAAACTTAATGAATTAGTTAAACCCAATTGCAATGGCGATATTTTTGAAAATCTGTCGTTTAAAAAATTTTAAGCAAACCATTGCACATTTTGACAAATTTTGCAAACATAGATAACCTTCCTTCTCGGTTAGGGTCTATATGACTGAGGTTTCCAGAATTTTTTCTGCACATATTCGGGCCGGACAAATCCGGGCTATTTTCATTTTAAAACCTGGCAAAATCCGGGCATTTGATTTCAGAATTGTTTACAAAATATCCGGTCTTTATCCGGGCAAATTTTGTCAAAACCAAGGAAATACTCAACATAAATCAAGAAAAAAAAACCTTGAAGAAAAAAAAATAATTTTGTACTAAATATCCGGGGAAACCCGGATATAACCGGGCATTCTATATAATATGGCATATAGTATGACTATTGATCCGATTTTTAAAAACCATTCCATTTTAAAGTTTTTCAATCGGATTGAGATTTTTGTGGTTTTCAAAAACCGACATTTAATTTAGTCTGTCCTTCAAAAATGGGTGATTTGCAACAAAGATAATTCATTTTTCTGAATTGACATTGGAAAACTTTGAATTGATCTAAATTCAGCTAGATTTGGAGCTCATATTGAAACAATAAATGTGCTTGATTTTTACAGAACGCAAGTCATAATTTGAATAGTTCTGTACAAGCTTTTTTTTAGCTATGATTTTATATTTGAAATTTCATTAAAATCAATGATTTATGATAAAAATAAATTTTCTGCTCAATTATCAATAACAATTGAAAGTGATAACTATTGAATAAGATACTTATAAGGTGACTAATTTAAGTATTAAATCTTTGAGTTTTGAAATATTAAGGAACAAATGTAATTTAATAGACTCCCTTCGGGCCCGAGGAAAACCACCTCATGTTCCAGTGAGAGATGTACTAGCTGTGCTAGATTAGGACTACATATTCGAAATCTACCTTTTTCTAAAAGCTATCGATCTTCGTCTATAATTCTTTTTCTTGAAAACACAGGTTTCAGTTGAGGGATAGCGTTATCTTTATTCAGTTTCGTCTGTGAGGTCAGTAGAATACAACTATATTAATTAGCGATAGCTTATTGTCACTTTCCACTTCTTATATTCCCTAACTTTGCTCTGCGACGTAGTTCCACCTCCCCGTGGTGCAGAGTGGAAACGTGTCTACCGACTTGTCACCTGTAGATGTACGGCCAAGAGAACTACACGTCACACTTGGTACAGTCAGCTGCGACGGGCTGCGTGCCGAGGGTGACAAAACGTGGTGTGACTGGGCACCTTGGTACCAGTGCTCAGTTGCAAGAAGGAGGGGTCGTAACGTGTATCGGGTAGTCGCGACCCCGATATGCGGGACGACCAAATGTTCGAGCGAGTGTTGGTCAAATTCGCGCGTCGGGTGGTCCTAGCCCTGATTCGCGGATATGACCGACCCACGATGGACAGAGGGGCCTTGTGCCGTAATATGTGGCGCCTATTGGATGGGCCTCAGGATGGGTCTCGAAGAGTCGAGAATGTGTGCGACTCGAATCACGAGTAGCGGCGAACGGACTGCCAACCCGTGAGTCGTGAATCGTGACAAAGAGTGGACGATGATTGCTGGTGTAGTACGTATAAAAACGAGTATTTGAAGTGGAGCGCATTGCGCGAGTATGGTCTCCCATGTCGGGTATAGCCTTCGTTGCAGGTCTGCATGGGAATTATGGCAAGAGGCTCCAGGTGGATTTTATGGCGTAGAGGTACATAGTATCATGAGTCGTCCAATTGCACCCATGGACCCAGAGTAGCAAACTGGGGGGACGCGGTGGCTCGCCGTGCCTTGGAATGCAATCCGTAAAAAGGATTTACCACCTGGGTGATCAACTAATAAAAAAAAAAAAATATTCCCTAACCGGGAAAGTACTCATTTCTCAATGAGAACTTTGATATCCTTACCCAGAATATCTGACAACACTGTTGTGTTACCACGAACCCAATTTGTTAGTCTCACCTTACCGTGTGATGATGTAAACATAAATACCGCGTTTATCATCATCACCTGTCATCAGCAATCATTGATCTATTGTTCTCGATTGCGAATTGAACATAGCTAGAGGAACCAAAACAAACAATGTTTTGGTTCTGCTCACAGCAGAAATCGGTTGCTGCTGTTTAGGTCGCTGGAAGGAAAACGTAAGTTTCAACACCTCCGCTCAATTCGTAAATTGAGAATGCTGAACTTCTTCGCTGTGCCTCGCCCTCGGTAACGCCTTCGTGAACGCATCAGCTGGCTGATCCTCAGTAGATATGTGTCTCAATAAAAGCTGACCGCTTTTTACGATCTTCGTGATGAATGCATACTTCACGTCCAGATGCTTCATCAACTTCTTGCCACTTTCTTCGCGTTCTCTCTCAAAGCCTTCATTTCGCGAAGACTTTAAGAATCTGCACTCTCGACTGGAATCCGCAGCAAAAACTGGTTGACTGCGCTCGCGACTAACCGTCGCCGAAACCACCTCCTCCGAAGCACCCGAAACATCTTCCAACCGTCGAATAAAAGCTTGCGCATGCTAACCACAGCGCAGCTACCAGGAACGAGAATAATCCTCTGGACTTGCAGCTTCATGGCTTTCGTTCCACTGCTTCAACGCTTCGAGCGCTTCAAAAAGCCGAAGAGCAACGTTCAGGAGCATGTATCCGATCTGGCTCTAATGCGTTGCTGAAGTTGCTGGCAACTAACCATCGCCCAAAATATCACCTCCAAAGCCACAGAAATATTAAACTGCTGGCTTGTATGAGGTCACGCGTGCTGACTGAAGCATAGCCCCATATCTCGACAAACAGCTTCTTCCAAATTCCGATCCAGGCTGGATCTGTAGCTTTCGACGCTGGCTCATTTTGATTGCAGATCCTGAGAATCCTCCTCCCGGCCGTCGGAAATGAACTCACGCTGGTAACCGCAGAGTGGCTCGTGACAACATCAAGAGTAACCCTCTCGGAACCCGACTTGGCAGCCTCGAAATCCAGTGGCACTATCTGGCTGACCCGGAGTATCTCATAGCCTCTGCGCTGACGATCTTCCGCGCCGGTGGTCAGCTGTGATTGGATCAGCTCTTGTATGCTGACCGCAGCGCACAGCCAAAGCACGAGAGTAACCCTCTCGGCTATAAGTTCCACCCAATTGTACTGCGGTGGACCTACCGACCTTCGCGCTGAACCATCCCGGTTGTGGATCCTGGGACTCCTCCCTTGCTAACCGCAACGTGGCTCCCCAGTAAGCGCGTCCTCTCAGAAATCGACAGAGCATGCAAAAAATTGAGAGTTGAGTCACCGAACTTAGAATAAAACGGTTAACTCCGGCGACACTCCAAGAACGCAAATATTTTCATTCGGTTTGTCCTGCCGAGATACCTAGAGGCAACAAATACGAATGCGTGTGCTTTCAATCGTAGCTGTCGACTTCTCAGGCAGGCGAACACGCGTCTCGGAGGGAAACATACAAACACGATTCGGATTGTGTTCGTGTGTTTCTCTGGAGGGCGTGTCTTAGCTTAATTCGTGGCACTCGCCCAAGGCACGCGTATGGTGTGTTCCTCTCTAACGATGTGATGATGCAAAATCGCCAGAGAGATCGTTACGATCCCTCTGGCGATTTGAGTTATCTCTCTGCTGATTCAAATTTACCGGGTCGTGACGACATCGAGAGTAACCCTCTCGATCCGCGAACCTCACCGGACTCGACCTTTGGCGGAACCTCCTGGCTGGCCTGGGACATCTCGCTGGCTGGTCTCTGCTCTGGCGGTCCTCTGGCTGCTGGATGGCTTTCCCTGGTGGTCCTCTTGCTCGTCCGTTGGCTGGTTGTTCCCTCTGAGATGGCTACTTGAGTACTTGCTAACCAGGTTTCAGTGGTGGAATAGAGTTATCTTTATTTATGTTTCGTCTGTGAAGTCAGTAGAATATAACTACACCCATAGAAGAGGTTGCAAAAATCCAATGCCTATTTGGAACATCTCTGTGCCGATAATGCGCTGAAATGTGCACTGTGCCGAAGATGATATGTTTGAAAAACCGTAACTGGCATAAGGACTCGGCTCCCAACTAAAATGATGCATGACCACTACATTCAAGCAAAACAAGAAAAACATTTTATGGGATTTCGTTCCTATTGGATAATTCATCCCAGAAACAAGAAAATAAAAATATAAACCACAGCGCCCGTAGGGAGAATCGAACTCAAATCACCAACCATATGATCTTGCCAGACCGACATCTTAACCAGTGTACTATTTGAGCTTCATGCAGGAAGAGGGATATTTGTCATAGGCATTCTGCCACCGATCAATCACAAAAGAAACGCACGACAGTGGCTTCCCGGCGTTTGGCCTCCTTTCAAGGTATTCATTTGTCTTGTGATGGAAATGGGAAAGGGAACGGGAGTGGAGGAAACGGGAAACCCATTGAATGAGAACTGTGCTTTGCTTACTGCCTGCTATTACATACACACGCTACATATACACAGCTGCTAAAGCCGGGCAGCTTGGCCGGTGCTTGTTTGCCGGTGAATTGAAGGAATATATTCTTGTTGCTTTGCTACATACACACGCACAGCTTAGCCGTGGTTGTTTGAGGGCGAATTGAATTGAAGGAATGTTTTTTTTTTGTTGCTTTTACTGCATACACACGCACAGCTCGGCCGTGGTTGTTTGCCGGTGGATTGAAGGGATTGAATTAGAAGGATGTTTTTGTTGTTGCTTTTGCTACATTCACACGCACAGTGCTTGGTTCGCTGGCTGCCTGGTGTTGGCCGGTATTTATTTCCATCCTTCTTCGTCTTGTGATGCGATAGGGAGGGACGTGAAAGCGTTTTTATTTTGTTTCTTTCAGACATACGCAATTCGGTTAACTTGGGAGATTAATGCCGGTGGGAGCAAATCGAATCAGCACCGATCGCGTTATCTTCTTGTACCAATGATGCTATGAAATTGACTACACGCCATTGGCACAGAGGCTGAATTTTGGGTGTATATTAATTAGCGATAGCTAATTGTCACTTTCCACTTCTTATATTCCCTAACTGAGAAAGTACTCATTTCTCCATGCGAACTTTGATATTCTTACCCAGAATATCTGGTAACACTGTTATGTTACCACAAATCCAATTCGAGTATTCCGCACCTGTCATCAGCAATCATTGATCTATTGTTTTGGTTCTACTGCAATCGGCAGCAATGTGAATCCGCCGAAATCGTAAGTATCAACACTTTTTTATTTTCATATTTCCCTTTCTATCTTCCGTTCTTCTCTCATAATGTGTTAAGTTAAGAGAACAATTGTTAACAAACAAAATCGATTTTGGCTCCTTGAAGCCTAAAGGTATGAGCCGTTTCAAATAAAGAAATTGTAAAAAAAGGATCAAATGTGAGTTTAATCGATATTTACTTTACTTTTTCTATAACACTGAGCTGAACAACTCATAAATTTAAATTTAATTATCAAATGATATTAAACGTAATACCACAGATGAACAGATGTTCAAGCTAAACCTTAAAACTTGTGTAGTCCTTAGGCCCGTTTGGAATCAATTTTATGTTTTTTGGTTGAGCCTGAGATGTCTCCACGGACATCGCAGAAAACTGTCAAAAAAAGTGCAACACGCTACCACTTAAAAGCGTAAAATTTACCCGTTAATGAGAATCTTCACGATTTGTCAAAAATTTGTCATTTTAACGGGTAAATATCACCCCTTATTTCGAAAAGCTTGAGTTCGTTTAAAAAGGGTCGTTTTATAGCTTGTCGAAATTTCGAAAGTGAAGCTATGATTTTTCTGCGGTTCTGGATCGTGACTAGTATTTTATTATTAAATAATGATATATGTTTAAATTGTGTTACAAAAATATATTTTTCCAACAACTGATCGTTCTGGAACCATTGAGTATTGGAATAATAATTCGCAATCTACTCTGTAGCACAAGATGGCTTCTTATCGGCAATTTCCTCAGCGACCAATGGATGATTCGATGGTAATTATGCATGAAACTTTCATGAAGTGGGGCTAAGTTAAGGTTGCCAGAATTTTTTCAACACGTAGCCAGGCCGGGCAAATCCCGGCAATTTTATATCAAAACATGGTAAAATCCGGGCATTCGTTTAAAAAATTGATGAGCAAAAATCCGGGAAATATCCGGGCAAATTTTGTCAAACCCAAAAATTACTCAACAAAAATGAAGAGGAATTGAAAATTTTTTTTTCCATCAACATTTATCGACAGATTTGAAATCAATGGAATTTCAATACATTTGTTCTTTGATTTTAAAAAGGTATTTTCCACAAGTTTTTAGACAATCCCAATACTAGCTTGAATGAGAGTTCAAGCTTGCTACAGGCTACCTAGTTACTATCCGTAACGAATTGAATGCCATCATGTCGTTCCATAGAGCCACCTTGCCTATTACTACATTGTTGTTAATGGACATGATCCAAGCATCTTCGAACGACTCTAACGCAGCAAAAAAAATGATCATAAGCTTTTAAAAGGTCAAAGTCGAGAACCAGAAGATGAGGATATGGGTTCCGATTAGTTCTGAACGAAATGGCTTCCGTTCAGCATTTTACTTATGAATAAGGTTGTTGTAGATTGAAATAGATCTTATGGTCAATCTGAATATCTCAATCCTTCTACTCAGATTTGGATTATGTAAATAATTAATTGTTGATGTAATAAAATTTTAAAGACTTGAATTCAGCTCTAAAAAAATCAATCAGCTCTTTGGATAATTAATCTATAGTCCCAGACGTTGGGATCAAAGTTTTATGATGTACCGTTCGTGAAAATGTCACAGTTTACCCAGAGAAGGACCTTCGAAACCGGTTAATTTATTTCAGCAGCATCCGAGAAGATGCAACAAGTCCTCCAGCTTAGAGGTAAATTAGCATAGATTCCGAAAAACAACCATTCAACCTTCAAAAAAGGCTACACATGCGAAACTACCCAATACAGATCAGCCATCCATCGATGACAGATTGATGATGGTCAAACCAATGAACTTTATTGTCAACACAAGTTACGAGCATTTGAAGCAAACGACGACGCTACTAGACATCGTAAAATGCGTAATTTATGCGCCGGAACGTCAAATTTGAGCCGGTTTTTTGCTAAGCCGTTTATCTTAAACAGAGGCTAGCATCTTAGAAGAAAGCAAAAAGTCGATGACCTCGTCAATCAATCGTAAATTTGAATAATATTTCCTTCGATTGAGGGGAAGATGACTCCCGTGGGGGTCCGTGATGTCTCAATGAAAAAATGTTAGTCATCTAGATTTGTCCTTTAATTTAGATGATATTTTATTCGTAGTTTAAAAACTAGATCTTCTGAGATCACTATAAAAATGCCTTGACCTTAGTTTAAAAAAAAATTACAAATTGAATTGGCCTCCGTCATGGTAGTTTTTTTTTCAAATTCATAAAACAAGTATGTTTAATGCCCCATTCATTGCATACCGAATGCGAACAATTTCAATCGTTTCCAGTGGTGCTTCCGAATGTCTTTATTCAGTGCACTTCCCATTCCGCTTGCGTCTAACTGTTATTGTTTTCCAAACAACCGAAAACATCTCATTTGTATACGTTCTTAGGCTAGGCGCCTAAGAACATAACCACTTTACAGATCATTAACTCGTCCAACCGAAACGATGGCGATCAAACGGCCAAACAATATCAATCCGTTTGGGAGACCTCCTAAAACCACACCCGGGCCAATCCATTGACTTCAAAGTAAAAACAAAAAATGCTCACCCTCCTACATACAGTTGGAGATCTCTAGAGAGACCCCAGGGGCGATTTGACCACAAGATCACGATCACTCCAGTGTGGGTCTGAGCAGGGCAAGCATAAAAACATTCAAAAACAAAACATGTAGACACATGGTCGACGTTTGAACTCATCACCTCTTGGCCTCTCTTTGCCTAAAATGCCTGTCCGACTGGTTGGTTAGTAAACTTTGGCCGAACTTGGTAATCGACAAACCAAACCATGCACGACGACCGGGCTGGTGAACGATTCCGAAATTTTGAATGAGGAGATCCCCAGCATCTTCGGTCGGGTTCTACTCTACCGTCGGTACTTTATCTACTAGGCCTGATCCCGTGCTGCAGACATTTTGATAAATAAACGTACTTGACGCTGTATCTGAGGGTCAATCTTGGAAGAGGAATGACCATGATGATTTAAAAACCCCTTAAATTAAATTAGATAATAATCAAGTAATAAGCAGTTTGCAGTTTTCGGCATCGTTAACTGAAAAATTAGCGCCGCTAATTAAATCGCTAACTCATACAAAGTTAGCGATCGCTAATTAAATACGCTAAATGTGCCAAAAAAGTTATCGCTTTAAGCTTAAAGCGCTAATTGCTAATCGCTAACTGTTTACCAACAAATATCAAATTTTTCTTTAGTCACGCACTTCCCCCTTTCGATTTTTCCAACTCCCCAAGGGGGATTAATGAATTTTCAAGTATTTAATTTAAAATTAGATAAATTGATCGTATTTTCATAAAATTATATGAGCAAACCAAAACTGTCAAAGATAGGAGTTTTAACGAGTCTCTGTGTTCTATAAATTAATACAAACGATTTTCGAACAATTAAAGAAAAAGCAAAAGAACAGAATGTGGAAAATGGGGGCTATATCTCTCTTTTTTTTAATTCAAATTTTGGTTAAAAATTTACTCTATTTATCGGTTTTGTGCAAAGTAGATAGTAAGTAATTTTATTGCAAATAATCTTTTGAGCAATTCCTTTTTTTTTTTTGTTTTGCCATTATTTTACATAATCCTCATTTATAATCTTTAACCTGTTTTCCCCTTTTTCAATTTTGCAGAGCTTTGTCAAACGTGAACATTTATACAATTTCTATTTGAACTTAGTTAAAACGAAGGCTACAATAGTGATTTTATCTAATTCTTATATGACCTGATCTGTAAAATCTCTAAAAAAGTGTATTGTGAAAAGTAAATAGCTCAACCACTTGAAAACAAATGCTGATGAAGAGATGTTGAAAATAGTTTTATATTGTTTAACACCTTTATTATTGTTATCTTCTTCTGTAAAAGTTGCTAAAAAAAAGTGCTTAAAGAGAGAAAAATGACACTAAATACATTTGTTCTCTAATTCTAGTACGCATTTCTCCAATGAATCCAATCAAGCAATCAGAATGATGCACAATGTCACTTTGACTTGATTAATGAAAAAAAGTATATTCTATCACGAAGAATTTGAAAGATTGATACAAATATATGGGAGTTAGCGATCTTCAATTAGCGGAACCAAAAAATAGCGGAACTTTTTAATTCGATAAATCAATCCAAACTTAGCGGCAAAATAAAACCGCTAACAAAAAGTAAGCGGACTAACTAGCGAATAGCGGATTAGCGCTTTTGTGCCGAACACTGGCAGTTTGAATAATAAATGTTTCTATTGAGTACTTGAACACTTGACGTTTCAATTAAGGCATGGAATCCAGAAAAAAAAACTTCAACGCAATGAGAAATTGGAATGGTTATTTCTGTGTTGGGGGAAAGTTCATGTTGCTGGTACGCGCCACTCGTTTTTGGAAGAATCTGAAACTCTCTAACCCTGCAAATATTACCAATTGGTTCTAAATGCTGTGATTGGCCATGGCTAGCAAGTATGAATTTTTCCTTAAAATACCATTATTACGGCCCATGCGCTCGCTATATCGCGCCAATCGGAATATGCTGAAAAAATGCATTAATTTTTCAAATCGACCAATTTTCATTAAAAGTGAACAAAAAGATTTCAACTATTTTTTGAGTGTTAATTCAGAGAAAAAAAATTTACTTTTCATTTTTTTTTTAATTTTGTTTAGTCTATTTTGATTTTCTTTTCTGTCAAATTGTCTGTAATTAAGTAAGTATAATTGTGTTTTGGTCTTCGGCTGCTTTCGGGTATGTTCGGCAGCTAGGCGCGTATTAAATATTCAGCGGCGCGTATTCGCAATACAAATTTGTTCTTGGGCTTTGAATATGGTATTTGAAAGTCAAGTTTTTGAAGCAAATGAATTTGAGTAATAAAAAATCATAAGCATTTGTGAAAAACACTTTTCTTCAACGAGTGCACTCGTTTTAAACACAAAATGTACGTTGAATACATAGCAAATCAGCGATTCGCTTAGGTGGGGCATAAAAGAACATGTTCACCTAATAATAATTAAACAAATATGAAAATTTTGAGATTCTTACCGTGTAAAAGTTAAAATATTAAAGGGAATACCATTAATTCGATTTAAGAGAAGAAAAAAAAATCAAGTTCAATATAAATAGTATTAGCTGATTAACGAATAAATTTAGACAGTTTTTTACGTTTCGGCTTGCTGAATTTTAGCCATCCTTAGAAAAACTGTATTTTAAATAGGAAGGAATAAACTATAGAAAAATCACAAAACAAAAATCAATGAAAGTACAATGATGAAGTTAAGTGACCAAAACCTGAAAGAAATTAAAAAAAGGAAAGGGGAAATTATGTAAAATTTTGTGAACTTCTATTTCAGCTTACTTTTTTTTTAATTTTCGTTTTGAGTTGAACACATCAATCAAGAAGTTCGAAAAATGAACTCCGTTTTTGGGAAAATCTTTAGCCATTAAGTTACTTAAAATAAGAAATTTGATTGCAAAGACAATTCTGTTCTTGAATATTATGTTCTGAAAAACCCACTGTGTCGAAGACTGTACCTTCGTATCTTATTAGGCAAAAAAAACTTGAGCTTTCGAGTAGGGTTATGCCTTCAGGCAATGAAACACAATAAACTCAGCTGACATCACTACTGTTGCCTAGCAAAGTGTTGATAGCAAAATACTCATGTCTGTCATGCAATACCTCGCTAGGCACCAGCAATGATGTCAGTTGTATTTATTGTTTTTCAATGTCAAAAGACATGCCCCTACTCAACAGCTAATAACTTTTTTGTCTAACAAGATACGAAGTAACGCCGCCGCCCGTGACATATATGAGCCTTCAAGTCTTCTAAGCCAACGGTCATGAGATCGAATCTCGGTCACGGCATACATAGGACATTTTCTGTTGGTTGGTGGTGTTAGCATTTGTAAGATGCCAGCCATCAAATCCTCGAAGGATGTACGACATAGTGCAGGCGCGGTCCTATGTGGGGGGTGATCGGGGTGATCACCCCCCCCAAGCGGAAAAAAAACCGTTACAAAATACCCGTAAACGCTCGAATTTCTTTAAAAACTTTGAACTTCCCCTAGTAGATGTGCTTTTGAATTTTCAAAAATTTTCCACTCCGTGGGGGTGTTTAATAATCGAAAAAGTTTACTTTTAACTTAAAGGCTCAAAATTGAAGAAAAGTCGGTTTACCAAACTTAAGCAGCTGTTACTTGCAGTTTTCTGAACCGAATTTTTCCAATCAACTTCTGTTGAATTACTTAAAGTGTTGACTTTGAACTTGCTAACCTTTTATCTATTTAATATTTTAGTAAGGTAATTGTCACTAATATCCCTCGTGAGCAAATTGTGATAAATTATGTATTTGTTTCAAAATGAGCAAATTGTGATAATTTTTGTATTTGTTTCAAAATCTGAGCTTCTTTATTCTTCTTTATGTTTTGAATTTTAATGGATTGACAAATTTGAAACAGTTAAATAGGGGGTGAATATTGTTAATTTTCAGAAATCTTATTGCCTTATTAGTAAGAAATTTCAATTGAAGTCACATCCTCCATTATTGGAGTGATCAGTTTTCCAGTAGACACTTTAGAAACGTGTGACTTGAATTGACAGTCTTTGGTACCTTCTAATCTTTCTGTTTGACACCAATATTTCACAAAAAAAAATCAATCGTAATATACGACATATTAAGGCCTCATGAAATCCATTGTTAAGGAAGATTCAGCAACGGAAAGTTGCTCACTATGATTTTTCTTTGTAATTCTAAATATCTTAAAAACCGAAGGAATCGGGACAAAATATTATAATAAAACTCTACTTCAATATAAATAGCTAAGACGAATCTGAAATTCAATTATAAATTTCTTTTGTTTAGTGTTGGTTTATTGACAATTTTAAATCTTCACAAAGTGATGTCTAAATCATTCCCAAATCCAATGCAGTACTATTCCCACTTGCGTTTACAAGGAATTCTTAATTAGATTGCAAAATAATAATTGAGTTTTTGAATCACAGTAAAGATTCTCTTGCACGAATTCGTCTTCCCCTCGATTTTACATCATTCAAATATGAATTATGAAACTTCAAAATAACCTATATTAAGAAATTAAAAAAAAAAAAGATCATATTTAGTTTAATTTGCTTTAAAATCTATCACATCAAGCATTCATATAATGGATAACCGTAAAAAAAATGCAACTATTTACTACCAAACAGAAATTGAAAATGAAAATTTTAAATTTTAATAGTTAAAGTTTAAGATTTAAAAACTTTTTAAAGATTTCTAAATTCAAGTTAATGCGTTAATGCGTTAAACACTACAGATTCCAGAGCAACATTAAATCAAAAGAAGAAACTTGGGCAGTGTTTGAAATTTTTGCGTTTCCTATGAGTTTTTAGAGCCAAAAAGAAATGAAAACTATTTATAAAAGCTGTTTCAATATGAAGGAATTGGTGTTTTGAGAAAGAGATTCAAATTCATCTTCAAAACTCAAAATCTGCATTCACAATTAAAACACAAGGAAACAAAATTCACATTTTCCGAAGTGCATGGAATTTGAAAACTGTCTTTGACTTATTTAAGGGTACTGAATGCAATCTTGTATTTTTCCTATCTGCTCTGTTTTTCGATTAAACTTTTGAAAATACAAGATTATAATTTATTGAAAAAATTTGTGCACTTTCTAGCAAAAGTGTACAGTATCAAAAAGATTTAAAAAAACGTTCTAACTTCATTATCAATTTTTCTGAAGACTGTGAGTAATTTACCGTGACTTCTGGACGACAAAATTATAGAATTTAAAAAAAAAATTAAATATATTTGTTTCAAATCGTTGTTTTTTAGGAACAAAATCTGTATCGTTTTTTTGGGAATTAACCATTTATTAACATTCTTCCCTTAAATCTTCATCGAGTAATGAATAAAAAATCGTGTTAAGGACGCAAAATTTTTCCAAAATCAGTTTTCCAATGTTTTATTTTTTCCCTTGTGGATTAAAACTTTTCCTTTATCAGTCGGCAACGCGGCAATCCATCAAGCTAACATTCGAAAGACCAGAATTTCGAACGAGGATTGTGTTTCCAAATTGAAAATAATACTACGAAATTTTTAAATCACTATTCATTAAATTACTCCAATGAAAAATTTAATAACCGTTAATCAGTTTGTAGTTCATAGCAATAGTTAACTAAAACTTATCTCAAAACTATACTTTTTGTTTGGTCTAGCACTAAAAAATATTCAAAAGCTCATCAACGTGTGTATAATTTGCATTTGTAAAATGACATTTATAACAAGAAATTTTTTAAAGATCTTTGAAAGTGACAATTTCAAACTACCAGATAAACAAATTATGACAGTTTTCTTTTAATTAACTTTTTTTTTTGCTGTGAATATTAAAGATTTTCGGGTTGTTCTATAAATATTGAAAAAGTTGGTTAAAAGATATCATTAATCATTATTCATCTCTCATTTCATATTTTTTGAAATGCATCTGATTTCGTTCAGTGCAAACTGTACTCATTTGAAAGTGGGAACCCTAACACCCCCTACCCTCGCCACCCTCCCCATTTTTTCGCTTTTTCAAAATGATCGTTTTTTCACCAGATATTACGTTCCTTCATATTGACTGATTTTTGAAAATTTGGAAAATCACCCCCCCCAAGAGCCAACTCTAGGACCGCCCCTGACATAGTGTTATGTTGATAGATTCTCTTCGAGGAAATATCAAGTTTCATATTTAGAGATCCAATATGTTTGTTGGGTTTTTGTTTTTTAAAGAACGGTCTTGAGCAGAGTTGTTCTGCCGATTATGTTGATTTTTCAGAACAAAATATTCAATTTACCCATAAAAACCAAAAAATTAAAATTTAATCATGTGAACGTTACCAAATCGAAGCTTTCTAGACCCCAGGGTTTGAGAGTCAGTTTATGACACGTTCTTTTTGGAAAAAAGGAGCATTTTTTTAGTTAGTTAGGTATGTGGTTTCATTCATTTCAGGAGTATAATCGATTAAAAACTGTCGAAATGTTAGCGAACTAGTTTTTTACAAACGGGAGAAAATGTGCTGATGTAAGAAATATTATGCGGAATTTTTTTCTCGGTCAAGGCGTGCTTAGTGAGCTACTATATTTCGTTAAAAAAAACTCCATAAGAACAAGTCCACTCGTAGCACATTTTGAATATACTACCACACGCTCAATTTTTTTTAAAACCATTTCCGAGTTTTTTTTAACTGTTTTATGGTTTTTTACCGAGAACTTCGATTATTATTTTTCAACCGTAATGAACTGTTGAATTTCAACCATTTTTTTAATTTCTGGCGGAAAACCAAAAAAATTGTTGAAAATCAGAGCATTTTACTTTAGTGAGTGGTCCGCCATTGTTTTCGCAGCATCAACTCAACACAAATGGCTAAGAAAATTCATCTGCCAAGGAAATATCTCCCGGACAAGGAAGATCTGGAATCTGGATTTCCTAGTTTCGAAGAAATCGTGTCCAAGGCTTAAGAGGTGAGTTTTGTTTTTATATCACTACTGCGCAATTGAACAAAATTTGACTGAAAAAAAAAACGGATTGAAGCAATTGTTTGTTGATTTG
This sequence comes from Uranotaenia lowii, assembly GCF_029784155.1. Classification (NCBI taxonomy): domain Eukaryota; kingdom Metazoa; phylum Arthropoda; class Insecta; order Diptera; family Culicidae; genus Uranotaenia; species Uranotaenia lowii. Next base: position 141,751,808 of record NC_073693.1, read on the forward strand.
GGAGCAATTATTTCATGTTTTTTTTTCACGTTTCTATCTTTATAGGTTCTTCGATAAAGACATCAAGTATTGAATCTATATTCCGGAACAGGCGCAACGAGCTAATGCATAGTTTCCCGATTTCCAGTTAGGCTCTCTTAAGTCTTCCTGATAGTGACGTTCTGGAGCATTGCGTATGTCTGGGAAACAGGATGTACCATTGAATGTTAACCATTAGAATGTTAACCAACGGAGGTCCTGAACGGGGTCTTATCGCGACCCGGATGCCGGATGCCAAAAATCAGCGAAAAAAACTGCTAAGAATAGTTTTTGCTGCAAGATTTTGTTGTTTTCATAAAAAAAATAAATAAATATCATGAAATTGGAAATAATGTTCCCCTTTTATGGTGACAGTTCGCACGTCCTGTTCACAAAATTTTACGCACGAGAAATGGGGTGCGGCTAAAATTTTCGTGTAGCTGCACGGTCAAGAAATTTAACTCAAAACTCAGTTTGAGGATAGCCAAAACCCCATTCCCGTTTTGTGAACTAAATTAAGCGCATTTTTTGGTTTCTAGAATGTTATCTCTCCAGGGATGAACAGAAAGTTGAAAATTCTTAAAATTTCGAAAAGATGGTTTTTTTATCAAGATGTTGCAACATGTTTTTAAACCCTTTTTTCAACTCATTTCTTCTGGACCAACCCACTTTGCATTTAACATTCCGGGTTAGCGCTTCTGGTTGAAACAAAAAGTCCCATCGAATGTACAAATGTGGAACCTTCTAAAGAATTCGAATGTGCCGAATCGATTGTCCGGAAGTTTCTGGTGTTATTTCGACCGGAAGCTTTAAATAATTGCACATAGTTGTACGACTACACTATTCAGGAACAGAAGAATCTAATATAGGAAAATTCTCCTGTAAACATACTTTTTTCTTAGCTATTCTAAAATTTTACGATATGACATTAAATTAATTTATTTCAATATTTCTTTTTTAACAAACAAAATGATTGATTTTTCATTATTTTATACTAATAAAATCTTATTTCTTAACTACTAATTTCCTTTTTTATTTTTTTAACCTAAAATTGAGCTGAAAACTATTGCTTAAACCAGGCATGTCAAACTCGTTTAATTGTGCGGGCCGCATTAGAAATTTTCTATGACGTAGAGGGCCGCAGCCAAAATCATTTAGAAAACATAACATATTAGTTTCGCGAAGATTAGATACAATTAAATGGAATATGGTTATAAGTAGACTTGGAATGAAATTTTGCGTTAAATTTTTATGAAAGCTTTTAATGTTTAACATTCTTAAATTATAATGCATAAGGGCTAAGTGGGGTAATTATGAACAAACGCCGTAAGCGCCGTTAGGGTCATAGTAGGGACTCAAAACTGATCAAATGTGATAGTCTGTCATTCTATTGATAAGTTACAGTTACAACTTGCAAACCTAACTGTATAAATTTTGTAGTTAGAATTATTAAAATAAAATAATGTCTCTGAGAAACAAAAATCGTTTTCAGACGTGTCTTATAATATAAATTGACTCCCTCGTCAATGTGAATGGAGATGAAATGTTGTTTTTGAAAGTTTTACGTTTGGTAATTGATGCTCCATGTGGTGTTATATGATTTTATGATGAAAAAAATTTCCACCCACGCACAAAGAAGTGTTCATATTTACCCCATGCTTTTCAAGATGCGGGGTAATTATGAACACGTGTTTTCTCTGCATTGGTGTGTGATTGAAATTTACTTTTTATCTTCGAAATCACGATAACCATCCAAACCTTCAAGATAAGCCTAAAATATTACTTCATATTTTTTTAGAATTGTGGATCTGTGATTATTTGAAAAGATGCCTTCCAGCTATGTAAAACTGAAAATAGCCAATAACTTTTTAACAGTAATGATTAAGATGATTAAGATTTTTATCGCCGATATAATTATTGATTATATTATTTTAATGGCATTGCGGCGAGATGAACTTCTAAGGTAGAAATGTTTAAGTCATTAGGAAGAATATAGCTGGATAGATGAAGCGAGTGCGCTTCGTAGAGGAAGTGAAAAGGTGGTGAAGAATGTAAGCGGAGGGCAATTTGTGTAGAAAGCTCAAAACTGATCGGGTAAACTTTTGCTAGGCTCACTGACTGACTATGTAGAGGAGGCGAAGCAATCGCAGATCCTCTTCACAGTCAGCCTAGAGTGGCTTAGGTGTATTCTATACACACCTAAGCGAGCAAAAGAATACCCGACAGCCGCTTACAAGAGCAATCTGAAATGCGTGCAGAATCTAGCGCACGCATTTCAATAATTATATCGGCGATAAAAATCTTAATCATAGATTTCATTGGCAAAAAAGGGGGGTGGGAAATGGGGTTAATAAAAATGTCTTGCGACACTTCCAGAAAGTAAGGCACGCTAGGTAGATAAGATGCGAAAAACAAAAGTAGCAAACTACCTAAGCGAGAGCCCGAAAAATCATACATCGCTAGATTCTGCACGCATTTCAGATTGCTCTTGTAAGCGGCTGTCGGGTATTCTTTTGCTCGCTTAGGTGTGTATAGAATACACCTAAGCCACTCTAGGCTGACTGTGAAGAGGATCTGCGATTGCTTCGCCTCCTCTACATAGTCAGTCAGTGAGCCTAGCAAAAGTTTACCCGATCAGTTTTGAGCTTTCTACACAAATTGCCCTCCGCTTACATTCTTCACCACCTTTTCACTTCCTCTACGAAGCGCACTCGCTTCATCTATCCAGCTATATTCTTCCTAATGACTTAAACATTTCTACCTTAGAAGTTCATTTCGCCGCAATGCCATTAAAATAATATAATCAATTTTTAACAGTAAATTTAAAAAATCAACAAATCTCAGTACAATGCTACAGGAATAAAGGATACAAAGCAATAGGAATAAAGCCAATATCAAAAGTCATCACATACCAAGAATCGTTACAGTGTTCATAATTACTCATAGACAAGGGGGTAATTATGAACAAGCGTTTTACGCCCACAAGCTGCAACTTAAAAATTAGAAAAAAAATCTTAAAACAAAGAAGGGAACCAGCCATTCATTTTTGGTTACTTTTCAGAATTCCAAAATTAAAGAGCTGCTTGTTTGTGCTGATAGTATGAAAAACTGAGTTACTTTGTTCATAATTACCCCACCTAGCCCTATATCTATTGTCAGGTTGAAGTTTATTTGTCACTGACACTTTCATTATTAATGATAAATTTTTATCAGATAATCTCGAACGATGAGGTGTTTTTGTAGCTTTCATTTTGAAAAAAAAAAAACTGTTCACATAGATAGCTACTTGCAAACATAGCAAGAATTCTGGCAACAAATTTACGTAACTCAACGTAGCGTTCAAGCAAATAACTGTAAAATTTTAGTACAGCCACTTCAATGTATTTCGCTTTAAATAAAGAATCGCACTGCAGCTCTATGAACTCTAGTTGCAAATTATCTGCAGCGTTTTTAGGAGCAAACGAAAATAGAGATACAAACAACGAAAATTCTTGCTCGTATGAATTAAAGTTACGAAAGCGGCTTTTGAATTCATCTAGTAACGATTCTAGGTGAAGTACGTATTTATCAAATGATGCAGCCTCATTTGTACTTTTCAGTTCTTGATACGTAGAGAAGTGCATAAGGTTTTCTTTGGAAATTTGGTTGATCCATAACCGTAACTTTCAACTCAAGTAGTTATGATTTTTTTTTCTTTTCCTTGAAGCTTTAAGTTCAAATCTTGCAGGTGGCCAGTGAGATCAACGTCAAATGCCAAATCCTGAACCCAGTCGTCTGCTTAAAAATGTTCAACAGGTTCACCTTTCATTTCCAAAAATAAAATAATATTAACGTACTTCTGTGTAGTAGGGAATTTTGTGAAAGACGGGGCTACGCGGGCCGCATTGACCAAAACCGCCAAACCCCCAGTTTGACATGCCTGGCTTAAACCGTGTGAATGAAAATGAAATGATGACCCAAATGTTTGCTTTGCTTCCTCAGCGTGTAGAGTTGGAAAATAAGGAATCAAAACCGGAATCGCGAAATGTCAAAAACAGAAGTGTCTGAGTGAATCTCTGAATTGAGATTAGTAAGAATCGTAAAATCACGGCAATGGCGTAGTTTGTAGAATAAGCACAAAGAGCGCAAATTGTTAAGGCTGCTGCAATGATTGTTTGTTTATAATTCGGTCATCGGTAAAAAGGCGGATTGGCAAAAGTAGCGCAGGTTTTCAAGGCTGCTGTTACGATTGTTTGTTCATGGTTTTACCATAAGTGAAAGATGGATTGACGAAGACAGCGCAGATTTTAAAGGCTGCTACTTTGAGATTTTTTTTATTTATTCGGCCACAACCGGTAAAAAGACGGACTGGCTCAGGGGCCACAGATTTTAAAGGATGCTGCTACGATTGTTTTTCTTGCATACGAATTTCAAGAGATTTCTTTTCTGATGTTTGTTTTTTTTAGGGAAGAGTGCCACGAGGTGGTGAATTCCCGGAAATCCATTGTTTTCGTTTTGCATTCATCTTAATCATAAAAAAATCAATTTGCAGACAGAATACTAGTAATTGAGAAAAGAATGTTATCTACAATCATGGTCGTAGGAACGGGGGGGGGGGGGGGGGGGGGTGTTTGGGGGGTTAACCCCCCCCCCCCCCATGAAGGTCTAAAAATTCCAAGACAAATTTGATATTTCTAATCAGATTTTGATGAACAATTTAAATGATTCATGAGTAACTATAGTATAATAATATCGACTAAAATCTCATTCCAGGTTCACAATTTACATCTATTTTTCAAAAAATTTCTCAATTTTTGATAGTAATTCAGTCCCAAATATTGAATCTCAATGAAGTTAGACTAAGCTTATCAGATAATCCGGATTTTGACCAAAATTACTCACTCTATTTGCAAAATCAAACGAAAATTTCAATTGAGTCATAAGAGTTATTTATCTTGCATCCAAATTTTTTTTAAACGAATTTTGTCAAAATATACATAAACGATTTATTGGAAACCTTAAATAAGATTCTGAATCGGCTGATGTGGTTCAATTAAATGAAAACAGTTTTCCACGAGTTTTTTTTTTTTTTTTGTATTTAAATGAAATAATTCCGAAATTCGCCTGTATATTGGCCGGCTTTTTGAGAAAATTATGAAACAATATGCCCTAATTTCGCAAAATTTTGAAATAAAATTGCCTTGATTTGCCCAGCCCGGATACTTGCTGAAAAAAATCTAGTAAGTATCCAGTTTATTGTTCTTTATTTTCAGATTGGTATAGAATCCTGCTTTGAACCTTGGTGATGCATTTCAATCTATAATATGATGAATTTTTAAATTTCGGAATATGGGGTTTGGGTTTGGGTCTGATATATTTATCCTTAATTTTTATGCAAAGTTGAAACATAAGAAAGTTCAGAATTGAAAAATGTGAAGCAATTTCATCATTCAATATGTTATTTAAATTTACACGTTCAATTTCGAATAAATTATTGAATAAAATCATATTGAAAACCATAAATTCAGAATCAAATAAAAGATTTCTGGTTAAGGATTCTGATACAAATTTCGCTTTTTGGTTTCAAATTCATAGGATTTGTTATCTGGAATTTAGATTAAGGTTTTGATTTTTGGTTCAAAATGCTGAATTCAGACTAGAAAATAGTATTCCAGGTTTGTATCCAGATTTAGCTCAAATTCAAGTTTTATAATCAATATTAAAATATCAATGTTTAAATTTCATTAAGTATTCAAATTGGAAGAGATCGCTGTTTCATAACTTTAATTCTTGGTTTTAAAAATAATTCAATCAAAGTCAGTTTGGAAACACAAACCTGATGAAAATCACACATAAAAAATTAGATCTGGATTCATTTCAAAGAATCTGTTTTTTTTAATATTTAGATTTAAATTTTTACGGGATCACAGGATTATAATTTTGAAATATTAAAAAAAAATAATGATAATTGTTTAACTTGTTTTTTATCCTCAGGTAAAAATTCAGCTGGAAATTTATTTAACATTATTTACATTTATTGCAGATTCTTCATTCTTTAAAATCACAGGTTCTAACTAAAATCTTAAATTAAAATCGAGTTTACAAAAGTAGAAAATAACCTTATTTGAACAGTAAACCTTACTTTTTACTTTTATTGTTGAATATTTGATACATTTTCAGCCCTGCTTAAAATGGTTATGCTTTTGATTCAAAAGAATTAGCTCCCTAATGTAAGTAAATAAAAAAGTTTTTTTTCTAAATGAAGCGTTCAAAATCCTTTTTTTTTGTTTCGATTATGATAATCGTTTCTATATCATTGTGCTACTCGTGACTTTTATCACTTATCTGGGAGTTCTGGGACAACTGTGTTCAATGTTTACTCTCGGGCTCAAACTCACGGACATCAGCTCAGAAGGCAACTGATTTACCAACGGAACTATATCACAGCTACCTATATTTTTAAAAGCTTCATTTAAAAAAAATATCTCCTAGGACTAATTTTAAAAACTTTTCATGCATAATAACTTTAAATTGAACCATTTGTACTAAGTACATGTACATTTTTTCACTTGTGTATGCATTGTTCAAGCACAAATATTAAAGGAAAAAAATTGTCATCAAAACCCCCCCCCCGCCCATGAGCCGGTTCTTCCTACGGCCCTGTCTACAATATATTATTTGAATTTCCCTTTAATGGATGTGTTGCAACGAACACAGGAGTTAGGCTATAGTGATAAACTACTATCAGCTAAAGCTTTGTTTGGTTAATATTCAGCAAATGAATACTGACGATCAATTGGTTCAATTAATTTAAGGATTTTTGGTTTCTAACGGTTGGTATTGATTACCTATAAATTCATGAGAAAATAACAAAACACATGTATACGTTAAACATTACTCAATTTGATACTTTGATTTTTAACCTTGCGCTTGAGGTAGCAAACATAAGAATTAGATTACAAATAAAGTACATCCTAGGTCCATCATTTGATCATACATGTATTAAAAAAAATGCCATAAGCAGTTTGGACTCAACAAAAAATTATTGTAATCGATGTTGTTTGCCTTCTTTGCTAATTAGAATCAAAACAATTGTTGCGTGAGCTTTCATAACGTCGTATAAAACATTCACAGAAAACAGCTGCAAAAGCTATCAAAACACCAAAAATTTGTATTTCACATATAAAAAATGTTGTCCAGACTACAAATATTCTAAATGGAAAAATGTACAGACTAGTTTATGACAGTTTTTGTATTTTATGTAATGAAACTATTTGTTTACATTTTGTTTCATACGACGTAATGAAAGCTCACGCGAGAATTATTTTGAAGAATATGGGATGTCGTTAAAACATCCTGCAGGAATATGCTTTATAGTCCATTACCCAGAAAATGTTTTACAATTTTTCTAAAATATTAAAAAATGAATAAAAGCAATAATCAAACCTCCCCCCGTCTGCGGTACTACTACGGTATTTGATTTAATCACCTTCACTTTGCAGTCGCAGTTAAAATGGTGATTCAGACTCATTTTCCATCATTTATATTATTGTTTTAAATGCAAAGTTGAGTTGTTTTTTTATGTGAAATTTAGTGTTCAAAAGTGAAAATTGTTTAACTAAGTTTGAATTACAAAACAGGTTCCATAGGCAAGAATTCCAAGCTATGAATGTTTTGTCCATTTCCATATTTTTTAAGTTTTTTAGTATTGATTAATAATCATCAGTTGAAGGTTGCGTAGAGAAACAATGTGTACATCATGTTGCAGTGCGTACATTATAGATCAAGGTTATTTTAAGATCATAAGAGCTTATTTCGTGGTGCTCAAAAATTATAATATTTTCGTAACTTGAGAACCAAGCTAGTTTTTTTAAATATGTCTGTAAAGATGATAAGGAAGTTCCTTTTTTTGTGAAAAATTAATACTATAGGAAGTACGAAACAAATCCTCATGAAAATTTATTTAAGAAAATACGCACATTCGTAGAAAAGCGTAGTTCTCATTATGCCTCGGGTGCTCGTTATGCCCTCATCTCCCCTACCATTCAAAAAAAAACTAAAAAAAAAAAAAAGTTAAAAAAAACCCATCAAACACAGCGCTTCGATCTACTCGACCATCACGGGTTGGGTACACGAAAATTCAACAACTTTATTTGCGCACGTACTCAGAGCTCCTACACGTAGCTATGGATGTATGTACATTTAATTTTCGGACATCAAACTTCAAGCTGCATCCCCAAAAACGGACGGATGCTGATGGCTTTATTGTTGTCGTCTTGCAGCAGCGCAGCGATCTTCTAGGTCAGGGATATCGTCATGTCCCCATGTCTAATGGTATCTTTAGTGGGAAAACATCAATTTATTTATTTTTTAAGCGTTGATGATGGCTGTTAGACGCAGAATAAAGTTAATAGATTGATGACTCAGTCAAAATAGTTCTATTATATGCTAGTCACTACTGGTTTTATGATCATATCTTTGAAAATTAATATGTGACTATGACCAATCATGAGGATATGATCATAATGTTATCTTATGGATCTATATTTTCGATTAAAATTATTAGTTCCACAATCCATGATCGCTGTGAACGTTCATCACGATCGAACGAATCAATTTATCGTTTCCTTTCCCTTTTGTTACTTGGTATTATAGAAAACTATTAAAAATGCCGATATTCTAAACAACTACTAATTGACCTCACCATGATAACACCAGGAAGTTTTTGATTTATGTTCCGGTAGCTGTAATAAACAATTCAACAAAAGTTTTTGAAGAAGTTTTCAAGAAAATTAAAACCATGAAAATATGAAAAAAAAAAGAACAAATAAATACAAAATCATCTTCAGAGGTACAAACGAACTACAAATTGAATGGAGGGAGCGTGACTTAAGCAGCTGGGTCAAAACTAGGTCCTAACAAATTACCGATCCCAAACAAACATATTATTTAACCTAGAGACTCCTAGTCCCATTACCAACATTTTCCCATTCAACCTTCCCACAGCATCCCCCTGCATAGGTTTTGCTTGGTTTCCATCTTGTAACATTTACCTGAACCGAGAGACTCAAACGATCGATGGTAACAATAAAAGCAAAAGCGAAAATTTCCCGCTCAGAACTTGCCACAAATCGCCTGAAACAACAACAGACGACGCGTGATCGCTTTGAACTTTTCTTCTTCGCGGTGCTCACAGAGAGTCACCACTTCATCAATCACCAGATATTGCTCAATCGGCACCCAATATCGGTCGAAACAGGGTATGGGATCCTTTGTTTTTTTTTTCCTTCAATGAAGTCTCCAAGAGTCAAAGCCAGCGATCAACCAAAACCAATGATCGTTCGTTCGGTGAATGATGAGGGTGGTCGGGAAGATGGATGGTAATTGAAAAAGTACGACAATTTATCGGCAGCGCGGTGATTTGACGCTGGGACGTAAGAATTACGGTACAAAAACTTTGAAGTCATCTTACCTACTAGAGCCTCCCCCACAAGAATGCAACGATGTTATGGTACTTAAGTAGCTTTCCAGCTCCTCGAATGGTCGTGGGGTGGTATATTATTTTACATTTTTTTTACACCGAAAGATGACACAAACGTCCAAAAGCTTAAAATGGTCATGGGGGGTAAATTATTTTACTTGTTTTTACAACGAAAGATGACACAAAACGTCCAAAAGCTTAAAATATGTACCGACATTAAGTTTCTTAGCTATGACGATGCTTTTTGGGTTGAAATAGGTCTGAAAATTTTTCGGAAAAAATATCCATCCAAGAATATGGCACAAAGACTCATAATTTATTATGATCTAAATATACGCGAATAAAACTAGAAATAAGAGACTATTTGAATCATTGTCTTCCAGGGGATTAATCAATGCTTCAAAGGGTTAAAAATACTTCACATTAATGGGTGAGAATGAACCATCTTATCGAACAATCGATTGAGAAGCAGCTTGAATGATTTTGCTTTTGTTCATTGGCCGCAGGCTTGTCGTTAGGTATAGGTAGGTACCTAGCCATCTGCGAAAGTACCCAGAACTCAGTCCACCGAGTAAAGGAAAGTGAATCTGGTCTGAAAAATTATCACCGTCTAGTCAGGCGACTCTCGATTCGACTGCTGCAGGCTAGACTCGTGATGTGGCAGATGATTCCATAACTGGGTCAAGCGGGCTCGTAAAATCTAAGCTGGGAATCGTGGCCGATTTAATACAGGTGTTATGATATTTAATCAAAGTGCGGGATTAAGGTTCCATTTAAGAAACAGATTATTTTGAAACAACATTATCTCAGCTCTTTTCCCCCTTTCTGTCCTACGCTGGAAGAAAAGATGGGCTCCAGTCTATAAATATAAAAATGAATTTCTGTCTGTCTGTCTGTCTGTTCCCTATAAACTCGAAAACTACTGAACCGATTTGCGTGAAACTTGGCATATGAGTGTGTTGGAGGCCGGAGAAGGTTTCTATGATGGTTTGGACCCCTCCCTTTTCCTGGAAGGGGGGAAGGATGTCTTTCATATAAAAGTAATAAGTTTTCATAACTCGAGAACTGATCAAGCAAATCAAACCAAACTTGGCATGTGTGGGTACTTGAGTACGACGAATGTTTCAAAGAATATTTGGAACCCCTCCCCCTTTCAGTGGAGAGATAGAAAGGGGGGAGGAGGCCTACCATACATTTTTTTACATAACTGAAGAACTAATCAAGCTAATGGAACCAAATTTGACATAGGAGGGTAGTGGAATAAAAGAAATGGACCTCTCCTTCCTTCCAGTGGAGATACAGGAAGGAAGTAGGGGGGCTTTCATACCTTTTTTACTGCATAACTTGAAAACTATTCGAGCAAATGAAACCCAATTTTGCTTGGAAGAGTGTTTGGGTACGATAAATAGTTATATGAATATTTGGTACCCCTCCCTCTTTCCAGTGAGTACAAAGAAAGTTGGGAGGGGGCTCCTTTAAAATTTTCAGCATTACTGGAAAACTAATCATGCAAATGGAACCAAATTTGGCGTGGGAAGGTATTCGATTACGAAAAATGTTTGAGAACCCACTGTTCTTCCAGTCGGAAAATCTTAAGGGAGGAGGGTGTTCCCTTACAGGGTGTTTCCTTACTACTTTCTTGGGAGGGTATTTAAGCACAAGGAATGTTCTGTGAGCATTTTCCCTACTGCCTCCTTACAGTAGTGGGTGATAGGAAGGAGAGTGGGGGGCAAATGGAAACAACTTTGGCATGGGAAAGCTTTTGGATACGTAAAATGGTTGATTGCTTATTTGCTCCTTCAATTGGGGATACAGTTAGGAAGACGTGAGTTCACATACGATTGTTTCGCATAACCCAGTAACTTATCTTACAAATCGAACCAAATATTACATGGGAACAATTATACAATCGAGCAAATGGAACAGAATTTGGCATGGAAGTATATTTGAATACACGGAATGTTTGACCTTGATCCCCTCCTTCCAGTTAAGGTATAGGTAAGAAGAGGGGTTCCGATACAAAATTATAGCATAACTCGACAATTAATAAAGCAAACGAATCCAAATTTGGAATGAGAGGGTATTCGAGCACAAGAAATGTTTTTCCGGTGGTTTAGCACTCCCCCCTCCATTCAGTGGATTGATAAAAAGTGGGAAGAGGGTCACTCATACATTTTTTTCAATATTCCGATAACTAATCGAGAAAATGGAGCAAATTTGCATGGGAGTATATTTGTGTACAGGTCACAAATTTTTTGAATATCTGGAGAACTTATCGAGAATGTAGCCATATATAAGATGAGATCGTATTTTTATACAAGAAGTTTTTTTCTGATGTTATGAGACCCCCTTCCTTCCATCAGGGCATAGGAATGGTAAAGGAGGTCACTCTCACTATTTGAATAATAATTCGAGAACGAATAGGTAAAATAAGTGTCCTGTGACGTTATTTTGTTACAAAAAATATTTTTATGATAGTTTGAGACCCTCTTCACATTAAATAGGGACAGCGAAGATTCCATATATAAAATAAAATATTATATTTTGGCATTATTTATAAACTTAGCAAAAGGATTAAAACACGAGTTAAAAAAAAATTAAAAATATAAAAAAAAGTTACAATTTTCTTTTGAAAAACCGTTTGAATGGTTTAAACACAGAATTGAAAATTTTGTGCAAATAAATGAAATTTTAATAACCAAGTTGGTACCAAAAATTCAAATAATTTTTGAAAGGTGTTGCAAAGCACACCGGGTCAGCTAGTTGTTCATAGAAACATATCCCAATTACTCTCCCTAGCCGAATTTGGTACAATTTGTTCGATCAGTTTTCGACAGAAATTCATTTTTATAAGGAGTGTATTCGAAAAAAAGGCAACCCTTAATTTATAAATAACATGATAGATAATCCAGGTTAGAAAAAATGTAAAATTCAAAAAAATCTAGATTTTTTTTATTTGTTTTTGAAAGTTAAATAACTTTTGAAAATATTTGAAAAAGAACATAAATTTTAATGAGCATTAATTCAAAAAAAAACGAAGCCCTAGGTGACTTTTTTGTGGAAAAAATCTATCAATATTTTTAAACTTCAAACTTGAAAATATCAAAAATGCGCGAGTTTTTTCTTTTGCACATGATTACTGAAGTTATCAATTTTCAAATGATATCAAACATTTTGCCGGGACTTGCTGGGAACATAAACAAAAACACTAATTTGTAAAAAAAAATCAACGTTTAAAACAAAAAATTAATAGAAGAATTTTCAAAGCACTGCGTACTGTCTCTATAGTCATCGAATTTTGTCTATTATAATTTAAATTATTAAATATCCCTCCATTGAAGTTTTCCATTTCAAATTTTTATTTTTAGTCACTTAAGAAAATTTTATTCATTGACATGACGTAGTCGCGCTGATTCAACGATTTGTAGAAAAATTCTATCTCATAAAAATACTAAAGTTTGGACAGCTACAACAGCTTATAAACAAATAAGATGTCAAAAAACTGACCGGTACATGGTGCTAAATTTATTCAAGAATCAAATAAACATTGACATAAAAGTAACCAATGAAATTTAAATTATGAGTTTTGGCCAGGTTTTTGGGTGAAATACTCCTGTGTGCAGCGTTCAATACTGAAGATCATTGACATAATTTCGGAATCGAGAAAAAAAACAAAAAAGTTCCAGTGGAAGACCCAAAGCAGCTGGAAATCAACTATTCGACCAATATTCACATAGCAAATCATTCTGAATGGCCTAGAGAATTCAATAACAAGCTAAAAATTTACATAATAGTGAAGATGATTGATTTCATGAAGTGAGAGGAATGTGAGAGATTTTTTCAAGATCGATCCGAAAATCTAAATAGAGGAAATGATAAAAAGAAGTCAAATTTTTCTGACTGGTTCGTCAAGCTGACTCATAAATAGGCCTGACTTCATATCTACAAAGTAGAAAAACTGCACACGAGTAAAATATACAATATACGGTGGTCAAATCGTGCGCAAAATATTTAGACTGCTGGCTGTAATGTCTAGTGCTTGAGGGGGCTAACGATCTGTGGAAGCTGCAAATTACTCAGTCTTTCAAAACGGTTGACACGATGAATGGCAAGAAATACAAAGAAGACTGCCTCCAAATACGACCGATTACTCTGAAAAGCACTCGTGCAATCGTGCCATTACATGAAAACGGTGGTGGAGCGTTAAAAAGTCAAATATGTTGTTTTTGTGCCGATGGAGGACAATGGGCTACATTTGTTATAACTTAACCAAATTGAAAATTTGAAGGTCCAGCTTCAGGAAACAAAAAACACAATTAAAAATAGGATTGATTTAAAAAAAGGATGCTTCATAGTAAGTATTACACATGGCGCAGGTGTTGTTCAAAAATGAAAGTCGAAAAAACTCTTCATAGGACGCTGTCTCAAAAACCACTTGACAGAACCTCACAAAAGTTGGCATGTGTGAATAGACTGAGTCGATTTGGGGTAATTTTTGAGTTTCTCAAACCCTGGGGTCTTAAAAGCTTCGTTTTGGTCCAAAACTCATCCATGATTTTTTGCAGAATTTTTAAGTAACGTTTACATGAGTAAATTTGAACTTTTAGGTTTGTATGGGAAAATTGAATATTTTGTACTGAAAAGTCAACATCATTTTTGTTTCTTCTGTGGAACCGAGCCTGCTAATGGTTTTTGTGCCAAATTATAAATTTCTTACAGGAAATTTTCCGCTGAATAACTTTGTCGAATATCATAACTTCGTATATTTTTAGACAAAAAAGTTATTAGCTGTTTAACAGGTGTATGTCTTTTTGGATTGATAAACCATGAATTCAATTGACACCACTGCTTGTGCCCCACGAAGTATGGCTTGGAAAGTGGTCTTGCAATACTTCGCTAGGCACCCAGCAGTGGTGTCAATTGAATTTCTTGTTTATCAATGCCAAAAGACATACACCTGTTAATGAGCTAATAACTTTTTTGTCTAAAAAGATACGAAGTTATGATATTCGACAAAGTTGTTCAGCGGAAAATTTCCTGTAAGAAATTTATAAATTGGCAAAAAAATCATTAGCAGGCTCGGTTCAACAGAAGAAACAAAAATGATGTTGATTTTTCAGTACAAAATATTCAATTTTCCCATACAAACCTAAAAGTTCAAATTTACTCATGTAAACGTTACTTAAAAATTCTGCAAAAAATCATGGATGAGTTTTGGGCCAAAACGAAGCTTTCAAGACCCCAGGGTTTGAGAAATTCAAAAATGACCCCAAATCGACTCAGTCTAATGTGTGAACATTACCTTACCAGGTAACTTTCCAGGCATCAATTTCCCTCCATGCATTCAAAAGTCATTCACAAAACAAAGTGTTGTATTTTTTCTTGAATACACTTCTTATATAGGGTGACAGACAATAAAGTTCCCGTACTTTTTGAAAATACTCACAGCTTTCTTACATAAAAACCCCGTTCAATTTTGGCAACACGCTCGAACATTTTATGTTGCCAAAATAGAAAAAAATTTCCCAACTATTTTTTAATTCATTGCTGAAAAAAAATATTTTTATTATAATTTACGTAATTTTTTATTAGGTTTGACCTTTTTTTATTCGATTTTATTTTTTTTTTGTAACATATTTTCAATGCATTTGGCTCTCTTTTTGTTTTAATTATTTGCTTTTTTCATGTTTGCTGTTTTTCTCATTCTTCATCATTTTTTAGTTATATTTGTAAATTTAAATGTTTTGTTTGTATTTGTTTTTAATTAGGTTTACATAATTTTCATCGTTTTTGTCATTTTTAAACACTTTTGGTTTTGTTGTTGTATTTTATCACCATTTAAACGAATGTAAAGTATTAGTCTAAATTATATTAGTCTTGTTATAGCGAAAACTATAAGGTATTATCGTTCCAAAAAACCATTCGATTTTAGCACCTTTACCAAAATCGGATGTTGAAAAAATCGAATGTTGCCGAAAAAACTAACGGAGTCTGTATTATCAAATCGAATTAATCAAACAACTTTTACCTTCTTCCGAATCTTGGCTACCTGGTTGAAACGAAAACAATACAAGAAAAAAACTACCCTCTTTAGACCTCCATAAATTTTTTTCAGAAAGTTGAACATTTATTCGATAATGCTCGCGACTAAAACTCTCAACAGGGTTCTCTTCGCTAATGCCTTAATTTTTACAACTAATCCACTTCACAATCACCAACTGCTCAAAGAGAGTCCGCAAATAAATTCTTCAGCAAAAAACCGCGAAAATGTTTATGGAATTTTTCATGAAAAATTCTGAACTTGTGTCACTGGAAGGACCTCTTAGGGGTTATTTATTTATTTATTTATTTATATAAAATAAAATCATCTGACATGGGT
This sequence comes from Uranotaenia lowii, assembly GCF_029784155.1. Lineage (NCBI taxonomy): Eukaryota > Metazoa > Arthropoda > Insecta > Diptera > Culicidae > Uranotaenia > Uranotaenia lowii. The sequence goes on from NC_073693.1 coordinate 141,767,665, forward strand.
GTCTTAATGATCATCTTAATGTTAGTTGTACAAAGCACGATAGTTTTACTCAACTTCGTTGTTGAACACTTAATTCAGATTCAATACGGCGTCGAAAGGCTAAAGTGGATACATGAAAGTCAAAGATAGTATAATAACTAAGGAAGCATATTTTTGCTGAACGAAGAGGGTCGTTGCTTCCATAACGCGTACTTCTCGGTTCCAGAGATAACCAGTTTCTATTTCGTAGAGTTCGTTCTGGCGCATAAATATTACATCGAGAAAGTAGCCAGGAGCAATCAATTTCGTTCCGAAGAATTTTTGCCACGAACAGCGATTGACCGATGGAACGACGATCCGACAGCGTATGAAGTCCAAGCAGGGCACAACGTTGTGCGTAGGGCGGTAAATTCAAAGGATTCTCCCAAGGTAGCTCTCGAAGAGCGTAACGTACGAACCGAAGTTGAATTGCTTCAAAACGTGCTGTCCATGCGGCTTCAAAAGGCCACCATACAAGATTCGCGGATTCCAGTATTGATCGCACCAGACAGCAATACAGAGCTCGCAAGCAGACCGGATCTGTGAATTCTTTGCTCAGACGTATGATAAATCCCAGCATACGGTTAGCCTTCTCGAGTACCTTAGAGTAATGCCGCTTAAAAGTCATTTGACTGTCCAACAAAACGCCAAGATCCTTAATCTCCTCAACACGATGCAACTGCTCGCCCATAACATTGTAATCATACACAAAGGGATTTTTCCTGCGCCCAAATGTGATAATACAGCATTTCGCAAAACTCAAAACAAGTAAATTGTTAGCGCACCAGTTCACAACTGTGTCTAAGAAGCGTTGCAACTCGAGGCAGTCAGATTGACTGTTTATGACTAGGAATATTTTTAAGTCATCCGCATACAGCAAAACTCCACACCCAGTGAGCAACAAATTGATGTCATTATAGAACAGCGTAAACAGTAAAGGACCCAAATTGCTGCCTTGGGGTACCCCGGACTTTGGAATAAAGTCAGAGGATTCAGCAGAACCAATTTTAACAGCCAATCGGCGATCCGTTAGGTAGCTTCTAATCCACGCGCACATTCGTTCGGAAAACCCCAATCGATGCAGTTTTTTCAGCAGAATATCGTGGTTTACAGAATCAAACGCCGCCGAAATATCGGTATACAGTCCCCCCACAATCATGGGTCACACACAATCATTAGTCACCGAGTTTTTGAACAGCTGATTGCTGGTGAACTGATTGAAATTAGGGTGATTTGCCAATCGTTGCACAGCTAAGCACATGATTTTGGTATTTATGCTGTATTTTAGTCATTTCAACCAAATTCACTCGATTTTTTTTGTCGATGCACTCATACAGGATTGGTTAACAAGATCCCACGGTTCAAGCGTTTGAAAAAAGTGACATAAAAATTTAAAAAATCATTTAAAACAGCTTGTCTTTGCCCAATAGTTGCACAGGCAAATTTTGCGTCGTGCATAATGTTGTCCGATTTTTTCCAATGGTTGCACATTTTGAAAATCAGTCACCATGAGGTCGAATAGGCTGATTTTTTTTAACAGAAGCTTATTATGAGAACTTCTAGTTCAAATGCAATCTAATTTTTAGACGGCCCCTTATGAGGGGGAGGGGGGGGGGTGTTCCATATAAACAGTCCAATGCACTTTCCAATTCCAATTCGGGCCCAAAAAAAAAACACAAAGCCGCCGGTTTGAGTGTCTGGAATAGCATCTATCACATGTGAAGTTTTCTCAGAAACTCAAACCCACCTCTTTATTTACCCAAAGCCATTTGAGTGGAGGTTAAATAACATAATTTGACCAGTGTTGAGCCTTTTTTTTAAATGTCCTACACATAAAATTTTATGTCTTTAAAATCCCATAGAATGAACTGAAAGGTATTTAATGCTTAATTTTTAAGTGGCTATTAACAGGTCAAAAGATTAGAGAACGTGATCTGTTTGGCGCTCTTTTACTCTTATGAAGAAGATGCGATTTTATAAAACAAATGTTTAAGGACTCACTTGGAAGTCGATCGATTTTTACA